>NC_135303.1:35271878-35596267 GCF_051311805.1 Agelaius phoeniceus | reverse complement strand
AGCAGACACGTACACCCACGTGAATGACGGCCTGCGACCGTTTTCTTTCGGCAGCCAGAGGAATCTACTTGGTGTGGATCAAGGGATCCCTTTACTACCCGCTGCTTTTTATTGCCAGGCTCTGATAGATGGACACCTGAGGAGAAGGAGTCCTTCCAAAAGGCTTTCCACACCTACGGCAAGGATTTTCATCTCATCCAGAAGCAGGTAAAGCCACGGGACATTCTTTACCCGAGCAGATCAGCAGCAGGAAAGCTTGCTTATTTCTGGGAACAAGCACTGGGCTTCAGTCTCTCTCTTCTCAAGGAGCAAGTATCTTCAAGTAGTAACAAAAGGGGACATCAAAAGCCTGTGTCAAAAGGATGATCCTGCCTCTCCAGCCCTTTGCTCCAAGCTCTTTTGGAAGATGAAGCTTTATTCTGTCAGACTTGTGGCACAGGTCTGCTGCTGCTTCCACAAGACGCTGTGCTGGCATAACTGGAGTGAAGCGGGGAAAGAAGAACTGTGCTAGGTGGATTTGTTGTTGATCTGTGCATTGCGTGTATTAGCACCTAGCATCATACAGGGTTTAAGACATTGCATGATGCCTCTCTTTCTCCATGTTGATTTCATTTTACACCCTACTCCATTTACTTCATGCTTTTACTTCCTAGTTCACTCCATAGTCTACTTTTTCCCCAGTGCACCCGACACCATTTGCGATTCCTTCTTTTTCTCTTCACAACAGATCCAGACTAAGACCGTGGCCCAGTGTGTGGAGTACTACTACTCCTGGAAAAAGGAGCATAAACTTGCCAGCACTCTTGCTCAGGTGAGGGGCAAGAAAATGGAGACGTGCCAGGAAGGTCGAGAAACTGGGAGAAGGGGAGAAAAGCTGCTGGCGAGCCATGCCAGATGCCCCTTTGCCAGGATCACATCGTCCCATGTGCTGGGAAAGGCACAGCAGATGCTGCCCGGGCCTTCCTTGTGCTGCTGCCCTGAAGTATGCAATTCTGGAGCCTAACTTTGACCCAAGAAAGCAGCACCGCCACCAAAATGGGCTTTGACTCTCTACAGATGGGCTTCTCAAGGGCTGGCACCCTCGCTGACTCCAATCAGACCCCAAATTCCCCACTGCTTGCTGACATCAGCAATCCGGGCTGCCTTTGTGGATATGCTGCAGATTTTCAGGGAGTTTTTCTAGCATGCCAGCATAGTCCCCAAGAAGGAGCTGCTGGTGCTGTGGCTCCCCTAAATCTTTCCTTAGCGGCAAAGAGCAATTTGCTTCCCATCATGTGAGAGAGAGAGAGAGAGAGAGAGAGAGACAGGGAGGGAGATTATTTTGGGGACTAGAAAATGGCTAACCACGTGTCTACCCTAATTGGACTGAATTGAAATGCCATTGCCTAGACATTTGTGGAGGAAAAGCAGAGAGAAATAGATGTTAGGCAGAAAGGTAGAAATAAGAAATGTAGAGCTCTAAATAGCCAGGTATTTATCCCGCCCCTTTGGCCTGTAGAAAAGAGGAGTATTTTCCTCCAAGCTCTGGGTTGGCAGCCCACCGCAGCCCATTGGCAAAGACAGCCGGTTTCTCAGCTCTTGAGGCTTTGGAAGGATTTGCTTAGGCCGATCGATTTTTCTGCTGGATGCTCTGATGTCCAGCTTTGTGAGAGGAAGGAAGCATTGATAAGGACTCTTTGATTTCCAGAGCGTGGGCAAAGCAAAGAGGAGCAAAAGCCCTCCCAGAAAGGAGAACGGGGAGCCAGGGAAGAGAAGCCGCAAGAGGGCTCGCAGCGCCGAGTGTCCCTGCTGCCAACCGCGCCAGCCGCCCCCTTCGGCGGGAGGCCCCTTTCCCTGCGGGCAGTGCAAACGGTGCGCAAGTTCCTCCTCTTTCTGCTCAAAGCTGCGCCTTTGGACTAAAAGGGGCTGACCCTTTTCAAAGGCACCGCAGGGGAAGCTGGGGGCACTTGCAGCATCTCCCCCGGCAGCCGTGCTCAAGCTTAACACCCACCTCAATCCCAAAGAGCTTAGGTAAAACCCAGCCTTCACAATGAAACCTTGCCGTGCCCCAACAAGACACAGTTGATACAAGTAGGAATAGATCCATCAAAGCTTGGTTTGATGCTGCTGATCAAATTCAAAAGAGGATGCAGCAAAAGGAGGAAGACATTTCAAGGCATTGAAAGTAGAACCATCAGACTCATGGTGCTGATCCATTGACAAATGTGCCACTGCCCGAAAAGACAGAAATTCATACTCAAACGGAGATCTCGGCACTTGCTTTCATGGTGTGTACTAGCGTCAGCAATGGATGGTTTGTTTCCTATCTTGCAGGGTGTTTGAAAGCATGAAGGAAAGGAACAAACACAGCAGAAGACATCGGCCTCGGAAGACAGCAGAGCCTCTCCCCAAGAAGAAAAGACTCTGAAGTTAGACAACCCTGCAGGTTGTCCAGGGCTAGCAAGAGTTAGGTGTCAATAGGACTAGATAGGAATAGGACTGTTTTTTAAGCTTTTAGGGTAGTTGAATCTTCTACATAGTTAGTGATAGGACATGATAGGAATCTCCTCAATTTAGTAGTTAAGATCCATTAGTATTATTCAAGATTCATTCGTTTCATTAGATTTCTCAATAAATTTCAAAGGTTGGGTGTTGTCTATGCTCTGCCTTTTGTCATTTTGCCTTTGTGGAGAGCCAATGGGTCTTTATCATTAAACCAAAGTTTGTTCCATTTTGTCTTTTTGTCTGTATAAAAACACTCCGGCAATGTTTGTTCCATTTGCCTGGTGTTGCAAAGACGGCACTTGCCCTGAGAGAAGAAGCTGGGCAGGCGCCACCTCCCCCAGGCCCAGCCCCTTGCGCAGCTGGCAGGACTAAGTGAGGTGTGTCTCCTTTACTGCCAGTGACGTAATGCTGGGGCTTCAGCCTTTGATTCCTCAACATCTCAGCTGGGAGTGGAAAGGGAGGCTTTGTTTAGTTCACTGAATTGCATCTAGATGAGTGGTCTGGTCTCCCCATATTTTCTGGCATAAAAGCAGCGGGTTGAGTCCTTTTTGGAGCCCAGCCAGAAAAATTTCTTTCATTTTGGGGGACTGATGGAGCTGACCAGCTTGGAGGACGTTTCTAAGCCCTCCGATTCTATCCAATTCCTATCGGCATGCACCACAAAGGCATGGCTAGTTCAGTTGCAGTTTCTCCTGAAAGGACCAGTGTCCCGCTCTGGGCCTCCAGCAATCTCCTTAGCTAAAGCCGAGCGGGTGTGATCATTATCCTCTGACTTGTCACAGCTGGGGCACTTGCGCCAAAGAAGAATCCAAGTCACTCTTTTATGGAGGCCAGCAAATGGCCCTGCCTAGCAAGGCTTTGGTGGCAGGGGCTGTGGAGGGTGGATGGAGAGGGGGCGAGGGAGGGGGCAATTGCCAGGCTGCTTCTGGGAAGCCGAGGCAAGCTTGCCCTTGTCTGATGGAGCCGGTGCAGGTGGGCTTTGGAGGCTACAAAGTATCTGCCTTGCAGTGGGACTTGTTCCAGCTGCCCCCTCAGTTTGCTGGCCAGCGGGTAACATGCAGGCTGGGAAGGAAGCAAGATTGGGACTGAAGCAAGATTTGCTTTTCCTTAAGGACAGGCAGGAAAGCAGCAAAGCTGCCTGGCTTTTGTCATATCTGGGATCTAGGCGTTAAAAGCAATGTGAAGGCCAGCAGTGTGCAAAGGTAATTCTGTAAGTGTTGCTTCCTTAGAGGAATGCCAGAGCCTTTTGGGACAACCACCGAGCTTCTCCAAGGGAGCTGGAAGAGGGATCTAGAAATTCTGCCTGAATGTTTGCTAGAGAAATGCCCGTGTGCTGTCCCTGGGGGTGTGTGTGTGTGTGTGTGTGTGTGTGTGTGTGTCCCCATCAGCTGGCCTGAAAAACATCCTGTTTCTCCAAGTTTCAAGGGAGGAGTGATGAGGTGAGAGACCAGCTCAGAGGCCCAAAGGAGGGAAACCATGCAGTGACATTATTGGGCAGCAAAAGGAGAATTGAGAAAGGGGGCAGGATGAATGCCTCCACTTTGAGAGGAAGCTTTGGAGTTGGCTCTGCGCTAGGCAACTTGCAAATTCCAGCTCCTCTCAGAGCTGGAGGAGAGCCAGTGGGAGGAGCCCTTCTGGTTCTCCAGGGCAGGAGATGAGGTCTGGGCCCTTGCACAGAGGCAGGCTCCTGTGCACCTTCAGCTGGAGGCACCTTGCAGAGAAGCACCGGGAAGAGCCAGGGCTGTCCCTGCACTGCTTTTGCCCGTCTCATCAGACGACTGAGGAGAAAAGGCCCAATGGGAAGCTTCTCAGAGCAAACTTGCAGCAGAAGAAGTACAAGGGGCAGAGGCGGCCCATGCCCCTTTCTGTCCCATGGCTCCCGCAGGGGTTCTAGATGGAATGTTGGGCTGTGCCCATAGCAACTGTCGTTGTCTCCTGCTCCTGCGGCCCTTGCTGGAACACTGCTGGAGCAGCGCTGGAGCAGCAGCTGCAGGATCAGCTCCTGGGCTGTCCCTGACCAGCCGCCTTCTGCACTCAGCGCCAGACCCGGCCTCTGCACCGACATCCCGGTCTCCTCGTCTGCCTCCGGGCATCCCCAGAGCACTTGGGAACCCTCCAAGGTAAGAAAATCCCCGTTTGCCCTCAAAGCACTAGCACAGGGGCAGGAGGCTCCAGCTGCCTCTCCCACCAAGCACGACACACAGGCTGCGTGCTCACTTTCCCCAGACGAGGTTCCACGTGAAAGCAGGGTGCAGCTTCTGAAGGAATTGTGTTGCCTCCAGGGGAAACACAGACCTTTCCATAGAGGACCTAGAGAGGTGTCCCAGTGCAGTTGCAGATCCTCGTCCACGCATCACCTGATTAAACGTTCTTGGCACCCATTTCAGTCCTCAAACTATCTTGTGCTGACCCCAAAACAAATTGTTCCTGGCTGAGCAGGTCAGGGCTTCAGTGTCAACAAATCCCCTTATGCCCTGACTCTGCTCACACCCGCTCCAAAGCTTCAAACAGCACAATGATAGCACTTCTCCTCTGGCATCCCTGTCGTTCAGGGCATGGAAGCATTTGACTGGGCTTCTCTGCAAACACAGGCTTTCAACTTCAAAAACCATCTGGGATCAGCAATTCTTATCTACTTACGTATTTACATCGCCTATAGATCCCTTCTATTTTAATATCTTTAGAGATTCTTTTTTCAGTGCAGGTAGGGCTGGTTCTACCTCATGCTCAGGGGCGGCCGTCAAATGCCATCTCCTCAAGAGCACAATCACAGTAGCACAGAATTTTCTGCCTTGGAAGGGATTCTGAAAGATCACTGAGGCCAACTGCAGGGCCTGCCCGGGGCAGCCTCAACAATCACAGCCTGTGCCCAAGAGCAGTGTCCAAACACTTTTGGAGCTCAGTCAGCCTTGGTGCTGTGCCCCCTTCCCTGGGGAGGCTGTTGCAGTGCCCAAGCAGCCTCTGGCTGAAGAAGCTTTTCCTTCGATCCAACCTAAGCCTGCACTGGCACATCTCCCCTGCCATTCTCTTGGCTCTTCTCCGTGGCCCCGGGAGTGAAGAGAGTAGTGCATGGCCTTCTGCTTGCCCTCCTGAGGAAGCTGCTGACTGCTGGAGGGTCCTGCCTAGGACATTCCATGTCAAAAAGGCAGCAATGACAGCAAAGAGAAAGGAGCTGGGACACGGGAGCTCGGGCTTTGCAATGATGAGGATGAGAAGGAAGGCTACTGACACATCCTTGGCAGAAGGATTTTGAACTGGAGCATTGCTTTGATCTCTTTCAGGTGGAAAGGAGAGGCACAATGAAAAGGAAAGCAAGAGCCCAGATTCAGCCGTGAGTTTTGGCCTAGGGTTAAAGGACAGCAAACTGGAGGAATGGCGAGGAGGAGAACTGCTCTTTCACAGTCAGGCTGGGATTGGTTCAAGCCTGTGGGTGCACAGCAAGGCTCTCTTGACCACTTGCCTTTCTCACCTCCACCTCCTTCTTCCTTTAGACACATCAATGTTGGCAGCGACTTTCAGGCTGAGCTCCCAGAGCTGCAGAACAGAGCACCAAGTGAGGATGAAGAGCCTGCAAGCCTGGTCTGGAAGCCCTGGGGAGAGGATGACTCTGACATGGAAAAACCTGACAGAGGTAGCTTTGCTTCAAGCTTTGCTTCCAGCCCTGAGCTACTTGGGTCTTGAAAAGGCTCCTTATGCCTAAAAAGGCAGCGTTTTGCAGGCTCTGCTTCTCTCCTTGTCTCGCCCATCTTCCCATGTAGAAGTGTTAGAGGCAAGGAGAAAGAGCAAGCACCTTGCTCTCCAAACTGGTCAGGGCCGTTTGCCACTGGAAGAGGGGAGATTGGCCCCCACTTCTTCTTACAGAAGCTGCTTTGGAGGGAGAGCCAGCACTGCGTGGGCCCTTGCTTCAGCTGGCTCTGTCTTTGCTCTCCTTTTCATGCTCTCTCTCCAAGCTGCTGTCTTTAGCTGCCGGCCTTTCCTTCTGCCTTGCATGGCAAGCTTTGCCCTTTGCTGGCCTCCAGGCTGACTTTCGGTGGGTTTTTTCTTGTGCTTGCAGTAAGAGAACTGTTGGACATGGCCAGCTCCCGTGGCATTCCCGGGGCAGCAGCTAACCTGGAGCGCGCCCTGCACTGCCTGCACCAGGCACGCGGCAGCGTTCCGGTAAGAAGCGGCTGTTTGGGCGCAGAGGAGAGGGCACAGGGAATGCAGAAGGCCTGGGCACTGGGACAGCCTTTCCTGGCTGCTCTTGGAAGAAGGGTCTTAACAGGGAGCAGAGCACTTGCTGCCTGCTGGGTCTCCTCCAGCTGCGTCAGGGCTGAGCCCAAAGGGCTCCAGCAGGGAGAATCTCCCTCCTGGAGGCGGCGGCGGCGGAAGGTCCTGCTGCCTTGTAAATGGCCTGGAGATTTGGGTTCTCTAAGACATTTGGAGGGGAAATTCCCAGAAGCCTCACTCAGCTGAGGCCATTCTGGCTGCAGGAGCAGCAAAATCCTCAGCTTGGTGAGCAAAAGGCCACTCTTGGGGACCAGGATCAAAGGGTTGGGCAGCAAAAACTAGGGACTGGGAGCAAATGACAGTGTTTCACCCACATGGGATACAGTTGCTTGAATGTCTGGAGAGGCAAAGGAGCTGAAAGGCAGCACCTGTGATTTTTTGGCTCATTTTTAATGTGCTGGGGCGGCTAAAGCCTTTTCCCTCTTGATCTTGCAGGAGGCTCTGGAGATGCTGCTCTCAGAGGGGCCTGCAACACCTCAAGGCCATCCCATGGCTGATTATCATTACGCAGGTAGGCAAAGCAGAGCTTCTTGCGTCCCTGACAGATGCTGCCGTCCCCTTCATTGTTGTGGCAAGCGTTTCTGCTTCAAGAAATTGTGCTTAACACCAGCACAAGGTCTTGTCTCCTCTGTGGGTGGGCAAAGCACCAGCATCTAGTCCTTCAGCTTTACTTGTTTTCCAATCCTTCTCCCCGGGCAATGCCTGCTCTTGTCTTCACGCCCTTCTGAGGGAGCAGACACGTACACCCACGTGAATGACGGCCTGCGACCGTTTTCTTTCGGCAGCCAGAGGAATCTACTTGGTGTGGATCAAGGGATCTGTTTACTAGCCGCTGCTTTTTATTGCCAGGCTCTGATAGATGGACACCTGAGGAGAAGGAGTCCTTCCAAAAGGCTTTCCACACCTACGGCAAGGATTTTCATCTCATCCAGAAGCAGGTAAAGCCACGGGACATTCTTTACCCGAGCAGATCAGCAGCAGGAAAGCTTGCTTATTTCTGGGAACAAGCACTGGGCTTCAGTCTCTCTCTTCTCAAGGAGCAAGTATCTTCAAGTAGTAACAAAAGGGGACATCAAAAGCCTGTGTCAAAAGGATGATCCTGCCTCTCCAGCCCTTTGCTCCAAGCTCTTTTGGAAGATGAAGCTTTATTCTGTCAGACTTGTGGCACAGGTCTGCTGCTGCTTCCACAAGACGCTGTGCTGGCATAACTGGAGTGAAGCGGGGAAAGAAGAACTGTGCTAGGTGGATTTGTTGTTGATCTGTGCATTGCGTGTATTAGCACCTAGCATCATACAGGGTTTAAGACATTGCATGATGCCTCTCTTTCTCCATGTTGATTTCATTTTACACCCTACTCCATTTCATTCATGCTTTTACTTCCTAGTTCACTCCATAGTCTACTTTTTCCCCAGTGCACCCGACACCATTTTCGATTCCTTCTTTTTCTCTTCACAACAGATCCAGACTAAGACCGTGGCCCAGTGTGTGGAGTACTACTACTCCTGGAAAAAGGAGCATAAACTTGCCAGCACTCTTGCTCAGGTGAGGGGCAAGAAAATGGAGAGGTGCCAGGAAGGTCGAGAAACTGGGAGAAGGGGAGAAAAGCTGCTGGCGAGCCATGCCAGATGCCCCTTTGCCAGGATCACATCGTCCCATGTGCTGGGAAAGGCACAGCAGATGCTGCCCGGGCCTTCCTTGTGCTGCTGCCCTGAAGTATGCAATTCTGGAGCCTAACTTTGACCCAAGAAAGCAGCACCGCCACCAAAATGGGCTTTGACTCTCTACAGATGGGCTTCTCAAGGGCTGGCACCCTCGCTGACTCCAATCAGACCCCAAATTCCCCACTGCTTGCTGACATCAGCAGTCCAGGCTGCCTTTGTGGATATGCTGCAGATTTTCAGGGAGTTTTTCTAGCATGCCAGCATAGTCCCCAAGAAGGAGCTGCTGGTGCTGTGGCTCCCCTAAATCTTTCCTTAGCGGCAAAGAGCAATTTGCTTCCCATCATGTGAGAGAGAGAGAGAGAGAGAGAGAGAGACAGGGAGGGAGATTATTTTGGGGACTAGAAAATGGCTAAGCATGTGTCTACCCTAATTGGACTGAATTGAAATGCCATTGCCTAGACATTTGTGGAGGAAAAGCAGAGAGAAATAGATGTTAGGCAGAAAGGTAGAAATAAGAAATGTAGAGCTCTAAATAGCCAGGTCTTTCTCCCACCCCTTTGGCCTGTAGAAAAGAGGAGTATTTTCCTCCAAGCTCTGGCTTGGCAGCCCGCCGCAGCCCATTGGCAAAGGCAGCCGTTTTCTCAGCTCTTGAGGCTTTGGAAGGATTTGCTTAGGCCGATAGATTTTTCTGCTGGATGCTCTGATTTCCAGCTTTGTGAGAGGAAGGAAGCATTGATAAGGACTCTTTGATTTCCAGAGCGTGGGCAAAGCAAAGAGGAGCAAAAGCCCTCCCAGAAAGGAGAAGGGGGAGCCAGGGAAGAGAAGCCGCAAGAGGGCTCGCAGCGCCCAGTGTCCCTGCTGCCAACCGCGCCAGCCGCCCCCTTCGGCGGGAGGCCCCTTTCCCTGCGGGCAGTGCAAACGGTGCGCAAGTTCCTCCTCTTTCTGCTCAAAGCTGCGCCTTTGGACTAAAAGGGGCTGACCCTTTTCAAAGGCACCGCAGGGGAAGCTGGGGGCACTTGCAGCATCGCCCCCGGCAGCCGTGCTCAAGCTTAACACCCACCTCAAACCCAAAGAGCTTAGGTAAAACCCAGCCTTCACAATGAAACCTTGCCGTGCCCCAACAAGACCCAGTTGATACAAGTAGGAATAGATCCATCAAAGCTTGGTTTGATGCTGCTGATCAAATTCAAAAGAGGATGCAGCAAAAGGAGGAAGACATTTCAAGGCATTGAAAGTAGAACCATCAGACTCATGGTGCTGATCCATTGACAAATGTGCCACTGCCCGAAAAGACAGAAATTCATACTCAAACGGAGATCTTGGCACTTGCTTTCATGGTGTGTACTAGCGTCAGCAATGGATGGTTTGCTTCCTATCTTGCAGGGTGTTTGAAAGCATGAAGGAAAGGAACAACCACAGCAGAAGACATCGGCCTCGGAAGACAGCAGAGCCTCTCCCCAAGAAGAAAAGACAAAATTAGACAAGCCTGCAGGTTGTCCAGGGCTAGCAAGAGTTAGGCAGATTAGTTAGATAGGAATACAACTGTTAGATATTAGTTAGATAGGAATAGGACTGTTTTTTAAGCTTTTTGGGTTGTTTAATCTTCTACTTAGTTAGTTTACATGATAGTAACCTCCTCAATTTAGTAGTTAAGGTACATTAGTATTATTCAGGACTCATTAGTATTATTAGATTTATCAGTAAATGTCAGAGGTTGGGTGTTTTGTATGCTCTGCCATATGCTCTTTGTCATTTTGCCTTTGTTGAGACCTAATCTGTCTTTATCATTAAACCAATGTTTGTTCCATTTTGTCTGTTTGTCTGTATGAAAGCACTCCAGCAATGTTTGTTCCATTTGCCTGGTGTTGCAAAGACGGCACTTGCCCTGAGAGAAGAAGCTGGGCAGGCGCCACCTCCCCCAGGCCCAGCCCCTTGCTAAGCTGGCAGGACTTCCTGAGGTGTGTCTCCTTTACTGCCAGTGAAATACCGCTGGGGCTTCAGCCTTTGATTCCTCAACATCTCAGCTGGGAGTGGAAAGGGAGGCTTTGTTTAATTCACTGAATTGCATCTAGATGAGTGGTCTGGTCTCACCATATTTTCTGGCATAAAAGCAGCGGGTTGAGTCCTTTTTGGAGCCCAGACAGAAAAATTTCTTTCATTTTGGGGGACTGATGGAGCTGACCAGCTTGGAGGACGTTTCTAAGCCCTCCGATTCTATCCAATTCCTATCGGCATGCACCACAAAGGCATGGCTAGTTCAGTTGCAGTTTCTCCTGAAAGGACCAGTGTCCCGCTCTGGGCCTCCAGCAATCTCCTTAGCTAAAGCCGAGCGGGTGTGATCATTATCCTCTGACTTGTCACAGCTGGGGCACTTGCGCCAAAGAAGAATCCAAGTCACTCTTTTATGGAGGCCAGCAAATGGCCCTGCCTAGCAAGGCTTTGGTGGCAGGGGCTGTGGAGGGTGGATGGAGAGGGGGCGAGGGAGGGGGCAATTGCCAGGCTGCTTCTGGGAAGCCGAGGCAAGCTTGCCCTTGTCTGATGGAGCCGGTGCAGGTGGGCTTTGGAGGCTACAAAGTATCTGCCTTGCAGTGGGACTTGTTCCAGCTGCCCCCTCAGTTTGCTGGCCAGTGGGTAACATGCAGGCTGGGAAGGAAGCAAGATTGGGACTGAAGCAAGATTTGCTTTTCCTTAAGGACAGGCAGGAAAGCAGCAAAGCTGCCTGGCTTTTTCTCATATCTGGGATCTAGGCGTTAAAAGCAATGTGAAGGCCAGCAGTGTGGAAAGGCAATTCTGTAAGTGTTGCTTCCTTAGAGGAATGCCAGAGTCTTTTGGGACAACCACCGAGCTTCTCCAAGGGAGCTGGAAGAGGGATCTAGAAATTCTGCCTGAATGTTTGCTAGAGAAATGCCCGTGTGCTGTCCCTGGGTGTGTGTGTGTGTGTCCCCATCAGTTGGCCTGAAAAAGATCCTGTTTCTCCAAGTTTCAAGGGAGGAGTGATGAGGTGAGAGACCAGCTCAGAGGCCCAAAGGAGGGAAACCATGCAGTGACATTATTGGGCAGCAAAAGGAGAATTGAGAAAGGGGGCAGGATGAATGCCTCCACTTTGAGAGGAAGCTTTGGAGTTGGCTCTGCGCTAGGCAACTTGCAAATTCCAGCTCCTCTCAGAGCTGGAGGAGAGCCAGTGGGAGGAGCCCTTCCGGTTCTCCAGGGCAGGAGATGAGGTCTGGGCCCTTGCACAGAGGCAGGCTCCTGTGCACCTTCAGCTGGAGGAACCTTGCAGAGAAGCACCGGGAAGAGCCAGGGCTGTCCCTGCACTGCTTTTGCCCGTCTCATCAGACGACTGAGGAGAAAAGGCCCAATGGGAAGCTTCTCAGAGCAAACTTGCAGCAGAAGAAGTACAAGGGGCAGAGGCGGCCCATGCCCCTTTCTGTCCCATGGCTCCCCCAGGGGTTCTAGATGGAATGTTGGGCTGTGCCCATAGCAACTGTCGTTGTCTCCTGCTCCTGCGGCCCTTGCTGGAACACTGCTGGAGCAGCGCTGGAGCAGCAGCTGCAGGATCAGCTCCTGGGCTGTCCCTGACCAGCCGCCTTCTGCACTCAGCGCCAGACCCGGCCTCTGCACCGACATCCTGGTCTCCTCGTCTGCCTCCGGGCATCCCCAGAGCACTTGGGAACCCTCCAAGGTAAGAAAATCCCCGTTTGCCCTCAAAGCACTAGCACAAGGGCAGGAGGCTCCAGCTGCCTCTCCCACCAAGCACGACACACAGGCTGCGTGCTCACTTTCCCCAGACGAGCTTCCACGTGAAAGCAGGGTGCAGCTTCTGAAGGAATCGTCTTGCCTCCAGGGGAAACACAGACCTTTCCATAGAGGACCTAGAGAGGTGTCCCAGTGCAGTTGCAGATCCTCGTCCACGCATCACCTGATTAAACGTTCTTGGCACCCATTTCAGTCCTCAAACTATCTTGTGCTGACCCCAAAACAAATTGTTCCTGGCTGAGCAGGTCAGGGCTTCAGTGTCAACAAATCCCCTTATGCCCTGACTCTGCTCACACCCGCTCCAAAGCTTCAAACAGCACAATGATGGCACTTCTCCTCTGGCATCCCTGTCGTTCAGGGCATGGAAGCATTTGACTGGGCTTCTCTGCAAACACAGGCTTTCAACTTCAAAAACCATCTGGGATCAGCAATTCTTATCTACTTACGTATTTACATCGCCTATAGATCCCTTCTATTTTAATATCTTTAGAGATTCTTTTTTCAGTGCACGTAGGGCTGGTTCTACCTCATGCTCAGGGGCGGCCGTCAAATGCCATCTCCTCAAGAGCACAATCACAGTAGCACAGAATTTTCTGCCTTGGAAGGGATTCTGAAAGATCACTGAGGCCAACTGCAGGGCCTGCCCGGGGCAGCCTCAACAATCACAGCCTGTGCCCAAGAGCAGTGTCCAAACACTTTTGGAGCTCAGTCAGCCTTGGTGCTGTGCCCCCTTCCCTGGGGAGGCTGTTGCAGTGCCCAAGCAGCCTCTGGCTGAAGAAGCTTTTCCTTCGATCCAACCTAAGCCTGCACTGGCACATCTCCCCTGCCATTCTCTTGGCTCTTCTCCGTGGCCCCGGGAGTGAAGAGAGTAGTGCATGGCCTTCTGCTTGCCCTCCTGAGGAAGCTGCTGACTGCTGGAGGGTCCTGCCTAGGACATTCCATGTCAAAAAGGCAGCAATGACAGCAAAGAGAAAGGAGCTGGGACACGGGAGCTCGGGCTTTGCAATGATGAGGATGAGAAGGAAGGCTACTGACACATCCTTGGCAGAAGGATTTTGAACTGGAGCATTGCTTTGATCTCTTTCAGGTGGAAAGGAGAGGCACAATGAAAAGGAAAGCAAGAGCCCAGATTCAGCCGTGAGTTTTGGCCTAGGGTTAAAGGACAGCAAACTGGAGGAATGGCGAGGAGGAGAACTGCTCTTTCACAGTCAGGCTGGGATTGGTTCAAGCCTGTGGGTGCACAGCAAGGCTCTCTTGACCACTTGCCTTTCTCACCTCCACCTCCTTCTTCCTTTAGACACATCAATGTTGGCAGCGACTTTCAGGCTGAGCTCCCAGAGCTGCAGAACAGAGCACCAAGTGAGGATGAAGAGCCTGCAAGCCTGGTCTGGAAGCCCTGGGGAGAGGATGACTCTGACATGGAAAAACCTGACAGAGGTAGCTTTGCTTCAAGCTTTGCTTCCAGCCCTGAGCTACTTGGGTCTTGAAAAGGCTCCTTATGCCTAAAAAGGCAGCGTTTTGCAGGCTCTGCTTCTCTCCTTGTCTCGCCCATCTTCCCATGTAGAAGTGTTAGAGGCAAGGAGAAAGAGCAAGCACCTTGCTCTCCAAACTGGTCAGGGCCGTTTGCCACTGGAAGAGGGGAGATTGGCCCCCACTTCTTCTTACAGAAGCTGCTTTGGAGGGAGAGCCAGCACTGCGTGGGCCCTTGCTTCAGCTGGCTCTGTCTTTGCTCTCCTTTTCATGCTCTCTCTCCAAGCTGCTGTCTTTAGCTGCCGGCCTTTCCTTCTGCCTTGCATGGCAACCTTTGCCCTTTGCTGGCCTCCAGGCTGACTTTCGGTGGGTTTTTTCTTGTGCTTGCAGTAAGAGAACTGTTGGACATGGCCAGCTCCCGTGGCATTCCCGGGGCAGCAGCTAACCTGGAGCGCGCCCTGCACTGCCTGCACCAGGCACGCGGCAGCGTTCCGGTAAGAAGCGGCTGTTTGGGCGCAGAGGAGAGGGCACAGGGAATGCAGAAGGCCCGGGCACTGGGACAGCCTTTCCTGGCTGCTCTTGGAAGAAGGGTCTTAACAGGGAGCAGAGCACTTGCTGCCTGCTGGGTCTCCTCCAGCTGCGTCAGGGCTGAGCCCAAAGGGCTCCAGCAGGGAGAATCTCCCTCCTGGAGGCGGCGGCGGCGGAAGGTCCTGCTGCCTTGTAAATGGCCTGGAGATTTGGGTTCTCTAAGACATTTGGAGGGGAAATTCCCAGAAGCCTCACTCAGCTGAGGCCATTCTGGCTGCAGGAGCAGCAAAATCCTCAGCTTGGTGAGCAAAAGGCCACTCTTGGGGACCAGGATCAAAGGGTTGGGCAGCAAAAACTAGGGACTGGGAGCAAATGACAGTGTTTCACCCACATGGGATACAGTTGCTTGAATGTCTGGAGAGGCAAAGGAGCTGAAAGGCAGCACCTGTGATTTTTTGGCTCATTTTAAATGTGCTGGGGCGGCTAAAGCCTTTTCCCTCTTGATCTTGCAGGAGGCTCTGGAGATGCTGCTCTCAGAGGGGCCTGCAACACCTCAAGGCCATCCCATGGCTGATTATCATTACGCAGGTAGGCAAAGCAGAGCTTCTTGCGTCCCTGACAGATGCTGCCGTCCCCTTCATTGTTGTGGCAAGCGTTTCTGCTTCAAGAAATTGTGCTTAACACCAGCACAAGGTCTTGTCTCCTCTGTGGGTGGGCAAAGCACCAGCATCTAGTCCTTCAGCTTTACTTGTTTTCCAATCCTTCTCCCCGGGCAATGCCTGCTCTTGTCTTCACGCCCTTCTGAGGGAGCAGACACGTACACCCACGTGAATGACGGCCTGCGACCGTTTTCTTTCGGCAGCCAGAGGAATCTACTTGGTGTGGATCAAGGGATCTGTTTACTAGCCGCTGCTTTTTATTGCCAGGCTCTGATAGATGGACACCTGAGGAGAAGGAGTCCTTCCAAAAGGCTTTCCACACCTACGGCAAGGATTTTCATCTCATCCAGAAGCAGGTAAAGCCACGGGACATTCTTTACCCGAGCAGATCAGCAGCAGGAAAGCTTGCTTATTTCTGGGAACAAGCACTGGGCTTCAGTCTCTCTCTTCTCAAGGAGCAAGTATCTTCAAGTAGTAACAAAAGGGGACATCAAAAGCCTGTGTCAAAAGGATGATCCTGCCTCTCCAGCCCTTTGCTCCAAGCTCTTTTGGAAGATGAAGCTTTATTCTGTCAGACTTGTGGCACAGGTCTGCTGCTGCTTCCACAAGACGCTGTGCTGGCATAACTGGAGTGAAGCGGGGAAAGAAGAACTGTGCTAGGTGGATTTGTTGTTGATCTGTGCATTGCGTGTATTAGCACCTAGCATCATACAGGGTTTAAGACATTGCATGATGCCTCTCTTTCTCCATGTTGATTTCATTTTACACCCTACTCCATTTCATTCATGCTTTTACTTCCTAGTTCACTCCATAGTCTACTTTTTCCCCAGTGCACCCGACACCATTTTCAATTCCTTCTTTTTCTCTTCACAACAGATCCAGACTAAGACCGTGGCCCAGTGTGTGGAGTACTACTGCTCCTGGAAAAAGGAGCATAAACTTGCCAGCACTCTTGCTCAGGTGAGGGGCAAGAAAATGGAGAGGTGCCAGGAAGGTCGAGAAACTGGGAGAAGGGGAGAAAAGCTGCTGGCGAGCCATGCCAGATGCCCCTTTGCCAGGATCACATCGTCCCATGTGCTGGGAAAGGCACAGCAGATGCTGCCCGGGCCTTCCTTGTGCTGCTGCCCTGAAGTATGCAATTCTGGAGCCTAACTTTGACCCAAGAAAGCAGCACCGCCACCAAAATGGGCTTTGACTCTCTACAGATGGGCTTCTCAAGGGCTGGCACCCTCGCTGACTCCAATCAGACCCCAAATTCCCCACTGCTTGCTGACATCAGCAGTCCAGGCTGCCTTTGTGGATATGCTGCAGATTTTCAGGGAGTTTTTCTAGCATGCCAGCATAGTCCCCAAGAAGGAGCTGCTGGTGCTGTGGCTCCCCTAAATCTTTCCTTAGCGGCAAAGAGCAATTTGCTTCCCATCATGTGAGAGAGAGAGAGAGAGAGAGAGAGAGACAGGGAGGGAGATTATTTTGGGGACTAGAAAATGGCTAAGCATGTGTCTACCCTAATTGGACTGAATTGAAATGCCATTGCCTAGACATTTGTGGAGGAAAAGCAGAGAGAAATAGATGTTAGGCAGAAAGGTAGAAATAAGAAATGTAGAGCTCTAAATAGCCAGGTCTTTCTCCCACCCCTTTGGCCTGTAGAAAAGAGGAGTATTTTCCTCCAAGCTCTGGCTTGGCAGCCCGCCGCAGCCCATTGGCAAAGGCAGCCGTTTTCTCAGCTCTTGAGGCTTTGGAAGGATTTGCTTAGGCCGATAGATTTTTCTGCTGGATGCTCTGATTTCCAGCTTTGTGAGAGGAAGGAAGCATTGATAAGGACTCTTTGATTTCCAGAGCGTGGGCAAAGCAAAGAGGAGCAAAAGCCCTCCCAGAAAGGAGAAGGGGGAGCCAGGGAAGAGAAGCCGCAAGAGGGCTCGCAGCGCCCAGTGTCCCTGCTGCCAACCGCGCCAGCCGCCCCCTTCGGCGGGAGGCCCCTTTCCCTGCGGGCAGTGCAAACGGTGCGCAAGTTCCTCCTCTTTCTGCTCAAAGCTGCGCCTTTGGACTAAAAGGGGCTGACCCTTTTCAAAGGCACCGCAGGGGAAGCTGGGGGCACTTGCAGCATCTCCCCCGGCAGCCGTGCTCAAGCTTAACACCCACCTCAATCCCAAAGAGCTTAGGTAAAACCCAGCCTTCACAATGAAACCTTGCCGTGCCCCAACAAGACCCAGTTGATACAAGTAGGAATAGATCCATCAAAGCTTGGTTTGATGCTGCTGATCAAATTCAAAAGAGGATGCAGCAAAAGGAGGAAGACATTTCAAGGCATTGAAAGTAGAACCATCAGACTCATGGTGCTGATCCATTGACAAATGTGCCACTGCCCGAAAAGACAGAAATTCATACTCAAACGGAGATCTCGGCACTTGCTTTCATGGTGTGTACTAGCGTCAGCAATGGATGGTTTGTTTCCTATCTTGCAGGGTGTTTGAAAGCATGAAGGAAAGGAACAAACACAGCAGAAGACATCGGCCTCGGAAGACAGCAGAGCCTCTCCCCAAGAAGAAAAGACCAAATTAGACAACCCTGCAGGTTGTCCAGGGCTAGCAAGAGTTAGGCAGATTAGTTAGATAGGAATACAACTGTTAGATATTAGTTAGATAGGAATAGGACTGTTTTTTAAGCTTTTTGGGTTGTTTAATCTTCTACTTAGTTAGTTTACATGATAGTAACCTCCTCAATTTAGTAGTTAAGGTACATTAGTATTATTCAGGACTCATTAGTATTATTAGATTTATCAGTAAATGTCAGAGGTTGGGTGTTTTGTATGCTCTGCCATATGCTCTTTGTCATTTTGCCTTTGTTGAGACCTAATCTGTCTTTATCATTAAACCAATGTTTGTTCCATTTTGTCTGTTTGTCTGTATGAAAGCACTCCAGCAATGTTTGTTCCATTTGCCTGGTGTTGCAAAGACGGCACTTGCCCTGAGAGAAGAAGCTGGGCAGGCGCCACCTCCCCCAGGCCCAGCCCCTTGCTAAGCTGGCAGGACTTCCTGAGGTGTGTCTCCTTTACTGCCAGTGAAATACCGCTGGGGCTTCAGCCTTTGATTCCTCAACATCTCAGCTGGGAGTGGAAAGGGAGGCTTTGTTTAATTCACTGAATTGCATCTAGATGAGTGGTCTGGTCTCACCATATTTTCTGGCATAAAAGCAGCGGGTTGAGTCCTTTTTGGAGCCCAGACAGAAAAATTTCTTTCATTTTGGGGGACTGATGGAGCTGACCAGCTTGGAGGACGTTTCTAAGCCCTCCGATTCTATCCAATTCCTATCGGCATGCACCACAAAGGCATGGCTAGTTCAGTTGCAGTTTCTCCTGAAAGGACCAGTGTCCCGCTCTGGGCCTCCAGCAATCTCCTTAGCTAAAGCCGAGCGGGTGTGATCATTATCCTCTGACTTGTCACAGCTGGGGCACTTGCGCCAAAGAAGAATCCAAGTCACTCTTTTATGGAGGCCAGCAAATGGCCCTGCCTAGCAAGGCTTTGGTGGCAGGGGCTGTGGAGGGTGGATGGAGAGGGGGCGAGGGAGGGGGCAATTGCCAGGCTGCTTCTGGGAAGCCGAGGCAAGCTTGCCCTTGTCTGATGGAGCCGGTGCAGGTGGGCTTTGGAGGCTACAAAGTATCTGCCTTGCAGTGGGACTTGTTCCAGCTGCCCCCTCAGTTTGCTGGCCAGTGGGTAACATGCAGGCTGGGAAGGAAGCAAGATTGGGACTGAAGCAAGATTTGCTTTTCCTTAAGGACAGGCAGGAAAGCAGCAAAGCTGCCTGGCTTTTTCTCATATCTGGGATCTAGGCGTTAAAAGCAATGTGAAGGCCAGCAGTGTGGAAAGGCAATTCTGTAAGTGTTGCTTCCTTAGAGGAATGCCAGAGTCTTTTGGGACAACCACCGAGCTTCTCCAAGGGAGCTGGAAGAGGGATCTAGAAATTCTGCCTGAATGTTTGCTAGAGAAATGCCCGTGTGCTGTCCCTGGGTGTGTGTGTGTGTGTCCCCATCAGTTGGCCTGAAAAAGATCCTGTTTCTCCAAGTTTCAAGGGAGGAGTGATGAGGTGAGAGACCAGCTCAGAGGCCCAAAGGAGGGAAACCATGCAGTGACATTATTGGGCAGCAAAAGGAGAATTGAGAAAGGGGGCAGGATGAATGCCTCCACTTTGAGAGGAAGCTTTGGAGTTGGCTCTGCGCTAGGCAACTTGCAAATTCCAGCTCCTCTCAGAGCTGGAGGAGAGCCAGTGGGAGGAGCCCTTCCGGTTCTCCAGGGCAGGAGATGAGGTCTGGGCCCTTGCACAGAGGCAGGCTCCTGTGCACCTTCAGCTGGAGGAACCTTGCAGAGAAGCACCGGGAAGAGCCAGGGCTGTCCCTGCACTGCTTTTGCCCGTCTCATCAGACGACTGAGGAGAAAAGGCCCAATGGGAAGCTTCTCAGAGCAAACTTGCAGCAGAAGAAGTACAAGGGGCAGAGGCGGCCCATGCCCCTTTCTGTCCCATGGCTCCCCCAGGGGTTCTAGATGGAATGTTGGGCTGTGCCCATAGCAACTGTCGTTGTCTCCTGCTCCTGCGGCCCTTGCTGGAACACTGCTGGAGCAGCGCTGGAGCAGCAGCTGCAGGATCAGCTCCTGGGCTGTCCCTGACCAGCCGCCTTCTGCACTCAGCGCCAGACCCGGCCTCTGCACCGACATCCTGGTCTCCTCGTCTGCCTCCGGGCATCCCCAGAGCACTTGGGAACCCTCCAAGGTAAGAAAATCCCCGTTTGCCCTCAAAGCACTAGCACAAGGGCAGGAGGCTCCAGCTGCCTCTCCCACCAAGCACGACACACAGGCTGCGTGCTCACTTTCCCCAGACGAGCTTCCACGTGAAAGCAGGGTGCAGCTTCTGAAGGAATCGTCTTGCCTCCAGGGGAAACACAGACCTTTCCATAGAGGACCTAGAGAGGTGTCCCAGTGCAGTTGCAGATCCTCGTCCACGCATCACCTGATTAAACGTTCTTGGCACCCATTTCAGTCCTCAAACTATCTTGTGCTGACCCCAAAACAAATTGTTCCTGGCTGAGCAGGTCAGGGCTTCAGTGTCAACAAATCCCCTTATGCCCTGACTCTGCTCACACCCGCTCCAAAGCTTCAAACACCACAATGATGGCACTTCTCCTCTGGCATCCCTGTCGTTCAGGGCATGGAAGCATTTGACTGGGCTTCTCTGCAAACACAGGCTTTCAACTTCAAAAACCATCTGGGATCAGCAATTCTTATCTACTTACGTATTTACATCGCCTATAGATCCCTTCTATTTTAATATCTTTAGAGATTCTTTTTTCAGTGCACGTAGGGCTGGTTCTACCTCATGCTCAGGGGCGGCCGTCAAATGCCATCTCCTCAAGAGCACAATCACAGTAGCACAGAATTTTCTGCCTTGGAAGGGATTCTGAAAGATCACTGAGGCCAACTGCAGGGCCTGCCCGGGGCAGCCTCAACAATCACAGCCTGTGCCCAAGAGCAGTGTCCAAACACTTTTGGAGCTCAGTCAGCCTTGGTGCTGTGCCCCCTTCCCTGGGGAGGCTGTTGCAGTGCCCAAGCAGCCTCTGGCTGAAGAAGCTTTTCCTTCGATCCAACCTAAGCCTGCACTGGCACATCTCCCCTGCCATTCTCTTGGCTCTTCTACGTGGCCCCGGGAGTGAAGAGAGTAGTGCATGGCCTTCTGCTTGCCCTCCTGAGGAAGCTGCTGACTGCTGGAGGGTCCTGCCTAGGACATTCCATGTCAAAAAGGCAGCAATGACAGCAAAGAGAAAGGAGCTGGGACACGGGAGCTCGGGCTTTGCAATGATGAGGATGAGAAGGAAGGCTACTGACACATCCTTGGCAGAAGGATTTTGAACTGGAGCATTGCTTTGATCTCTTTCAGGTGGAAAGGAGAGGCACAATGAAAAGGAAAGCAAGAGCCCAGATTCAGCCGTGAGTTTTGGCCTAGGGTTAAAGGACAGCAAACTGGAGGAATGGCGAGGAGGAGAACTGCTCTTTCACAGTCAGGCTGGGATTGGTTCAAGCCTGTGGGTGCACAGCAAGGCTCTCTTGACCACTTGCCTTTCTCACCTCCACCTCCTTCTTCCTTTAGACACATCAATGTTGGCAGCGACTTTCAGGCTGAGCTCCCAGAGCTGCAGAACAGAGCACCAAGTGAGGATGAAGAGCCTGCAAGCCTGGTCTGGAAGCCCTGGGGAGAGGATGACTCTGACATGGAAAAACCTGACAGAGGTAGCTTTGCTTCAAGCTTTGCTTCCAGCCCTGAGCTACTTGGGTCTTGAAAAGGCTCCTTATGCCTAAAAAGGCAGCGTTTTGCAGGCTCTGCTTCTCTCCTTGTCTCGCCCATCTTCCCATGTAGAAGTGTTAGAGGCAAGGAGAAAGAGCAAGCACCTTGCTCTCCAAACTGGTCAGGGCCGTTTGCCACTGGAAGAGGGGAGATTGGCCCCCACTTCTTCTTACAGAAGCTGCTTTGGAGGGAGAGCCAGCACTGCGTGGGCCCTTGCTTCAGCTGGCTCTGTCTTTGCTCTCCTTTTCATGCTCTCTCTCCAAGCTGCTGTCTTTAGCTGCCGGCCTTTCCTTCTGCCTTGCATGGCAACCTTTGCCCTTTGCTGGCCTCCAGGCTGACTTTCGGTGGGTTTTTTCTTGTGCTTGCAGTAAGAGAACTGTTGGACATGGCCAGCTCCCGTGGCATTCCCGGGGCAGCAGCTAACCTGGAGCGCGCCCTGCACTGCCTGCACCAGGCACGCGGCAGCGTTCCGGTAAGAAGCGGCTGTTTGGGCGCAGAGGAGAGGGCACAGGGAATGCAGAAGGCCCGGGCACTGGGACAGCCTTTCCTGGCTGCTCTTGGAAGAAGGGTCTTAACAGGGAGCAGAGCACTTGCTGCCTGCTGGGTCTCCTCCAGCTGCGTCAGGGCTGAGCCCAAAGGGCTCCAGCAGGGAGAATCTCCCTCCTGGAGGCGGCGGCGGTGGAAGGTCCTGCTGCCTTGTAAATGGCCTGGAGATTTGGGTTCTCTAAGACATTTGGAGGGGAAATTCCCAGAAGCCTCACTCAGCTGAGGCCATTCTGGCTGCAGGAGCAGCAAAATCCTCAGCTTGGTGAGCAAAAGGCCACTCTTGGGGACCAGGATCAAAGGGTTGGGCAGCAAAAACTAGGGACTGGGAGCAAATGACAGTGTTTCACCCACATGGGATACAGTTGCTTGAATGTCTGGAGAGGCAAAGGAGCTGAAAGGCAGCACCTGTGATTTTTTGGCTCATTTTTAATGTGCTGGGGCGGCTAAAGCCTTTTCCCTCTTGATCTTGCAGGAGGCTCTGGAGATGCTGCTCTCAGAGGGGCCTGCAACACCTCAAGGCCATCCCATGGCTGATTATCATTACGCAGGTAGGCAAAGCAGAGCTTCTTGCGTCCCTGACAGATGCTGCCGTCCCCTTCATTCTTGTGGCAAGCGTTTCTGCTTCAAGAAATTGTGCTTAACACCAGCACAAGGTCTTGTCTCCTCTGTGGGTGGGCAAAGCACCAGCATCTAGTCCTTCAGCTTTACTTGTTTTCCAATCCTTCTCCCCGGGCAATGCCTGCTCTTGTCTTCACGCCCTTCTGAGGGAGCAGACACGTACACCCACGTGAATGACGGCCTGCGACCGTTTTCTTTCGGCAGCCAGAGGAATCTACTTGGTGTGGATCAAGGGATCTGTTTACTAGCCGCTGCTTTTTATTGCCAGGCTCTGATAGATGGACACCTGAGGAGAAGGAGTCCTTCCAAAAGGCTTTCCACACCTACGGCAAGGATTTTCATCTCATCCAGAAGCAGGTAAAGCCACGGGACATTCTTTACCCGAGCAGATCAGCAGCAGGAAAGCTTGCTTATTTCTGGGAACAAGCACTGGGCTTCAGTCTCTCTCTTCTCAAGGAGCAAGTATCTTCAAGTAGTAACAAAAGGGGACATCAAAAGCCTGTGTCAAAAGGATGATCCTGCCTCTCCAGCCCTTTGCTCCAAGCTCTTTTGGAAGATGAAGCTTTATTCTGTCAGACTTGTGGCACAGGTCTGCTGCTGCTTCCACAAGACGCTGTGCTGGCATAACTGGAGTGAAGCGGGGAAAGAAGAACTGTGCTAGGTGGATTTGTTGTTGATCTGTGCATTGCGTGTATTAGCACCTAGCATCATACAGGGTTTAAGACATTGCATGATGCCTCTCTTTCTCCATGTTGATTTCATTTTACACCCTACTCCATTTCATTCATGCTTTTACTTCCTAGTTCACTCCATAGTCTACTTTTTCCCCAGTGCACCCGACACCATTTTCAATTCCTTCTTTTTCTCTTCACAACAGATCCAGACTAAGACCGTGGCCCAGTGTGTGGAGTACTACTACTCCTGGAAAAAGGAGCATAAACTTGCCAGCACTCTTGCTCAGGTGAGGGGCAAGAAAATGGAGAGGTGCCAGGAAGGTCGAGAAACTGGGAGAAGGGGAGAAAAGCTGCTGGCGAGCCATGCCAGATGCCCCTTTGCCAGGATCACATCGTCCCATGTGCTGGGAAAGGCACAGCAGATGCTGCCCGGGCCTTCCTTGTGCTGCTGCCCTGAAGTATGCAATTCTGGAGCCTAACTTTGACCCAAGAAAGCAGCACCGCCACCAAAATGGGCTTTGACTCTCTACAGATGGGCTTCTCAAGGGCTGGCACCCTCGCTGACTCCAATCAGACCCCAAATTCCCCACTGCTTGCTGACATCAGCAGTCCAGGCTGCCTTTGTGGATATGCTGCAGATTTTCAGGGAGTTTTTCTAGCATGCCAGCATAGTCCCCAAGAAGGAGCTGCTGGTGCTGTGGCTCCCCTAAATCTTTCCTTAGCGGCAAAGAGCAATTTGCTTCCCATCATGTGAGAGAGAGAGAGAGAGAGAGAGAGAGACAGGGAGGGAGATTATTTTGGGGACTAGAAAATGGCTAAGCATGTGTCTACCCTAATTGGACTGAATTGAAATGCCATTGCCTAGACATTTGTGGAGGAAAAGCAGAGAGAAATAGATGTTAGGCAGAAAGGTAGAAATAAGAAATGTAGAGCTCTAAATAGCCAGGTCTTTCTCCCACCCCTTTGGCCTGTAGAAAAGAGGAGTATTTTCCTCCAAGCTCTGGCTTGGCAGCCCGCCGCAGCCCATTGGCAAAGGCAGCCGTTTTCTCAGCTCTTGAGGCTTTGGAAGGATTTGCTTAGGCCGATAGATTTTTCTGCTGGATGCTCTGATTTCCAGCTTTGTGAGAGGAAGGAAGCATTGATAAGGACTCTTTGATTTCCAGAGCGTGGGCAAAGCAAAGAGGAGCAAAAGCCCTCCCAGAAAGGAGAAGGGGGAGCCAGGGAAGAGAAGCCGCAAGAGGGCTCGCAGCGCCCAGTGTCCCTGCTGCCAACCGCGCCAGCCGCCCCCTTCGGCGGGAGGCCCCTTTCCCTGCGGGCAGTGCAAACGGTGCGCAAGTTCCTCCTCTTTCTGCTCAAAGCTGCGCCTTTGGACTAAAAGGGGCTGACCCTTTTCAAAGGCACCGCAGGGGAAGCTGGGGGCACTTGCAGCATCGCCCCCGGCAGCCGTGCTCAAGCTTAACACCCACCTCAAACCCAAAGAGCTTAGGTAAAACCCAGCCTTCACAATGAAACCTTGCCGTGCCCCAACAAGACCCAGTTGATACAAGTAGGAATAGATCCATCAAAGCTTGGTTTGATGCTGCTGATCAAATTCAAAAGAGGATGCAGCAAAAGGAGGAAGACATTTCAAGGCATTGAAAGTAGAACCATCAGACTCATGGTGCTGATCCATTGACAAATGTGCCACTGCCCAAAAAGACAGAAATTCATACTCAAACGGAGATCTTGGCACTTGCTTTCATGGTGTGTACTAGCGTCAGCAATGGATGGTTTGCTTCCTATCTTGCAGGGTGTTTGAAAGCATGAAGGAAAGGAACAACCACAGCAGAAGACATCGGCCTCGGAAGACAGCAGAGCCTCTCCCCAAGAAGAAAAGACCAAATTAGACAACCCTGCAGGTTGTCCAGGGCTAGCAAGAGTTAGGCAGATTAGTTAGATAGGAATACAACTGTTAGATATTAGTTAGATAGGAATAGGACTGTTTTTTAAGCTTTTTGGGTTGTTTAATCTTCTACTTAGTTAGTTTACATGATAGTAACCTCCTCAATTTAGTAGTTAAGGTACATTAGTATTATTCAGGACTCATTAGTATTATTAGATTTATCAGTAAATGTCAGAGGTTGGGTGTTTTGTATGCTCTGCCATATGCTCTTTGTCATTTTGCCTTTGTTGAGACCTAATCTGTCTTTATCATTAAACCAATGTTTGTTCCATTTTGTCTGTTTGTCTGTATGAAAGCACTCCAGCAATGTTTGTTCCATTTGCCTGGTGTTGCAAAGACGGCACTTGCCCTGAGAGAAGAAGCTGGGCAGGCGCCACCTCCCCCAGGCCCAGCCCCTTGCTAAGCTGGCAGGACTTCCTGAGGTGTGTCTCCTTTACTGCCAGTGAAATACCGCTGGGGCTTCAGCCTTTGATTCCTCAACATCTCAGCTGGGAGTGGAAAGGGAGGCTTTGTTTAATTCACTGAATTGCATCTAGATGAGTGGTCTGGTCTCACCATATTTTCTGGCATAAAAGCAGCGGGTTGAGTCCTTTTTGGAGCCCAGACAGAAAAATTTCTTTCATTTTGGGGGACTGATGGAGCTGACCAGCTTGGAGGACGTTTCTAAGCCCTCCGATTCTATCCAATTCCTATCGGCATGCACCACAAAGGCATGGCTAGTTCAGTTGCAGTTTCTCCTGAAAGGACCAGTGTCCCGCTCTGGGCCTCCAGCAATCTCCTTAGCTAAAGCCGAGCGGGTGTGATCATTATCCTCTGACTTGTCACAGCTGGGGCACTTGCGCCAAAGAAGAATCCAAGTCACTCTTTTATGGAGGCCAGCAAATGGCCCTGCCTAGCAAGGCTTTGGTGGCAGGGGCTGTGGAGGGTGGATGGAGAGGGGGCGAGGGAGGGGGCAATTGCCAGGCTGCTTCTGGGAAGCCGAGGCAAGCTTGCCCTTGTCTGATGGAGCCGGTGCAGGTGGGCTTTGGAGGCTACAAAGTATCTGCCTTGCAGTGGGACTTGTTCCAGCTGCCCCCTCAGTTTGCTGGCCAGTGGGTAACATGCAGGCTGGGAAGGAAGCAAGATTGGGACTGAAGCAAGATTTGCTTTTCCTTAAGGACAGGCAGGAAAGCAGCAAAGCTGCCTGGCTTTTTCTCATATCTGGGATCTAGGCGTTAAAAGCAATGTGAAGGCCAGCAGTGTGGAAAGGCAATTCTGTAAGTGTTGCTTCCTTAGAGGAATGCCAGAGTCTTTTGGGACAACCACCGAGCTTCTCCAAGGGAGCTGGAAGAGGGATCTAGAAATTCTGCCTGAATGTTTGCTAGAGAAATGCCCGTGTGCTGTCCCTGGGTGTGTGTGTGTGTGTCCCCATCAGTTGGCCTGAAAAAGATCCTGTTTCTCCAAGTTTCAAGGGAGGAGTGATGAGGTGAGAGACCAGCTCAGAGGCCCAAAGGAGGGAAACCATGCAGTGACATTATTGGGCAGCAAAAGGAGAATTGAGAAAGGGGGCAGGATGAATGCCTCCACTTTGAGAGGAAGCTTTGGAGTTGGCTCTGCGCTAGGCAACTTGCAAATTCCAGCTCCTCTCAGAGCTGGAGGAGAGCCAGTGGGAGGAGCCCTTCCGGTTCTCCAGGGCAGGAGATGAGGTCTGGGCCCTTGCACAGAGGCAGGCTCCTGTGCACCTTCAGCTGGAGGAACCTTGCAGAGAAGCACCGGGAAGAGCCAGGGCTGTCCCTGCACTGCTTTTGCCCGTCTCATCAGACGACTGAGGAGAAAAGGCCCAATGGGAAGCTTCTCAGAGCAAACTTGCAGCAGAAGAAGTACAAGGGGCAGAGGCGGCCCATGCCCCTTTCTGTCCCATGGCTCCCCCAGGGGTTCTAGATGGAATGTTGGGCTGTGCCCATAGCAACTGTCGTTGTCTCCTGCTCCTGCGGCCCTTGCTGGAACACTGCTGGAGCAGCGCTGGAGCAGCAGCTGCAGGATCAGCTCCTGGGCTGTCCCTGACCAGCCGCCTTCTGCACTCAGCGCCAGACCCGGCCTCTGCACCGACATCCTGGTCTCCTCGTCTGCCTCCGGGCATCCCCAGAGCACTTGGGAACCCTCCAAGGTAAGAAAATCCCCGTTTGCCCTCAAAGCACTAGCACAAGGGCAGGAGGCTCCAGCTGCCTCTCCCACCAAGCACGACACACAGGCTGCGTGCTCACTTTCCCCAGACGAGCTTCCACGTGAAAGCAGGGTGCAGCTTCTGAAGGAATCGTCTTGCCTCCAGGGGAAACACAGACCTTTCCATAGAGGACCTAGAGAGGTGTCCCAGTGCAGTTGCAGATCCTCGTCCACGCATCACCTGATTAAACGTTCTTGGCACCCATTTCAGTCCTCAAACTATCTTGTGCTGACCCCAAAACAAATTGTTCCTGGCTGAGCAGGTCAGGGCTTCAGTGTCAACAAATCCCCTTATGCCCTGACTCTGCTCACACCCGCTCCAAAGCTTCAAACAGCACAATGATGGCACTTCTCCTCTGGCATCCCTGTCGTTCAGGGCATGGAAGCATTTGACTGGGCTTCTCTGCAAACACAGGCTTTCAACTTCAAAAACCATCTGGGATCAGCAATTCTTATCTACTTACGTATTTACATCGCCTATAGATCCCTTCTATTTTAATATCTTTAGAGATTCTTTTTTCAGTGCACGTAGGGCTGGTTCTACCTCATGCTCAGGGGCGGCCGTCAAATGCCATCTCCTCAAGAGCACAATCACAGTAGCACAGAATTTTCTGCCTTGGAAGGGATTCTGAAAGATCACTGAGGCCAACTGCAGGGCCTGCCCGGGGCAGCCTCAACAATCACAGCCTGTGCCCAAGAGCAGTGTCCAAACACTTTTGGAGCTCAGTCAGCCTTGGTGCTGTGCCCCCTTCCCTGGGGAGGCTGTTGCAGTGCCCAAGCAGCCTCTGGCTGAAGAAGCTTTTCCTTCGATCCAACCTAAGCCTGCACTGGCACATCTCCCCTGCCATTCTCTTGGCTCTTCTCCGTGGCCCCGGGAGTGAAGAGAGTAGTGCATGGCCTTCTGCTTGCCCTCCTGAGGAAGCTGCTGACTGCTGGAGGGTCCTGCCTAGGACATTCCATGTCAAAAAGGCAGCAATGACAGCAAAGAGAAAGGAGCTGGGACACGGGAGCTCGGGCTTTGCAATGATGAGGATGAGAAGGAAGGCTACTGACACATCCTTGGCAGAAGGATTTTGAACTGGAGCATTGCTTTGATCTCTTTCAGGTGGAAAGGAGAGGCACAATGAAAAGGAAAGCAAGAGCCCAGATTCAGCCGTGAGTTTTGGCCTAGGGTTAAAGGACAGCAAACTGGAGGAATGGCGAGGAGGAGAACTGCTCTTTCACAGTCAGGCTGGGATTGGTTCAAGCCTGTGGGTGCACAGCAAGGCTCTCTTGACCACTTGCCTTTCTCACCTCCACCTCCTTCTTCCTTTAGACACATCAATGTTGGCAGCGACTTTCAGGCTGAGCTCCCAGAGCTGCAGAACAGAGCACCAAGTGAGGATGAAGAGCCTGCAAGCCTGGTCTGGAAGCCCTGGGGAGAGGATGACTCTGACATGGAAAAACCTGACAGAGGTAGCTTTGCTTCAAGCTTTGCTTCCAGCCCTGAGCTACTTGGGTCTTGAAAAGGCTCCTTATGCCTAAAAAGGCAGCCTTTTGCAGGCTCTGCTTCTCTCCTTGTCTCGCCCATCTTCCCATGTAGAAGTGTTAGAGGCAAGGAGAAAGAGCAAGCACCTTGCTCTCCAAACTGGTCAGGGCCGTTTGCCACTGGAAGAGGGGAGATTGGCCCCCACTTCTTCTTACAGAAGCTGCTTTGGAGGGAGAGCCAGCACTGCGTGGGCCCTTGCTTCAGCTGGCTCTGTCTTTGCTCTCCTTTTCATGCTCTCTCTCCAAGCTGCTGTCTTTAGCTGCCGGCCTTTCCTTCTGCCTTGCATGGCAACCTTTGCCCTTTGCTGGCCTCCAGGCTGACTTTCGGTGGGTTTTTTCTTGTGCTTGCAGTAAGAGAACTGTTGGACATGGCCAGCTCCCGTGGCATTCCCGGGGCAGCAGCTAACCTGGAGCGCGCCCTGCACTGCCTGCACCAGGCACGCGGCAGCGTTCCAGTAAGAAGCGGCTGTTTGGGCGCAGAGGAGAGGGCACAGGGAATGCAGAAGGCCCGGGCACTGGGACAGCCTTTCCTGGCTGCTCTTGGAAGAAGGGTCTTAACAGGGAGCAGAGCACTTGCTGCCTGCTGGGTCTCCTCCAGCTGCGTCAGGGCTGAGCCCAAAGGGCTCCAGCAGGGAGAATCTCCCTCCTGGAGGCGGCGGCGGCGGAAGGTCCTGCTGCCTTGTAAATGGCCTGGAGATTTGGGTTCTCTAAGACATTTGGAGGGGAAATTCCCAGAAGCCTCACTCAGCTGAGGCCATTCTGGCTGCAGGAGCAGCAAAATCCTCAGCTTGGTGAGCAAAAGGCCACTCTTGGGGACCAGGATCAAAGGGTTGGGCAGCAAAAACTAGGGACTGGGAGCAAATGACAGTGTTTCACCCACATGGGATACAGTTGCTTGAATGTCTGGAGAGGCAAAGGAGCTGAAAGGCAGCACCTGTGATTTTTTGGCTCATTTTAAATGTGCTGGGGCGGCTAAAGCCTTTTCCCTCTTGATCTTGCAGGAGGCTCTGGAGATGCTGCTCTCAGAGGGGCCTGCAACACCTCAAGGCCATCCCATGGCTGATTATCATTACGCAGGTAGGCAAAGCAGAGCTTCTTGCGTCCCTGACAGATGCTGCCGTCCCCTTCATTGTTGTGGCAAGCGTTTCTGCTTCAAGAAATTGTGCTTAACACCAGCACAAGGTCTTGTCTCCTCTGTGGGTGGGCAAAGCACCAGCATCTAGTCCTTCAGCTTTACTTGTTTTCCAATCCTTCTCCCCGGGCAATGCCTGCTCTTGTCTTCACGCCCTTCTGAGGGAGCAGACACGTACACCCACGTGAATGACGGCCTGCGACCGTTTTCTTTCGGCAGCCAGAGGAATCTACTTGGTGTGGATCAAGGGATCTGTTTACTAGCCGCTGCTTTTTATTGCCAGGCTCTGATAGATGGACACCTGAGGAGAAGGAGTCCTTCCAAAAGGCTTTCCACACCTACGGCAAGGATTTTCATCTCATCCAGAAGCAGGTAAAGCCACGGGACATTCTTTACCCGAGCAGATCAGCAGCAGGAAAGCTTGCTTATTTCTGGGAACAAGCACTGGGCTTCAGTCTCTCTCTTCTCAAGGAGCAAGTATCTTCAAGTAGTAACAAAAGGGGACATCAAAAGCCTGTGTCAAAAGGATGATCCTGCCTCTCCAGCCCTTTGCTCCAAGCTCTTTTGGAAGATGAAGCTTTATTCTGTCAGACTTGTGGCACAGGTCTGCTGCTGCTTCCACAAGACGCTGTGCTGGCATAACTGGAGTGAAGCGGGGAAAGAAGAACTGTGCTAGGTGGATTTGTTGTTGATCTGTGCATTGCGTGTATTAGCACCTAGCATCATACAGGGTTTAAGACATTGCATGATGCCTCTCTTTCTCCATGTTGATTTCATTTTACACCCTACTCCATTTCATTCATGCTTTTACTTCCTAGTTCACTCCATAGTCTACTTTTTCCCCAGTGCACCCGACACCATTTTCAATTCCTTCTTTTTCTCTTCACAACAGATCCAGACTAAGACCGTGGCCCAGTGTGTGGAGTACTACTACTCCTGGAAAAAGGAGCATAAACTTGCCAGCACTCTTGCTCAGGTGAGGGGCAAGAAAATGGAGAGGTGCCAGGAAGGTCGAGAAACTGGGAGAAGGGGAGAAAAGCTGCTGGCGAGCCATGCCAGATGCCCCTTTGCCAGGATCACATCGTCCCATGTGCTGGGAAAGGCACAGCAGATGCTGCCCGGGCCTTCCTTGTGCTGCTGCCCTGAAGTATGCAATTCTGGAGCCTAACTTTGACCCAAGAAAGCAGCACCGCCACCAAAATGGGCTTTGACTCTCTACAGATGGGCTTCTCAAGGGCTGGCACCCTCGCTGACTCCAATCAGACCCCAAATTCCCCACTGCTTGCTGACATCAGCAGTCCAGGCTGCCTTTGTGGATATGCTGCAGATTTTCAGGGAGTTTTTCTAGCATGCCAGCATAGTCCCCAAGAAGGAGCTGCTGGTGCTGTGGCTCCCCTAAATCTTTCCTTAGCGGCAAAGAGCAATTTGCTTCCCATCATGTGAGAGAGAGAGAGAGAGAGAGAGAGAGACAGGGAGGGAGATTATTTTGGGGACTAGAAAATGGCTAAGCATGTGTCTACCCTAATTGGACTGAATTGAAATGCCATTGCCTAGACATTTGTGGAGGAAAAGCAGAGAGAAATAGATGTTAGGCAGAAAGGTAGAAATAAGAAATGTAGAGCTCTAAATAGCCAGGTCTTTCTCCCACCCCTTTGGCCTGTAGAAAAGAGGAGTATTTTCCTCCAAGCTCTGGCTTGGCAGCCCGCCGCAGCCCATTGGCAAAGGCAGCCGTTTTCTCAGCTCTTGAGGCTTTGGAAGGATTTGCTTAGGCCGATAGATTTTTCTGCTGGATGCTCTGATTTCCAGCTTTGTGAGAGGAAGGAAGCATTGATAAGGACTCTTTGATTTCCAGAGCGTGGGCAAAGCAAAGAGGAGCAAAAGCCCTCCCAGAAAGGAGAAGGGGGAGCCAGGGAAGAGAAGCCGCAAGAGGGCTCGCAGCGCCCAGTGTCCCTGCTGCCAACCGCGCCAGCCGCCCCCTTCGGCGGGAGGCCCCTTTCCCTGCGGGCAGTGCAAACGGTGCGCAAGTTCCTCCTCTTTCTGCTCAAAGCTGCGCCTTTGGACTAAAAGGGGCTGACCCTTTTCAAAGGCACCGCAGGGGAAGCTGGGGGCACTTGCAGCATCGCCCCCGGCAGCCGTGCTCAAGCTTAACACCCACCTCAAACCCAAAGAGCTTAGGTAAAACCCAGCCTTCACAATGAAACCTTGCCGTGCCCCAACAAGACCCAGTTGATACAAGTAGGAATAGATCCATCAAAGCTTGGTTTGATGCTGCTGATCAAATTCAAAAGAGGATGCAGCAAAAGGAGGAAGACATTTCAAGGCATTGAAAGTAGAACCATCAGACTCATGGTGCTGATCCATTGACAAATGTGCCACTGCCCGAAAAGACAGAAATTCATACTCAAACGGAGATCTTGGCACTTGCTTTCATGGTGTGTACTAGCGTCAGCAATGGATGGTTTGCTTCCTATCTTGCAGGGTGTTTGAAAGCATGAAGGAAAGGAACAACCACAGCAGAAGACATCGGCCTCGGAAGACAGCAGAGCCTCTCCCCAAGAAGAAAAGACAAAATTAGACAAGCCTGCAGGTTGTCCAGGGCTAGCAAGAGTTAGGCAGATTAGTTAGATAGGAATACAACTGTTAGATATTAGTTAGATAGGAATAGGACTGTTTTTTAAGCTTTTTGGGTTGTTTAATCTTCTACTTAGTTAGTTTACATGATAGTAACCTCCTCAATTTAGTAGTTAAGGTACATTAGTATTATTCAGGACTCATTAGTATTATTAGATTTATCAGTAAATGTCAGAGGTTGGGTGTTTTGTATGCTCTGCCATATGCTCTTTGTCATTTTGCCTTTGTTGAGACCTAATCTGTCTTTATCATTAAACCAATGTTTGTTCCATTTTGTCTGTTTGTCTGTATGAAAGCACTCCAGCAATGTTTGTTCCATTTGCCTGGTGTTGCAAAGACGGCACTTGCCCTGAGAGAAGAAGCTGGGCAGGCGCCACCTCCCCCAGGCCCAGCCCCTTGCTAAGCTGGCAGGACTTCCTGAGGTGTGTCTCCTTTACTGCCAGTGAAATACCGCTGGGGCTTCAGCCTTTGATTCCTCAACATCTCAGCTGGGAGTGGAAAGGGAGGCTTTGTTTAATTCACTGAATTGCATCTAGATGAGTGGTCTGGTCTCACCATATTTTCTGGCATAAAAGCAGCGGGTTGAGTCCTTTTTGGAGCCCAGACAGAAAAATTTCTTTCATTTTGGGGGACTGATGGAGCTGACCAGCTTGGAGGACGTTTCTAAGCCCTCCGATTCTATCCAATTCCTATCGGCATGCACCACAAAGGCATGGCTAGTTCAGTTGCAGTTTCTCCTGAAAGGACCAGTGTCCCGCTCTGGGCCTCCAGCAATCTCCTTAGCTAAAGCCGAGCGGGTGTGATCATTATCCTCTGACTTGTCACAGCTGGGGCACTTGCGCCAAAGAAGAATCCAAGTCACTCTTTTATGGAGGCCAGCAAATGGCCCTGCCTAGCAAGGCTTTGGTGGCAGGGGCTGTGGAGGGTGGATGGAGAGGGGGCGAGGGAGGGGGCAATTGCCAGGCTGCTTCTGGGAAGCCGAGGCAAGCTTGCCCTTGTCTGATGGAGCCGGTGCAGGTGGGCTTTGGAGGCTACAAAGTATCTGCCTTGCAGTGGGACTTGTTCCAGCTGCCCCCTCAGTTTGCTGGCCAGTGGGTAACATGCAGGCTGGGAAGGAAGCAAGATTGGGACTGAAGCAAGATTTGCTTTTCCTTAAGGACAGGCAGGAAAGCAGCAAAGCTGCCTGGCTTTTTCTCATATCTGGGATCTAGGCGTTAAAAGCAATGTGAAGGCCAGCAGTGTGGAAAGGCAATTCTGTAAGTGTTGCTTCCTTAGAGGAATGCCAGAGTCTTTTGGGACAACCACCGAGCTTCTCCAAGGGAGCTGGAAGAGGGATCTAGAAATTCTGCCTGAATGTTTGCTAGAGAAATGCCCGTGTGCTGTCCCTGGGTGTGTGTGTGTGTGTCCCCATCAGTTGGCCTGAAAAAGATCCTGTTTCTCCAAGTTTCAAGGGAGGAGTGATGAGGTGAGAGACCAGCTCAGAGGCCCAAAGGAGGGAAACCATGCAGTGACATTATTGGGCAGCAAAAGGAGAATTGAGAAAGGGGGCAGGATGAATGCCTCCACTTTGAGAGGAAGCTTTGGAGTTGGCTCTGCGCTAGGCAACTTGCAAATTCCAGCTCCTCTCAGAGCTGGAGGAGAGCCAGTGGGAGGAGCCCTTCCGGTTCTCCAGGGCAGGAGATGAGGTCTGGGCCCTTGCACAGAGGCAGGCTCCTGTGCACCTTCAGCTGGAGGAACCTTGCAGAGAAGCACCGGGAAGAGCCAGGGCTGTCCCTGCACTGCTTTTGCCCGTCTCATCAGACGACTGAGGAGAAAAGGCCCAATGGGAAGCTTCTCAGAGCAAACTTGCAGCAGAAGAAGTACAAGGGGCAGAGGCGGCCCATGCCCCTTTCTGTCCCATGGCTCCCCCAGGGGTTCTAGATGGAATGTTGGGCTGTGCCCATAGCAACTGTCGTTGTCTCCTGCTCCTGCGGCCCTTGCTGGAACACTGCTGGAGCAGCGCTGGAGCAGCAGCTGCAGGATCAGCTCCTGGGCTGTCCCTGACCAGCCGCCTTCTGCACTCAGCGCCAGACCCGGCCTCTGCACCGACATCCTGGTCTCCTCGTCTGCCTCCGGGCATCCCCAGAGCACTTGGGAACCCTCCAAGGTAAGAAAATCCCCGTTTGCCCTCAAAGCACTAGCACAAGGGCAGGAGGCTCCAGCTGCCTCTCCCACCAAGCACGACACACAGGCTGCGTGCTCACTTTCCCCAGACGAGCTTCCACGTGAAAGCAGGGTGCAGCTTCTGAAGGAATCGTCTTGCCTCCAGGGGAAACACAGACCTTTCCATAGAGGACCTAGAGAGGTGTCCCAGTGCAGTTGCAGATCCTCGTCCACGCATCACCTGATTAAACGTTCTTGGCACCCATTTCAGTCCTCAAACTATCTTGTGCTGACCCCAAAACAAATTGTTCCTGGCTGAGCAGGTCAGGGCTTCAGTGTCAACAAATCCCCTTATGCCCTGACTCTGCTCACACCCGCTCCAAAGCTTCAAACAGCACAATGATGGCACTTCTCCTCTGGCATCCCTGTCGTTCAGGGCATGGAAGCATTTGACTGGGCTTCTCTGCAAACACAGGCTTTCAACTTCAAAAACCATCTGGGATCAGCAATTCTTATCTACTTACGTATTTACATCGCCTATAGATCCATTCTATTTTAATATCTTTAGAGATTCTTTTTTCAGTGCACGTAGGGCTGGTTCTACCTCATGCTCAGGGGCGGCCGTCAAATGCCATCTCCTCAAGAGCACAATCACAGTAGCACAGAATTTTCTGCCTTGGAAGGGATTCTGAAAGATCACTGAGGCCAACTGCAGGGCCTGCCCGGGGCAGCCTCAACAATCACAGCCTGTGCCCAAGAGCAGTGTCCAAACACTTTTGGAGCTCAGTCAGCCTTGGTGCTGTGCCCCCTTCCCTGGGGAGGCTGTTGCAGTGCCCAAGCAGCCTCTGGCTGAAGAAGCTTTTCCTTCGATCCAACCTAAGCCTGCACTGGCACATCTCCCCTGCCATTCTCTTGGCTCTTCTCCGTGGCCCCGGGAGTGAAGAGAGTAGTGCATGGCCTTCTGCTTGCCCTCCTGAGGAAGCTGCTGACTGCTGGAGGGTCCTGCCTAGGACATTCCATGTCAAAAAGGCAGCAATGACAGCAAAGAGAAAGGAGCTGGGACACGGGAGCTCGGGCTTTGCAATGATGAGGATGAGAAGGAAGGCTACTGACACATCCTTGGCAGAAGGATTTTGAACTGGAGCATTGCTTTGATCTCTTTCAGGTGGAAAGGAGAGGCACAATGAAAAGGAAAGCAAGAGCCCAGATTCAGCCGTGAGTTTTGGCCTAGGGTTAAAGGACAGCAAACTGGAGGAATGGCGAGGAGGAGAACTGCTCTTTCACAGTCAGGCTGGGATTGGTTCAAGCCTGTGGGTGCACAGCAAGGCTCTCTTGACCACTTGCCTTTCTCACCTCCACCTCCTTCTTCCTTTAGACACATCAATGTTGGCAGCGACTTTCAGGCTGAGCTCCCAGAGCTGCAGAACAGAGCACCAAGTGAGGATGAAGAGCCTGCAAGCCTGGTCTGGAAGCCCTGGGGAGAGGATGACTCTGACATGGAAAAACCTGACAGAGGTAGCTTTGCTTCAAGCTTTGCTTCCAGCCCTGAGCTACTTGGGTCTTGAAAAGGCTCCTTATGCCTAAAAAGGCAGCGTTTTGCAGGCTCTGCTTCTCTCCTTGTCTCGCCCATCTTCCCATGTAGAAGTGTTAGAGGCAAGGAGAAAGAGCAAGCACCTTGCTCTCCAAACTGGTCAGGGCCGTTTGCCACTGGAAGAGGGGAGATTGGCCCCCACTTCTTCTTACAGAAGCTGCTTTGGAGGGAGAGCCAGCACTGCGTGGGCCCTTGCTTCAGCTGGCTCTGTCTTTGCTCTCCTTTTCATGCTCTCTCTCCAAGCTGCTGTCTTTAGCTGCCGGCCTTTCCTTCTGCCTTGCATGGCAACCTTTGCCCTTTGCTGGCCTCCAGGCTGACTTTCGGTGGGTTTTTTCTTGTGCTTGCAGTAAGAGAACTGTTGGACATGGCCAGCTCCCGTGGCATTCCCGGGGCAGCAGCTAACCTGGAGCGCGCCCTGCACTGCCTGCACCAGGCACGCGGCAGCGTTCCGGTAAGAAGCAGCTGTTTGGGCGCAGAGGAGAGGGCACAGGGAATGCAGAAGGCCCGGGCACTGGGACAGCCTTTCCTGGCTGCTCTTGGAAGAAGGGTCTTAACAGGGAGCAGAGCACTTGCTGCCTGCTGGGTCTCCTCCAGCTGCGTCAGGGCTGAGCCCAAAGGGCTCCAGCAGGGAGAATCTCCCTCCTGGAGGCGGCGGCGGTGGAAGGTCCTGCTGCCTTGTAAATGGCCTGGAGATTTGGGTTCTCTAAGACATTTGGAGGGGAAATTCCCAGAAGCCTCACTCAGCTGAGGCCATTCTGGCTGCAGGAGCAGCAAAATCCTCAGCTTGGTGAGCAAAAGGCCACTCTTGGGGACCAGGATCAAAGGGTTGGGCAGCAAAAACTAGGGACTGGGAGCAAATGACAGTGTTTCACCCACATGGGATACAGTTGCTTGAATGTCTGGAGAGGCAAAGGAGCTGAAAGGCAGCACCTGTGATTTTTTGGCTCATTTTTAATGTGCTGGGGCGGCTAAAGCCTTTTCCCTCTTGATCTTGCAGGAGGCTCTGGAGATGCTGCTCTCAGAGGGGCCTGCAACACCTCAAGGCCATCCCATGGCTGATTATCATTACGCAGGTAGGCAAAGCAGAGCTTCTTGCGTCCCTGACAGATGCTGCCGGCCCCTTCATTCTTGTGGCAAGCGTTTCTGCTTCAAGAAATTGTGCTTAACACCAGCACAAGGTCTTGTCTCCTCTGTGGGTGGGCAAAGCACCAGCATCTAGTCCTTCAGCTTTACTTGTTTTCCAATCCTTCTCCCCGGGCAATGCCTGCTCTTGTCTTCACGCCCTTCTGAGGGAGCAGACACGTACACCCACGTGAATGACGGCCTGCGACCGTTTTCTTTCGGCAGCCAGAGGAATCTACTTGGTGTGGATCAAGGGATCTGTTTACTAGCCGCTGCTTTTTATTGCCAGGCTCTGATAGATGGACACCTGAGGAGAAGGAGTCCTTCCAAAAGGCTTTCCACACCTACGGCAAGGATTTTCATCTCATCCAGAAGCAGGTAAAGCCACGGGACATTCTTTACCCGAGCAGATCAGCAGCAGGAAAGCTTGCTTATTTCTGGGAACAAGCACTGGGCTTCAGTCTCTCTCTTCTCAAGGAGCAAGTATCTTCAAGTAGTAACAAAAGGGGACATCAAAAGCCTGTGTCAAAAGGATGATCCTGCCTCTCCAGCCCTTTGCTCCAAGCTCTTTTGGAAGATGAAGCTTTATTCTGTCAGACTTGTGGCACAGGTCTGCTGCTGCTTCCACAAGACGCTGTGCTGGCATAACTGGAGTGAAGCGGGGAAAGAAGAACTGTGCTAGGTGGATTTGTTGTTGATCTGTGCATTGCGTGTATTAGCACCTAGCATCATACAGGGTTTAAGACATTGCATGATGCCTCTCTTTCTCCATGTTGATTTCATTTTACACCCTACTCCATTTCATTCATGCTTTTACTTCCTAGTTCACTCCATAGTCTACTTTTTCCCCAGTGCACCCGACACCATTTTCAATTCCTTCTTTTTCTCTTCACAACAGATCCAGACTAAGACCGTGGCCCAGTGTGTGGAGTACTACTACTCCTGGAAAAAGGAGCATAAACTTGCCAGCACTCTTGCTCAGGTGAGGGGCAAGAAAATGGAGAGGTGCCAGGAAGGTCGAGAAACTGGGAGAAGGGGAGAAAAGCTGCTGGCGAGCCATGCCAGATGCCCCTTTGCCAGGATCACATCGTCCCATGTGCTGGGAAAGGCACAGCAGATGCTGCCCGGGCCTTCCTTGTGCTGCTGCCCTGAAGTATGCAATTCTGGAGCCTAACTTTGACCCAAGAAAGCAGCACCGCCACCAAAATGGGCTTTGACTCTCTACAGATGGGCTTCTCAAGGGCTGGCACCCTCGCTGACTCCAATCAGACCCCAAATTCCCCACTGCTTGCTGACATCAGCAGTCCAGGCTGCCTTTGTGGATATGCTGCAGATTTTCAGGGAGTTTTTCTAGCATGCCAGCATAGTCCCCAAGAAGGAGCTGCTGGTGCTGTGGCTCCCCTAAATCTTTCCTTAGCGGCAAAGAGCAATTTGCTTCCCATCATGTGAGAGAGAGAGAGAGAGAGAGAGAGAGACAGGGAGGGAGATTATTTTGGGGACTAGAAAATGGCTAAGCATGTGTCTACCCTAATTGGACTGAATTGAAATGCCATTGCCTAGACATTTGTGGAGGAAAAGCAGAGAGAAATAGATGTTAGGCAGAAAGGTAGAAATAAGAAATGTAGAGCTCTAAATAGCCAGGTCTTTCTCCCACCCCTTTGGCCTGTAGAAAAGAGGAGTATTTTCCTCCAAGCTCTGGCTTGGCAGCCCGCCGCAGCCCATTGGCAAAGGCAGCCGTTTTCTCAGCTCTTGAGGCTTTGGAAGGATTTGCTTAGGCCGATAGATTTTTCTGCTGGATGCTCTGATTTCCAGCTTTGTGAGAGGAAGGAAGCATTGATAAGGACTCTTTGATTTCCAGAGCGTGGGCAAAGCAAAGAGGAGCAAAAGCCCTCCCAGAAAGGAGAAGGGGGAGCCAGGGAAGAGAAGCCGCAAGAGGGCTCGCAGCGCCCAGTGTCCCTGCTGCCAACCGCGCCAGCCGCCCCCTTCGGCGGGAGGCCCCTTTCCCTGCGGGCAGTGCAAACGGTGCGCAAGTTCCTCCTCTTTCTGCTCAAAGCTGCGCCTTTGGACTAAAAGGGGCTGACCCTTTTCAAAGGCACCGCAGGGGAAGCTGGGGGCACTTGCAGCATCGCCCCCGGCAGCCGTGCTCAAGCTTAACACCCACCTCAAACCCAAAGAGCTTAGGTAAAACCCAGCCTTCACAATGAAACCTTGCCGTGCCCCAACAAGACCCAGTTGATACAAGTAGGAATAGATCCATCAAAGCTTGGTTTGATGCTGCTGATCAAATTCAAAAGAGGATGCAGCAAAAGGAGGAAGACATTTCAAGGCATTGAAAGTAGAACCATCAGACTCATGGTGCTGATCCATTGACAAATGTGCCACTGCCCGAAAAGACAGAAATTCATACTCAAACGGAGATCTTGGCACTTGCTTTCATGGTGTGTACTAGCGTCAGCAATGGATGGTTTGCTTCCTATCTTGCAGGGTGTTTGAAAGCATGAAGGAAAGGAACAACCACAGCAGAAGACATCGGCCTCGGAAGACAGCAGAGCCTCTCCCCAAGAAGAAAAGACCAAATTAGACAACCCTGCAGGTTGTCCAGGGCTAGCAAGAGTTAGGCAGATTAGTTAGATAGGAATACAACTGTTAGATATTAGTTAGATAGGAATAGGACTGTTTTTTAAGCTTTTTGGGTTGTTTAATCTTCTACTTAGTTAGTTTACATGATAGTAACCTCCTCAATTTAGTAGTTAAGGTACATTAGTATTATTCAGGACTCATTAGTATTATTAGATTTATCAGTAAATGTCAGAGGTTGGGTGTTTTGTATGCTCTGCCATATGCTCTTTGTCATTTTGCCTTTGTTGAGACCTAATCTGTCTTTATCATTAAACCAATGTTTGTTCCATTTTGTCTGTTTGTCTGTATGAAAGCACTCCAGCAATGTTTGTTCCATTTGCCTGGTGTTGCAAAGACGGCACTTGCCCTGAGAGAAGAAGCTGGGCAGGCGCCACCTCCCCCAGGCCCAGCCCCTTGCTCAGCTGGCAGGACTTCCTGACGTGTGTCTCCTTTACTGCTAGTGAAATACCGCTGGGGCTTCAGCCTTTGATTCCTCAACATCTCAGCTGGGAGTGGAAAGGGAGGCTTTGTTTAATTCACTGAATTGCATCTAGATGAGTGGTCTGGTCTCCCCATATTTTCTGGCATAAAAGCAGCGGGTTGAGTCCTTTTTGGAGCCCAGCCAGAAAAATTTCTTTCATTTTGGGGGACTGATGGAGCTGACCAGCTTGGAGGACGTTTCTAAGCCCTCCGATTCTATCCAATTCCTATCGGCATGCACCACAAAGGCATGGCTAGTTCAGTTGCAGTTTCTCCTGAAAGGACCAGTGTCCCGCTCTGGGCCTCCAGCAATCTCCTTAGCTAAAGCCGAGCGGGTGTGATCATTATCCTCTGACTTGTCACAGCTGGGGCACTTGCGCCAAAGAAGAATCCAAGTCACTCTTTTATGGAGGCCAGCAAATGGCCCTGCCTAGCAAGGCTTTGGTGGCAGGGGCTGTGGAGGGTGGATGGAGAGGGGGCGAGGGAGGGGGCAATTGGCAGGCTGCTTCTGGGAAGCCGAGGCAAGCTTGCCCTTGTCTGATGGAGCCGGTGCAGGTGGGCTTTGGAGGCTACAAAGTATCTGCCTTGCAGTGGGACTTGTTCCAGCTGCCCCCTCAGTTTGCTGGCCAGTGGGTAACATGCAGGCTGGGAAGGAAGCAAGATTGGGACTGAAGCAAGATTTGCTTTTCCTTAAGGACAGGCAGGAAAGCAGCAAAGCTGCCTGGCTTTTTCTCATATCTGGGATCTAGGCGTTAAAAACAATGTGAAGGCCAGCAGTGTGGAAAGGCAATTCTGTAAGTGTTGCTTCCTTAGAGGAATGCCAGAGTCTTTTGGGACAACCACCGAGCTTCTCCAAGGGAGCTGGAAGAGGGATCTAGAAATTCTGCCTGAATGTTTGCTAGAGAAATGCCCGTGTGCTGTCCCTGGGTGTGTGTGTGTGTGTCCCCATCAGTTGGCCTGAAAAAGATCCTGTTTCTCCAAGTTTCAAGGGAGGAGTGATGAGGTGAGAGACCAGCTCAGAGGCCCAAAGGAGGGAAACCATGCAGTGACATTATTGGGCAGCAAAAGGAGAATTGAGAAAGGGGGCAGGATGAATGCCTCCACTTTGAGAGGAAGCTTTGGAGTTGGCTCTGCGCTAGGCAACTTGCAAATTCCAGCTCCTCTCAGAGCTGGAGGAGAGCCAGTGGGAGGAGCCCTTCTGGTTCTCCAGGGCAGGAGATGAGGTCTGGGCCCTTGCACAGAGGCAGGCTCCTGTGCACCTTCAGCTGGAGGAACCTTGCAGAGAAGCACCGGGAAGAGCCAGGGCTGTCCCTGCACTGCTTTTGCCCGTCTCATCAGACGACTGAGGAGAAAAGGCCCAATGGGAAGCTTCTCAGAGCAAACTTGCAGCAGAAGAAGTACAAGGGGCAGAGGCGGCCCATGCCCCTTTCTGTCCCATGGCTCCCCCAGGGGTTCTAGATGGAATGTTGGGCTGTGCCCATAGCAACTGTCGTTGTCTCCTGCTCCTGCGGCCCTTGCTGGAACACTGCTGGAGCAGCGCTGGAGCAGCAGCTGCAGGATCAGCTCCTGGGCTGTCCCTGACCAGCCGCCTTCTGCACTCAGCGCCAGACCCGGCCTCTGCACCGACATCCTGGTCTCCTCGTCTGCCTCCGGGCATCCCCAGAGCACTTGGGAACCCTCCAAGGTAAGAAAATCCCCGTTTGCCCTCAAAGCACTAGCACAAGGGCAGGAGGCTCCAGCTGCCTCTCCCACCAAGCACGACACACAGGCTGCGTGCTCACTTTCCCCAGACGAGCTTCCACGTGAAAGCAGGGTGCAGCTTCTGAAGGAATTGTGTTGCCTCCAGGGGAAACACAGACCTTTCCATAGAGGACCTAGAGAGGTGTCCCAGTGCAGTTGCAGATCCTCGTCCACGCATCACCTGATTAAACGTTCTTGGCACCCATTTCAGTCCTCAAACTATCTTGTGCTGACCCCAAAACAAATTGTTCCTGGCTGAGCAGGTCAGGGCTTCAGTGTCAACAAATCCCCTTATGCCCTGACTCTGCTCACACCCGCTCCAAAGCTTCAAACAGCACAATGATGGCACTTCTCCTCTGGCATCCCTGTCGTTCAGGGCATGGAAGCATTTGACTGGGCTTCTCTGCAAACACAGGCTTTCAACTTCAAAAACCATCTGGGATCAGCAATTCTTATCTACTTACGTATTTACATCGCCTATAGATCCATTCTATTTTAATATCTTTAGAGATTCTTTTTTCAGTGCACGTAGGGCTGGTTCTACCTCATGCTCAGGGGCGGCCGTCAAATGCCATCTCCTCAAGAGCACAATCACAGTAGCACAGAATTTTCTGCCTTGGAAGGGATTCTGAAAGATCACTGAGGCCAACTGCAGGGCCTGCCCGGGGCAGCCTCAACAATCACAGCCTGTGCCCAAGAGCAGTGTCCAAACACTTTTGGAGCTCAGTCAGCCTTGGTGCTGTGCCCCCTTCCCTGGGGAGGCTGTTGCAGTGCCCAAGCAGCCTCTGGCTGAAGAAGCTTTTCCTTCGATCCAACCTAAGCCTGCACTGGCACATCTCCCCTGCCATTCTCTTGGCTCTTCTCCGTGGCCCCGGGAGTGAAGAGAGTAGTGCATGGCCTTCTGCTTGCCCTCCTGAGGAAGCTGCTGACTGCTGGAGGGTCCTGCCTAGGACATTCCATGTCAAAAAGGCAGCAATGACAGCAAAGAGAAAGGAGCTGGGACACGGGAGCTCGGGCTTTGCAATGATGAGGATGAGAAGGAAGGCTACTGACACATCCTTGGCAGAAGGATTTTGAACTGGAGCATTGCTTTGATCTCTTTCAGGTGGAAAGGAGAGGCACAATGAAAAGGAAAGCAAGAGCCCAGATTCAGCCGTGAGTTTTGGCCTAGGGTTAAAGGACAGCAAACTGGAGGAATGGCGAGGAGGAGAACTGCTCTTTCACAGTCAGGCTGGGATTGGTTCAAGCCTGTGGGTGCACAGCAAGGCTCTCTTGACCACTTGCCTTTCTCACCTCCACCTCCTTCTTCCTTTAGACACATCAATGTTGGCAGCGACTTTCAGGCTGAGCTCCCAGAGCTGCAGAACAGAGCACCAAGTGAGGATGAAGAGCCTGCAAGCCTGGTCTGGAAGCCCTGGGGAGAGGATGACTCTGACATGGAAAAACCTGACAGAGGTAGCTTTGCTTCAAGCTTTGCTTCCAGCCCTGAGCTACTTGGGTCTTGAAAAGGCTCCTTATGCCTAAAAAGGCAGCCTTTTGCAGGCTCTGCTTCTCTCCTTGTCTCGCCCATCTTCCCATGTAGAAGTGTTAGAGGCAAGGAGAAAGAGCAAGCACCTTGCTCTCCAAACTGGTCAGGGCCGTTTGCCACTGGAAGAGGGGAGATTGGCCCCCACTTCTTCTTACAGAAGCTGCTTTGGAGGGAGAGCCAGCACTGCGTGGGCCCTTGCTTCAGCTGGCTCTGTCTTTGCTCTCCTTTTCATGCTCTCTCTCCAAGCTGCTGTCTTTAGCTGCCGGCCTTTCCTTCTGCCTTGCATGGCAACCTTTGCCCTTTGCTGGCCTCCAGGCTGACTTTCGGTGGGTTTTTTCTTGTGCTTGCAGTAAGCGAACTGTTGGACATGGCCAGCTCCCGTGGCATTCCCGGGGCAGCAGCTAACCTGGAGCGCGCCCTGCACTGCCTGCACCAGGCACGCGGCAGCGTTCCGGTAAGAAGCGGCTGTTTGGGCGCAGAGGAGAGGGCACAGGGAATGCAGAAGGCCCGGGCACTGGGACAGCCTTTCCTGGCTGCTCTTGGAAGAAGGGTCTTAACAGGGAGCAGAGCACTTGCTGCCTGCTGGGTCTCCTCCAGCTGCGTCAGGGCTGAGCCCAAAGGGCTCCAGCAGGGAGAATCTCCCTCCTGGAGGCGGCGGCGGCGGAAGGTCCTGCTGCCTTGTAAATGGCCTGGAGATTTGGGTTCTCTAAGACATTTGGAGGGGAAATTCCCAGAAGCCTCAGTCAGCTGAGGCCATTCTGGCTGCAGGAGCAGCAAAATCCTCAGCTTGGTGAGCAAAAGGCCACTCTTGGGGACCAGGATCAAAGGGTTGGGCAGCAAAAACTAGGGACTGGGAGCAAATGACAGTGTTTCACCCACATGGGATACAGTTGCTTGAATGTCTGGAGAGGCAAAGGAGCTGAAAGGCAGCACCTGTGATTTTTTGGCTCATTTTTAATGTGCTGGGGCGGCTAAAGCCTTTTCCCTCTTGATCTTGCAGGAGGCTCTGGAGATGCTGCTCTCAGAGGGGCCTGCAACACCTCAAGGCCATCCCATGGCTGATTATCATTACGCAGGTAGGCAAAGCAGAGCTTCTTGCGTCCCTGACAGATGCTGCCGGCCCCTTCATTCTTGTGGCAAGCGTTTCTGCTTCAAGAAATTGTGCTTAACACCAGCACAAGGTCTTGTCTCCTCTGTGGGTGGGCAAAGCACCAGCATCTAGTCCTTCAGCTTTACTTGTTTTCCAATCCTTCTCCCCGGGCAATGCCTGCTCTTGTCTTCACGCCCTTCTGAGGGAGCAGACACGTACACCCACGTGAATGACGGCCTGCGACCGTTTTCTTTCGGCAGCCAGAGGAATCTACTTGGTGTGGATCAAGGGATCTGTTTACTAGCCGCTGCTTTTTATTGCCAGGCTCTGATAGATGGACACCTGAGGAGAAGGAGTCCTTCCAAAAGGCTTTCCACACCTACGGCAAGGATTTTCATCTCATCCAGAAGCAGGTAAAGCCACGGGACATTCTTTACCCGAGCAGATCAGCAGCAGGAAAGCTTGCTTATTTCTGGGAACAAGCACTGGGCTTCAGTCTCTCTCTTCTCAAGGAGCAAGTATCTTCAAGTAGTAACAAAAGGGGACATCAAAAGCCTGTGTCAAAAGGATGATCCTGCCTCTCCAGCCCTTTGCTCCAAGCTCTTTTGGAAGATGAAGCTTTATTCTGTCAGACTTGTGGCACAGGTCTGCTGCTGCTTCCACAAGACGCTGTGCTGGCATAACTGGAGTGAAGCGGGGAAAGAAGAACTGTGCTAGGTGGGTTTGTTGTTGATCTGTGCATTGCGTGTATTAGCACCTAGCATCATACACGCTTTAAGACATTGCATGATGCCTCTCTTTCTCCATGTTGATTTCATTTTACACCCTACTCCATTTCATTCATGCTTTTACTTCCTAGTTCACTCCATAGTCTACTTTTTCCCCAGTGCACCCGACACCATTTTCGATTCCTTCTTTTTCTCTTCACAACAGATCCAGACTAAGACCGTGGCCCAGTGTGTGGAGTACTACTACTCCTGGAAAAAGGAGCATAAACTTGCCAGCACTCTTGCTCAGGTGAGGGGCAAGAAAATGGAGAGGTGCCAGGAAGGTCGAGAAACTGGGAGAAGGGGAGAAAAGCTGCTGGCGAGCCATGCCAGATGCCCCTTTGCCAGGATCACATCGTCCCATGTGCTGGGAAAGGCACAGCAGATGCTGCCCGGGCCTTCCTTGTGCTGCTGCCCTGAAGTATGCAATTCTGGAGCCTAACTTTGACCCAAGAAAGCAGCACCGCCACCAAAATGGGCTTTGACTCTCTACAGATGGGCTTCTCAAGGGCTGGCACCCTCGCTGACTCCAATCAGACCCCAAATTCCCCACTGCTTGCTGACATCAGCAGTCCAGGCTGCCTTTGTGGATATGCTGCAGATTTTCAGGGAGTTTTTCTAGCATGCCAGCATAGTCCCCAAGAAGGAGCTGCTGGTGCTGTGGCTCCCCTAAATCTTTCCTTAGCGGCAAAGAGCAATTTGCTTCCCATCATGTGAGAGAGAGAGAGAGAGAGAGAGAGAGACAGGGAGGGAGATTATTTTGGGGACTAGAAAATGGCTAAGCATGTGTCTACCCTAATTGGACTGAATTGAAATGCCATTGCCTAGACATTTGTGGAGGAAAAGCAGAGAGAAATAGATGTTAGGCAGAAAGGTAGAAATAAGAAATGTAGAGCTCTAAATAGCCAGGTCTTTCTCCCACCCCTTTGGCCTGTAGAAAAGAGGAGTATTTTCCTCCAAGCTCTGGCTTGGCAGCCCGCCGCAGCCCATTGGCAAAGGCAGCCGTTTTCTCAGCTCTTGAGGCTTTGGAAGGATTTGCTTAGGCCGATAGATTTTTCTGCTGGATGCTCTGATTTCCAGCTTTGTGAGAGGAAGGAAGCATTGATAAGGACTCTTTGATTTCCAGAGCGTGGGCAAAGCAAAGAGGAGCAAAAGCCCTCCCAGAAAGGAGAAGGGGGAGCCAGGGAAGAGAAGCCGCAAGAGGGCTCGCAGCGCCCAGTGTCCCTGCTGCCAACCGCGCCAGCCGCCCCCTTCGGCGGGAGGCCCCTTTCCCTGCGGGCAGTGCAAACGGTGCGCAAGTTCCTCCTCTTTCTGCTCAAAGCTGCGCCTTTGGACTAAAAGGGGCTGACCCTTTTCAAAGGCACCGCAGGGGAAGCTGGGGGCACTTGCAGCATCGCCCCCGGCAGCCGTGCTCAAGCTTAACACCCACCTCAAACCCAAAGAGCTTAGGTAAAACCCAGCCTTCACAATGAAACCTTGCCGTGCCCCAACAAGACCCAGTTGATACAAGTAGGAATAGATCCATCAAAGCTTGGTTTGATGCTGCTGATCAAATTCAAAAGAGGATGCAGCAAAAGGAGGAAGACATTTCAAGGCATTGAAAGTAGAACCATCAGACTCATGGTGCTGATCCATTGACAAATGTGCCACTGCCCGAAAAGACAGAAATTCATACTCAAACGGAGATCTTGGCACTTGCTTTCATGGTGTGTACTAGCGTCAGCAATGGATGGTTTGCTTCCTATCTTGCAGGGTGTTTGAAAGCATGAAGGAAAGGAACAACCACAGCAGAAGACATCGGCCTCGGAAGACAGCAGAGCCTCTCCCCAAGAAGAAAAGACCAAATTAGACAACCCTGCAGGTTGTCCAGGGCTAGCAAGAGTTAGGCAGATTAGTTAGATAGGAATACAACTGTTAGATATTAGTTAGATAGGAATAGGACTGTTTTTTAAGCTTTTTGGGTTGTTTAATCTTCTACTTAGTTAGTTTACATGATAGTAACCTCCTCAATTTAGTAGTTAAGGTACATTAGTATTATTCAGGACTCATTAGTATTATTAGATTTATCAGTAAATGTCAGAGGTTGGGTGTTTTGTATGCTCTGCCATATGCTCTTTGTCATTTTGCCTTTGTTGAGACCTAATCTGTCTTTATCATTAAACCAATGTTTGTTCCATTTTGTCTGTTTGTCTGTATGAAAGCACTCCAGCAATGTTTGTTCCATTTGCCTGGTGTTGCAAAGACGGCACTTGCCCTGAGAGAACAAGCTGGGCAGGCGCCACCTCCCCCAGGCCCAGCCCCTTGCTCAGCTGGCAGGACTTCCTGACGTGTGTCTCCTTTACTGCTAGTGAAATACCGCTGGGGCTTCAGCCTTTGATTCCTCAACATCTCAGCTGGGAGTGGAAAGGGAGGCTTTGTTTAATTCACTGAATTGCATCTAGATGAGTGGTCTGGTCTCCCCATATTTTCTGGCATAAAAGCAGCGGGTTGAGTCCTTTTTGGAGCCCAGACAGAAAAATTTCTTTCATTTTGGGGGACTGATGGAGCTGACCAGCTTGGAGGACGTTTCTAAGCCCTCCGATTCTATCCAATTCCTATCGGCATGCACCACAAAGGCATGGCTAGTTCAGTTGCAGTTTCTCCTGAAAGGACCAGTGTCCCGCTCTGGGCCTCCAGCAATCTCCTTAGCTAAAGCCGAGCGGGTGTGATCATTATCCTCTGACTTGTCACAGCTGGGGCACTTGCGCCAAAGAAGAATCCAAGTCACTCTTTTATGGAGGCCAGCAAATGGCCCTGCCTAGCAAGGCTTTGGTGGCAGGGGCTGTGGAGGGTGGATGGAGAGGGGGCGAGGGAGGGGGCAATTGGCAGGCTGCTTCTGGGAAGCCGAGGCAAGCTTGCCCTTGTCTGATGGAGCCGGTGCAGGTGGGCTTTGGAGGCTACAAAGTATCTGCCTTGCAGTGGGACTTGTTCCAGCTGCCCCCTCAGTTTGCTGGCCAGTGGGTAACATGCAGGCTGGGAAGGAAGCAAGATTGGGACTGAAGCAAGATTTGCTTTTCCTTAAGGACAGGCAGGAAAGCAGCAAAGCTGCCTGGCTTTTTCTCATATCTGGGATCTAGGCGTTAAAAACAATGTGAAGGCCAGCAGTGTGGAAAGGCAATTCTGTAAGTGTTGCTTCCTTAGAGGAATGCCAGAGTCTTTTGGGACAACCACCGAGCTTCTCCAAGGGAGCTGGAAGAGGGATCTAGAAATTCTGCCTGAATGTTTGCTAGAGAAATGCCCGTGTGCTGTCCCTGGGTGTGTGTGTGTGTGTCCCCATCAGTTGGCCTGAAAAAGATCCTGTTTCTCCAAGTTTCAAGGGAGGAGTGATGAGGTGAGAGACCAGCTCAGAGGCCCAAAGGAGGGAAACCATGCAGTGACATTATTGGGCAGCAAAAGGAGAATTGAGAAAGGGGGCAGGATGAATGCCTCCACTTTGAGAGGAAGCTTTGGAGTTGGCTCTGCGCTAGGCAACTTGCAAATTCCAGCTCCTCTCAGAGCTGGAGGAGAGCCAGTGGGAGGAGCCCTTCTGGTTCTCCAGGGCAGGAGATGAGGTCTGGGCCCTTGCACAGAGGCAGGCTCCTGTGCACCTTCAGCTGGAGGAACCTTGCAGAGAAGCACCGGGAAGAGCCAGGGCTGTCCCTGCACTGCTTTTGCCCGTCTCATCAGACGACTGAGGAGAAAAGGCCCAATGGGAAGCTTCTCAGAGCAAACTTGCAGCAGAAGAAGTACAAGGGGCAGAGGCGGCCCATGCCCCTTTCTGTCCCATGGCTCCCCCAGGGGTTCTAGATGGAATGTTGGGCTGTGCCCATAGCAACTGTCGTTGTCTCCTGCTCCTGCGGCCCTTGCTGGAACACTGCTGGAGCAGCGCTGGAGCAGCAGCTGCAGGATCAGCTCCTGGGCTGTCCCTGACCAGCCGCCTTCTGCACTCAGCGCCAGACCCGGCCTCTGCACCGACATCCTGGTCTCCTCGTCTGCCTCCGGGCATCCCCAGAGCACTTGGGAACCCTCCAAGGTAAGAAAATCCCCGTTTGCCCTCAAAGCACTAGCACAAGGGCAGGAGGCTCCAGCTGCCTCTCCCACCAAGCACGACACACAGGCTGCGTGCTCACTTTCCCCAGACGAGCTTCCACGTGAAAGCAGGGTGCAGCTTCTGAAGGAATTGTGTTGCCTCCAGGGGAAACACAGACCTTTCCATAGAGGACCTAGAGAGGTGTCCCAGTGCAGTTGCAGATCCTCGTCCACGCATCACCTGATTAAACGTTCTTGGCACCCATTTCAGTCCTCAAACTATCTTGTGCTGACCCCAAAACAAATTGTTCCTGGCTGAGCAGGTCAGGGCTTCAGTGTCAACAAATCCCCTTATGCCCTGACTCTGCTCACACCCGCTCCAAAGCTTCAAACAGCACAATGATGGCACTTCTCCTCTGGCATCCCTGTCGTTCAGGGCATGGAAGCATTTGACTGGGCTTCTCTGCAAACACAGGCTTTCAACTTCAAAAACCATCTGGGATCAGCAATTCTTATCTACTTACGTATTTACATCGCCTATAGATCCATTCTATTTTAATATCTTTAGAGATTCTTTTTTCAGTGCACGTAGGGCTGGTTCTACCTCATGCTCAGGGGCGGCCGTCAAATGCCATCTCCTCAAGAGCACAATCACAATAGCACAGAATTTTCTGCCTTGGAAGGGATTCTGAAAGATCACTGAGGCCAACTGCAGGGCCTGCCCGGGGCAGCCTCAACAATCACAGCCTGTGCCCAAGAGCAGTGTCCAAACACTTTTGGAGCTCAGTCAGCCTTGGTGCTGTGCCCCCTTCCCTGGGGAGGCTGTTGCAGTGCCCAAGCAGCCTCTGGCTGAAGAAGCTTTTCCTTCGATCCAACCTAAGCCTGCACTGGCACATCTCCCCTGCCATTCTCTTGGCTCTTCTACGTGGCCCCGGGAGTGAAGAGAGTAGTGCATGGCCTTCTGCTTGCCCTCCTGAGGAAGCTGCTGACTGCTGGAGGGTCCTGCCTAGGACATTCCATGTCAAAAAGGCAGCAATGACAGCAAAGAGAAAGGAGCTGGGACACGGGAGCTCGGGCTTTGCAATGATGAGGATGAGAAGGAAGGCTACTGACACATCCTTGGCAGAAGGATTTTGAACTGGAGCATTGCTTTGATCTCTTTCAGGTGGAAAGGAGAGGCACAATGAAAAGGAAAGCAAGAGCCCAGATTCAGCCGTGAGTTTTGGCCTAGGGTTAAAGGACAGCAAACTGGAGGAATGGCGAGGAGGAGAACTGCTCTTTCACAGTCAGGCTGGGATTGGTTCAAGCCTGTGGGTGCACAGCAAGGCTCTCTTGACCACTTGCCTTTCTCACCTCCACCTCCTTCTTCCTTTAGACACATCAATGTTGGCAGCGACTTTCAGGCTGAGCTCCCAGAGCTGCAGAACAGAGCACCAAGTGAGGATGAAGAGCCTGCAAGCCTGGTCTGGAAGCCCTGGGGAGAGGATGACTCTGACATGGAAAAACCTGACAGAGGTAGCTTTGCTTCAAGCTTTGCTTCCAGCCCTGAGCTACTTGGGTCTTGAAAAGGCTCCTTATGCCTAAAAAGGCAGCCTTTTGCAGGCTCTGCTTCTCTCCTTGTCTCGCCCATCTTCCCATGTAGAAGTGTTAGAGGCAAGGAGAAAGAGCAAGCACCTTGCTCTCCAAACTGGTCAGGGCCGTTTGCCACTGGAAGAGGGGAGATTGGCCCCCACTTCTTCTTACAGAAGCTGCTTTGGAGGGAGAGCCAGCACTGCGTGGGCCCTTGCTTCAGCTGGCTCTGTCTTTGCTCTCCTTTTCATGCTCTCTCTCCAAGCTGCTGTCTTTAGCTGCCGGCCTTTCCTTCTGCCTTGCATGGCAACCTTTGCCCTTTGCTGGCCTCCAGGCTGACTTTCGGTGGGTTTTTTCTTGTGCTTGCAGTAAGAGAACTGTTGGACATGGCCAGCTCCCGTGGCATTCCCGGGGCAGCAGCTAACCTGGAGCGCGCCCTGCACTGCCTGCACCAGGCACGCGGCAGCGTTCCGGTAAGAAGCGGCTGTTTGGGCGCAGAGGAGAGGGCACAGGGAATGCAGAAGGCCTGGGCACTGGGACAGCCTTTCCTGGCTGCTCTTGGAAGAAGGGTCTTAACAGGGAGCAGAGCACTTGCTGCCTGCTGGGTCTCCTCCAGCTGCGTCAGGGCTGAGCCCAAAGGGCTCCAGCAGGGAGAATCTCCCTCCTGGAGGCGGCGGCGGCGGAAGGTCCTGCTGCCTTGTAAATGGCCTGGAGATTTGGGTTCTCTAAGACATTTGGAGGGGAAATTCCCAGAAGCCTCAGTCAGCTGAGGCCATTCTGGCTGCAGGAGCAGCAAAATCCTCAGCTTGGTGAGCAAAAGGCCACTCTTGGGGACCAGGATCAAAGGGTTGGGCAGCAAAAACTAGGGACTGGGAGCAAATGACAGTGTTTCACCCACATGGGATACAGTTGCTTGAATGTCTGGAGAGGCAAAGGAGCTGAAAGGCAGTACCTGTGATTTTTTGGCTCATTTTTAATGTGCTGGGGCGGCTAAAGCCTTTTCCCTCTTGATCTTGCAGGAGGCTCTGGAGATGCTGCTCTCAGAGGGGCCTGCAACACCTCAAGGCCATCCCATGGCTGATTATCATTACGCAGGTAGGCAAAGCAGAGCTTCTTGCGTCCCTGACAGATGCTGCCGTCCCCTTCATTGTTGTGGCAAGCGTTTCTGCTTCAAGAAATTGTGCTTAACACCAGCACAAGGTCTTGTCTCCTCTGTGGGTGGGCAAAGCACCAGCATCTAGTCCTTCAGCTTTACTTGTTTTCCAATCCTTCTCCCCGGGCAATGCCTGCTCTTGTCTTCACGCCCTTCTGAGGGAGCAGACACGTACACCCACGTGAATGACGGCCTGCGACCGTTTTCTTTCGGCAGCCAGAGGAATCTACTTGGTGTGGATCAAGGGATCTGTTTACTAGCCGCTGCTTTTTATTGCCAGGCTCTGATAGATGGACACCTGAGGAGAAGGAGTCCTTCCAAAAGGCTTTCCACACCTACGGCAAGGATTTTCATCTCATCCAGAAGCAGGTAAAGCCACGGGACATTCTTTACCCGAGCAGATCAGCAGCAGGAAAGCTTGCTTATTTCTGGGAACAAGCACTGGGCTTCAGTCTCTCTCTTCTCAAGGAGCAAGTATCTTCAAGTAGTAACAAAAGGGGACATCAAAAGCCTGTGTCAAAAGGATGATCCTGCCTCTCCAGCCCTTTTCTCCAAGCTCTTTTGGAAGATGAAGCTTTATTCTGTCAGACTTGTGGCACAGGTCTGCTGCTGCTTCCACAAGACGCTGTGCTGGCATAACTGGAGTGAAGCGGGGAAAGAAGAACTGTGCTAGGTGGATTTGTTGTTGATCTGTGCATTGCGTGTATTAGCACCTAGCATCATACAGGGTTTAAGACATTGCATGATGCCTCTCTTTCTCCATGTTGATTTCATTTTACACCCTACTCCATTTCATTCATGCTTTTACTTCCTAGTTCACTCCATAGTCTACTTTTTCCCCAGTGCACCCGACACCATTTTCGATTCCTTCTTTTTCTCTTCACAACAGATCCAGACTAAGACCGTGGCCCAGTGTGTGGAGTACTACTACTCCTGGAAAAAGGAGCATAAACTTGCCAGCACTCTTGCTCAGGTGAGGGGCAAGAAAATGGAGAGGTGCCAGGAAGGTCGAGAAACTGGGAGAAGGGGAGAAAAGCTGCTGGCGAGCCATGCCAGATGCCCCTTTGCCAGGATCACATCGTCCCATGTGCTGGGAAAGGCACAGCAGATGCTGCCCGGGCCTTCCTTGTGCTGCTGCCCTGAAGTATGCAATTCTGGAGCCTAACTTTGACCCAAGAAAGCAGCACCGCCACCAAAATGGGCTTTGACTCTCTACAGATGGGCTTCTCAAGGGCTGGCACCCTCGCTGACTCCAATCAGACCCCAAATTCCCCACTGCTTGCTGACATCAGCAGTCCAGGCTGCCTTTGTGGATATGCTGCAGATTTTCAGGGAGATTTTCTAGCATGCCAGCATAGTCCCCAAGAAGGAGCTGCTGGTGCTGTGGCTCCCCTAAATCTTTCCTTAGCGGCAAAGAGCAATTTGCTTCCCATCATGTGAGAGAGAGAGAGAGAGAGAGAGAGAGACAGGGAGGGAGATTATTTTGGGGACTAGAAAATGGCTAAGCATGTGTCTACCCTAATTGGACTGAATTGAAATGCCATTGCCTAGACATTTGTGGAGGAAAAGCAGAGAGAAATAGATGTTAGGCAGAAAGGTAGAAATAAGAAATGTAGAGCTCTAAATAGCCAGGTCTTTCTCCCACCCCTTCGGCCTGTAGAAAAGAGGAGTATTTTCCTCCAAGCTCTGGCTTGGCAGCCCGCCGCAGCCCATTGGCAAAGGCAGCCGTTTTCTCAGCTCTTGAGGCTTTGGAAGGATTTGCTTAGGCCGATAGATTTTTCTGCTGGATGCTCTGATTTCCAGCTTTGTGAGAGGAAGGAAGCATTGATAAGGACTCTTTGATTTCCAGAGCGTGGGCAAAGCAAAGAGGAGCAAAAGCCCTCCCAGAAAGGAGAACGGGGAGCCAGGGAAGAGAAGCCGCAAGAGGGCTCGCAGCGCCCAGTGTCCCTGCTGCCAACCGCGCCAGCCGCCCCCTTCGGCGGGAGGCCCCTTTCCCTGCGGGCAGTGCAAACGGTGCGCAAGTTCCTCCTCTTTCTGCTCAAAGCTGCGCCTTTGGACTAAAAGGGGCTGACCCTTTTCAAAGGCACCGCAGGGGAAGCTGGGGGCACTTGCAGCATCGCCCCCGGCAGCCATGCTCAAGCTTAACACCCACCTCAATCCCAAAGAGCTTAGGTAAAACCCAGCCTTCACAATGAAACCTTGCCGTGCCCCAACAAGACCCAGTTGATACAAGTAGGAATAGATCCATCAAAGCTTGGTTTGATGCTGCTGATCAAATTCAAAAGAGGATGCAGCAAAAGGAGGAAGACATTTCAAGGCATTGAAAGTAGAACCATCAGACTCATGGTGCTGATCCATTGACAAATGTGCCACTGCCCGAAAAGACAGAAATTCATACTCAAACGGAGATCTTGGCACTTGCTTTCATGGTGTGTACTAGCGTCAGCAATGGATGGTTTGCTTCCTATCTTGCAGGGTGTTTGAAAGCATGAAGGAAAGGAACAACCACAGCAGAAGACATCGGCCTCGGAAGACAGCAGAGCCTCTCCCCAAGAAGAAAAGACCAAATTAGACAACCCTGCAGGTTGTCCAGGGCTAGCAAGAGTTAGGCAGATTAGTTAGATAGGAATACAACTGTTAGATATTAGTTAGATAGGAATAGGACTGTTTTTTAAGCTTTTTGGGTTGTTTAATCTTCTACTTAGTTAGTTTACATGATAGTAACCTCCTCAATTTAGTAGTTAAGGTACATTAGTATTATTCAGGACTCATTAGTATTATTAGATTTATCAGTAAATGTCAGAGGTTGGGTGTTTTGTATGCTCTGCCATATGCTCTTTGTCATTTTGCCTTTGTTGAGACCTAATCTGTCTTTATCATTAAACCAATGTTTGTTCCATTTTGTCTGTTTGTCTGTATGAAAGCACTCCAGCAATGTTTGTTCCATTTGCCTGGTGTTGCAAAGACGGCACTTGCCCTGAGAGAACAAGCTGGGCAGGCGCCACCTCCCCCAGGCCCAGCCCCTTGCTCAGCTGGCAGGACTTCCTGACGTGTGTCTCCTTTACTGCTAGTGAAATACTGCTGGGGCTTCAGCCTTTGATTCCTCAACATCTCAGCTGGGAGTGGAAAGGGAGGCTTTGTTTAATTCACTGAATTGCATCTAGATGAGTGGTCTGGTCTCCCCATATTTTCTGGCATAAAAGCAGCGGGTTGAGTCCTTTTTGGAGCCCAGACAGAAAAATTTCTTTCATTTTGGGGGACTGATGGAGCTGACCAGCTTGGAGGACGTTTCTAAGCCCTCCGATTCTATCCAATTCCTATCGGCATGCACCACAAAGGCATGGCTAGTTCAGTTGCAGTTTCTCCTGAAAGGACCAGTGTCCCGCTCTGGGCCTCCAGCAATCTCCTTAGCTAAAGCCGAGCGGGTGTGATCATTATCCTCTGACTTGTCACAGCTGGGGCACTTGCGCCAAAGAAGAATCCAAGTCACTCTTTTATGGAGGCCAGCAAATGGCCCTGCCTAGCAAGGCTTTGGTGGCAGGGGCTGTGGAGGGTGGATGGAGAGGGGGCGAGGGAGGGGGCAATTGCCAGGCTGCTTCTGGGAAGCCGAGGCAAGCTTGCCCTTGTCTGATGGAGCCGGTGCAGGTGGGCTTTGGAGGCTACAAAGTATCTGCCTTGCAGTGGGACTTGTTCCAGCTGCCCCCTCAGTTTGCTGGCCAGTGGGTAACATGCAGGCTGGGAAGGAAGCAAGATTGGGACTGAAGCAAGATTTGCTTTTCCTTAAGGACAGGCAGGAAAGCAGCAAAGCTGCCTGGCTTTTTCTCATATCTGGGATCTAGGCGTTAAAAGCAATGTGAAGGCCAGCAGTGTGGAAAGGCAATTCTGTAAGTGTTGCTTCCTTAGAGGAATGCCAGAGTCTTTTGGGACAACCACCGAGCTTCTCCAAGGGAGCTGGAAGAGGGATCTAGAAATTCTGCCTGAATGTTTGCTAGAGAAATGCCCGTGTGCTGTCCCTGGGTGTGTGTGTGTGTGTCCCCATCAGTTGGCCTGAAAAAGATCCTGTTTCTCCAAGTTTCAAGGGAGGAGTGATGAGGTGAGAGACCAGCTCAGAGGCCCAAAGGAGGGAAACCATGCAGTGACATTATTGGGCAGCAAAAGGAGAATTGAGAAAGGGGGCAGGATGAATGCCTCCACTTTGAGAGGAAGCTTTGGAGTTGGCTCTGCGCTAGGCAACTTGCAAATTCCAGCTCCTCTCAGAGCTGGAGGAGAGCCAGTGGGAGGAGCCCTTCTGGTTCTCCAGGGCAGGAGATGAGGTCTGGGCCCTTGCACAGAGGCAGGCTCCTGTGCACCTTCAGCTGGAGGAACCTTGCAGAGAAGCACCGGGAAGAGCCAGGGCTGTCCCTGCACTGCTTTTGCCCGTCTCATCAGACGACTGAGGAGAAAAGGCCCAATGGGAAGCTTCTCAGAGCAAACTTGCAGCAGAAGAAGTACAAGGGGCAGAGGCGGCCCATGCCCCTTTCTGTCCCATGGCTCCCCCAGGGGTTCTAGATGGAATGTTGGGCTGTGCCCATAGCAACTGTCGTTGTCTCCTGCTCCTGCGGCCCTTGCTGGAACACTGCTGGAGCAGCGCTGGAGCAGCAGCTGCAGGATCAGCTCCTGGGCTGTCCCTGACCAGCCGCCTTCTGCACTCAGCGCCAGACCCGGCCTCTGCACCGACATCCTGGTCTCCTCGTCTGCCTCCGGGCATCCCCAGAGCACTTGGGAACCCTCCAAGGTAAGAAAATCCCCGTTTGCCCTCAAAGCACTAGCACAAGGGCAGGAGGCTCCAGCTGCCTCTCCCACCAAGCACGACACACAGGCTGCGTGCTCACTTTCCCCAGACGAGCTTCCACGTGAAAGCAGGGTGCAGCTTCTGAAGGAATTGTGTTGCCTCCAGGGGAAACACAGACCTTTCCATAGAGGACCTAGAGAGGTGTCCCAGTGCAGTTGCAGATCCTCGTCCACGCATCACCTGATTAAACGTTCTTGGCACCCATTTCAGTCCTCAAACTATCTTGTGCTGACCCCAAAACAAATTGTTCCTGGCTGAGCAGGTCAGGGCTTCAGTGTCAACAAATCCCCTTATGCCCTGACTCTGCTCACACCCGCTCCAAAGCTTCAAACAGCACAATGATGGCACTTCTCCTCTGGCATCCCTGTCGTTCAGGGCATGGAAGCATTTGACTGGGCTTCTCTGCAAACACAGGCTTTCAACTTCAAAAACCATCTGGGATCAGCAATTCTTATCTACTTACGTATTTACATCGCCTATAGATCCCTTCTATTTTAATATCTTTAGAGATTCTTTTTTCAGTGCACGTAGGGCTGGTTCTACCTCATGCTCAGGGGCGGCCGTCAAATGCCATCTCCTCAAGAGCACAATCACAGTAGCACAGAATTTTCTGCCTTGGAAGGGATTCTGAAAGATCACTGAGCCCAACTGCAGGGCCTGCCCGGGGCAGCCTCAACAATCCCAGCCTGTGCCCAAGAGCAGTGTCCAAACACTTTTGGAGCTCAGTCAGCCTTGGTGCTGTGCCCCCTTCCCTGGGGAGGCTGTTGCAGTGCCCAAGCAGCCTCTGGCTGAAGAAGCTTTTCCTTCGATCCAACCTAAGCCTGCACTGGCACATCTCCCCTGCCATTCTCTTGGCTCTTCTCCGTGGCCCCGGGAGTGAAGAGAGTAGTGCATGGCCTTCTGCTTGCCCTCCTGAGGAAGCTGCTGACTGCTGGAGGGTCCTGCCTAGGACATTCCATGTCAAAAAGGCAGCAATGACAGCAAAGAGAAAGGAGCTGGGACACGGGAGCTCGGGCTTTGCAATGATGAGGATGAGAAGGAAGGCTACTGACACATCCTTGGCAGAAGGACTTTGAACTGGAGCATTGCTTTGATCTCTTTCAGGTGGAAAGGAGAGGCACAATGAAAAGGAAAGCAAGAGCCCAGATTCAGCCGTGAGTTTTGGCCTAGGGTTAAAGGACAGCAAACTGGAGGAATGGCGAGGAGGAGAACTGCTCTTTCACAGTCAGGCTGGGATTGGTTCAAGCCTGTGGGTGCACAGCAAGGCTCTCTTGACCACTTGCCTTTCTCACCTCCACCTCCTTCTTCCTTTAGACACATCAATGTTGGCAGCGACTTTCAGGCTGAGCTCCCAGAGCTGCAGAACAGAGCACCAAGTGAGGATGAAGAGCCTGCAAGCCTGGTCTGGAAGCCCTGGGGAGAGGATGACTCTGACATGGAAAAACCTGACAGAGGTAGCTTTGCTTCAAGCTTTGCTTCCAGCCCTGAGCTACTTGGGTCTTGAAAAGGCTCCTTATGCCTAAAAAGGCAGCGTTTTGCAGGCTCTGCTTCTCTCCTTGTCTCGCCCATCTTCCCATGTAGAAGTGTTAGAGGCAAGGAGAAAGAGCAAGCACCTTGCTCTCCAAACTGGTCAGGGCCGTTTGCCACTGGAAGAGGGGAGATTGGCCCCCACTTCTTCTTACAGAAGCTGCTTTGGAGGGAGAGCCAGCACTGCGTGGGCCCTTGCTTCAGCTGGCTCTGTCTTTGCTCTCCTTTTCATGCTCTCTCTCCAAGCTGCTGTCTTTAGCTGCCGGCCTTTCCTTCTGCCTTGCATGGCAACCTTTGCCCTTTGCTGGCCTCCAGGCTGACTTTCGGTGGGTTTTTTCTTGTGCTTGCAGTAAGAGAACTGTTGGACATGGCCAGCTCCCGTGGCATTCCCGGGGCAGCAGCTAACCTGGAGCGCGCCCTGCACTGCCTGCACCAGGCACGCGGCAGCGTTCCGGTAAGAAGCGGCTGTTTGGGCGCAGAGGAGAGGGCACAGGGAATGCAGAAGGCCCGGGCACTGGGACAGCCTTTCCTGGCTGCTCTTGGAAGAAGGGTCTTAACAGGGAGCAGAGCACTTGCTGCCTGCTGGGTCTCCTCCAGCTGCGTCAGGGCTGAGCCCAAAGGGCTCCAGCAGGGAGAATCTCCCTCCTGGAGGCGGCGGCGGCGGAAGGTCCTGCTGCCTTGTAAATGGCCTGGAGATTTGGGTTCTCTAAGACATTTGGAGGGGAAATTCCCAGAAGCCTCACTCAGCTGAGGCCATTCTGGCTGCAGGAGCAGCAAAATCCTCAGCTTGGTGAGCAAAAGGCCACTCTTGGGGACCAGGATCAAAGGGTTGGGCAGCAAAAACTAGGGACTGGGAGCAAATGACAGTGTTTCACCCACATGGGATACAGTCGCTTGAATGTCTGGAGAGGCAAAGGAGCTGAAAGGCAGCACCTGTGATTTTTTGGCTCATTTTTAATGTGCTGGGGCGGCTAAAGCCTTTTCCCTCTTGATCTTGCAGGAGGCTCTGGAGATGCTGCTCTCAGAGGGGCCTGCAACACCTCAAGGCCATCCCATGGCTGATTATCATTACGCAGGTAGGCAAAGCAGAGCTTCTTGCGTCCCTGACAGATGCTGCCGGCCCCTTCATTCTTGTGGCAAGCGTTTCTGCTTCAAGAAATTGTGCTTAACACCAGCACAAGGTCTTGTCTCCTCTGTGGGTGGGCAAAGCACCAGCATCTAGTCCTTCAGCTTTACTTGTTTTCCAATCCTTCTCCCCGGGCAATGCCTGCTCTTGTCTTCACGCCCTTCTGAGGGAGCAGACACGTACACCCACGTGAATGACGGCCTGCGACCGTTTTCTTTCGGCAGCCAGAGGAATCTACTTGGTGTGGATCAAGGGATCTGTTTACTAGCCGCTGCTTTTTATTGCCAGGCTCTGATAGATGGACACCTGAGGAGAAGGAGTCCTTCCAAAAGGCTTTCCACACCTACGGCAAGGATTTTCATCTCATCCAGAAGCAGGTAAAGCCACGGGACATTCTTTACCCGAGCAGATCAGCAGCAGGAAAGCTTGCTTATTTCTGGGAACAAGCACTGGGCTTCAGTCTCTCTCTTCTCAAGGAGCAAGTATCTTCAAGTAGTAACAAAAGGGGACATCAAAAGCCTGTGTCAAAAGGATGATCCTGCCTCTCCAGCCCTTTGCTCCAAGCTCTTTTGGAAGATGAAGCTTTATTCTGTCAGACTTGTGGCACAGGTCTGCTGCTGCTTCCACAAGACGCTGTGCTGGCATAACTGGAGTGAAGCGGGGAAAGAAGAACTGTGCTAGGTGGATTTGTTGTTGATCTGTGCATTGCGTGTATTAGCACCTAGCATCATACACGCTTTAAGACATTGCATGATGCCTCTCTTTCTCCATGTTGATTTCATTTTACACCCTACTCCATTTACTTCATGCTTTTACTTCCTAGTTCACTCCATAGTCTACTTTTTCCCCAGTGCACCCGACACCATTTTCGATTCCTTCTTTTTCTCTTCACAACAGATCCAGACTAAGACCGTGGCCCAGTGTGTGGAGTACTACTACTCCTGGAAAAAGGAGCATAAACTTGCCAGCACTCTTGCTCAGGTGAGGGGCAAGAAAATGGAGAGGTGCCAGGAAGGTCGAGAAACTGGGAGAAGGGGAGAAAAGCTGCTGGCGAGCCATGCCAGATGCCCCTTTGCCAGGATCACATCGTCCCATGTGCTGGGAAAGGCACAGCAGATGCTGCCCGGGCCTTCCTTGTGCTGCTGCCCTGAAGTATGCAATTCTGGAGCCTAACTTTGACCCAAGAAAGCAGCACCGCCACCAAAATGGGCTTTGACTCTCTACAGATGGGCTTCTCAAGGGCTGGCACCCTCGCTGACTCCAATCAGACCCCAAATTCCCCACTGCTTGCTGACATCAGCAGTCCAGGCTGCCTTTGTGGATATGCTGCAGATTTTCAGGGAGTTTTTCTAGCATGCCAGCATAGTCCCCAAGAAGGAGCTGCTGGTGCTGTGGCTCCCCTAAATCTTTCCTTAGCGGCAAAGAGCAATTTGCTTCCCATCATGTGAGAGAGAGAGAGAGAGAGAGAGAGAGACAGGGAGGGAGATTATTTTGGGGACTAGAAAATGGCTAAGCATGTGTCTACCCTAATTGGACTGAATTGAAATGCCATTGCCTAGACATTTGTGGAGGAAAAGCAGAGAGAAATAGATGTTAGGCAGAAAGGTAGAAATAAGAAATGTAGAGCTCTAAATAGCCAGGTCTTTCTCCCACCCCTTCGGCCTGTAGAAAAGAGGAGTATTTTCCTCCAAGCTCTGGCTTGGCAGCCCGCCGCAGCCCATTGGCAAAGGCAGTCGTTTTCTCAGCTCTTGAGGCTTTGGAAGGATTTGCTTAGGCCGATAGATTTTTCTGCTGGATGCTCTGATTTCCAGCTTTGTGAGAGGAAGGAAGCATTGATAAGGACTCTTTGATTTCCAGAGCGTGGGCAAAGCAAAGAGGAGCAAAAGCCCTCCCAGAAAGGAGAAGGGGGAGCCAGGGAAGAGAAGCCGCAAGAGGGCTCGCAGCGCCCAGTGTCCCTGCTGCCAACCGCGCCAGCCGCCCCCTTCGGCGGGAGGCCCCTTTCCCTGCGGGCAGTGCAAACGGTGCGCAAGTTCCTCCTCTTTCTGCTCAAAGCTGCGCCTTTGGACTAAAAGGGGCTGACCCTTTTCAAAGGCACCGCAGGGGAAGCTGGGGGCACTTGCAGCATCGCCCCCGGCAGCCGTGCTCAAGCTTAACACCCACCTCAAACCCAAAGAGCTTAGGTAAAACCCAGCCTTCACAATGAAACCTTGCCGTGCCCCAACAAGACACAGTTGATACAAGTAGGAATAGATCCATCAAAGCTTGGTTTGATGCTGCTGATCAAATTCAAAAGAGGATGCAGCAAAAGGAGGAAGACATTTCAAGGCATTGAAAGTAGAACCATCAGACTCATGGTGCTGATCCATTGACAAATGTGCCACTGCCCGAAAAGACAGAAATTCATACTCAAACGGAGATCTTGGCACTTGCTTTCATGGTGTGTACTAGCGTCAGCAATGGATGGTTTGCTTCCTATCTTGCAGGGTGTTTGAAAGCATGAAGGAAAGGAACAACCACAGCAGAAGACATCGGCCTCGGAAGACAGCAGAGCCTCTCCCCAAGAAGAAAAGACCAAATTAGACAACCCTGCAGGTTGTCCAGGGCTAGCAAGAGTTAGGCAGATTAGTTAGATAGGAATACAACTGTTAGATATTAGTTAGATAGGAATAGGACTGTTTTTTAAGCTTTTTGGGTTGTTTAATCTTCTACTTAGTTAGTTTACATGATAGTAACCTCCTCAATTTAGTAGTTAAGGTACATTAGTATTATTCAGGACTCATTAGTATTATTAGATTTATCAGTAAATGTCAGAGGTTGGGTGTTTTGTATGCTCTGCCATATGCTCTTTGTCATTTTGCCTTTGTTGAGACCTAATCTGTCTTTATCATTAAACCAATGTTTGTTCCATTTTGTCTGTTTGTCTGTATGAAAGCACTCCAGCAATGTTTGTTCCATTTGCCTGGTGTTGCAAAGACGGCACTTGCCCTGAGAGAAGAAGCTGGGCAGGCGCCACCTCCCCCAGGCCCAGCCCCTTGCTCAGCTGGCAGGACTTCCTGACGTGTGTCTCCTTTACTGCTAGTGAAATACCGCTGGGGCTTCAGCCTTTGATTCCTCAACATCTCAGCTGGGAGTGGAAAGGGAGGCTTTGTTTAATTCACTGAATTGCATCTAGATGAGTGGTCTGGTCTCACCATATTTTCTGGCATAAAAGCAGCGGGTTGAGTCCTTTTTGGAGCCCAGACAGAAAAATTTCTTTCATTTTGGGGGACTGATGGAGCTGACCAGCTTGGAGGACGTTTCTAAGCCCTCCGATTCTATCCAATTCCTATCGGCATGCACCACAAAGGCATGGCTAGTTCAGTTGCAGTTTCTCCTGAAAGGACCAGTGTCCCGCTCTGGGCCTCCAGCAATCTCCTTAGCTAAAGCCGAGCGGGTGTGATCATTATCCTCTGACTTGTCACAGCTGGGGCACTTGCGCCAAAGAAGAATCCAAGTCACTCTTTTATGGAGGCCAGCAAATGGCCCTGCCTAGCAAGGCTTTGGTGGCAGGGGCTGTGGAGGGTGGATGGAGAGGGGGCGAGGGAGGGGGCAATTGCCAGGCTGCTTCTGGGAAGCCGAGGCAAGCTTGCCCTTGTCTGATGGAGCCGGTGCAGGTGGGCTTTGGAGGCTACAAAGTATCTGCCTTGCAGTGGGACTTGTTCCAGCTGCCCCCTCAGTTTGCTGGCCAGTGGGTAACATGCAGGCTGGGAAGGAAGCAAGATTGGGACTGAAGCAAGATTTGCTTTTCCTTAAGGACAGGCAGGAAAGCAGCAAAGCTGCCTGGCTTTTTCTCATATCTGGGATCTAGGCGTTAAAAGCAATGTGAAGGCCAGCAGTGTGGAAAGGCAATTCTGTAAGTGTTGCTTCCTTAGAGGAATGCCAGAGTCTTTTGGGACAACCACCGAGCTTCTCCAAGGGAGCTGGAAGAGGGATCTAGAAATTCTGCCTGAATGTTTGCTAGAGAAATGCCCGTGTGCTGTCCCTGGGTGTGTGTGTGTGTGTCCCCATCAGTTGGCCTGAAAAAGATCCTGTTTCTCCAAGTTTCAAGGGAGGAGTGATGAGGTGAGAGACCAGCTCAGAGGCCCAAAGGAGGGAAACCATGCAGTGACATTATTGGGCAGCAAAAGGAGAATTGAGAAAGGGGGCAGGATGAATGCCTCCACTTTGAGAGGAAGCTTTGGAGTTGGCTCTGCGCTAGGCAACTTGCAAATTCCAGCTCCTCTCAGAGCTGGAGGAGAGCCAGTGGGAGGAGCCCTTCTGGTTCTCCAGGGCAGGAGATGAGGTCTGGGCCCTTGCACAGAGGCAGGCTCCTGTGCACCTTCAGCTGGAGGAACCTTGCAGAGAAGCACCGGGAAGAGCCAGGGCTGTCCCTGCACTGCTTTTGCCCGTCTCATCAGACGACTGAGGAGAAAAGGCCCAATGGGAAGCTTCTCAGAGCAAACTTGCAGCAGAAGAAGTACAAGGGGCAGAGGCGGCCCATGCCCCTTTCTGTCCCATGGCTCCCCCAGGGGTTCTAGATGGAATGTTGGGCTGTGCCCATAGCAACTGTCGTTGTCTCCTGCTCCTGCGGCCCTTGCTGGAACACTGCTGGAGCAGCGCTGGAGCAGCAGCTGCAGGATCAGCTCCTGGGCTGTCCCTGACCAGCCGCCTTCTGCACTCAGCGCCAGACCCGGCCTCTGCACCGACATCCTGGTCTCCTCGTCTGCCTCCGGGCATCCCCAGAGCACTTGGGAACCCTCCAAGGTAAGAAAATCCCCGTTTGCCCTCAAAGCACTAGCACAAGGGCAGGAGGCTCCAGCTGCCTCTCCCACCAAGCACGACACACAGGCTGCGTGCTCACTTTCCCCAGACGAGCTTCCACGTGAAAGCAGGGTGCAGCTTCTGAAGGAATCGTCTTGCCTCCAGGGGAAACACAGACCTTTCCATAGAGGACCTAGAGAGGTGTCCCAGTGCAGTTGCAGATCCTCGTCCACGCATCACCTGATTAAACGTTCTTGGCACCCATTTCAGTCCTCAAACTATCTTGTGCTGACCCCAAAACAAATTGTTCCTGGCTGAGCAGGTCAGGGCTTCAGTGTCAACAAATCCCCTTATGCCCTGACTCTGCTCACACCCGCTCCAAAGCTTCAAACAGCACAATGATGGCACTTCTCCTCTGGCATCCCTGTCGTTCAGGGCATGGAAGCATTTGACTGGGCTTCTCTGCAAACACAGGCTTTCAACTTCAAAAACCATCTGGGATCAGCAATTCTTATCTACTTACGTATTTACATCGCCTATAGATCCATTCTATTTTAATATCTTTAGAGATTCTTTTTTCAGTGCACGTAGGGCTGGTTCTACCTCATGCTCAGGGGCGGCCGTCAAATGCCATCTCCTCAAGAGCACAATCACAGTAGCACAGAATTTTCTGCCTTGGAAGGGATTCTGAAAGATCACTGAGCCCAACTGCAGGGCCTGCCCGGGGCAGCCTCAACAATCACAGCCTGTGCCCAAGAGCAGTGTCCAAACACTTTTGGAGCTCAGTCAGCCTTGGTGCTGTGCCCCCTTCCCTGGGGAGGCTGTTGCAGTGCCCAAGCAGCCTCTGGCTGAAGAAGCTTTTCCTTCGATCCAACCTAAGCCTGCACTGGCACATCTCCCCTGCCATTCTCTTGGCTCTTCTCCGTGGCCCCGGGAGTGAAGAGAGTAGTGCATGGCCTTCTGCTTGCCCTCCTGAGGAAGCTGCTGACTGCTGGAGGGTCCTGCCTAGGACATTCCATGTCAAAAAGGCAGCAATGACAGCAAAGAGAAAGGAGCTGGGACACGGGAGCTCGGGCTTTGCAATGATGAGGATGAGAAGGAAGGCTACTGACACATCCTTGGCAGAAGGATTTTGAACTGGAGCATTGCTTTGATCTCTTTCAGGTGGAAAGGAGAGGCACAATGAAAAGGAAAGCAAGAGCCCAGATTCAGCCGTGAGTTTTGGCCTAGGGTTAAAGGACAGCAAACTGGAGGAATGGCGAGGAGGAGAACTGCTCTTTCACAGTCAGGCTGGGATTGGTTCAAGCCTGTGGGTGCACAGCAAGGCTCTCTTGACCACTTGCCTTTCTCACCTCCACCTCCTTCTTCCTTTAGACACATCAATGTTGGCAGCGACTTTCAGGCTGAGCTCCCAGAGCTGCAGAACAGAGCACCAAGTGAGGATGAAGAGCCTGCAAGCCTGGTCTGGAAGCCCTGGGGAGAGGATGACTCTGACATGGAAAAACCTGACAGAGGTAGCTTTGCTTCAAGCTTTGCTTCCAGCCCTGAGCTACTTGGGTCTTGAAAAGGCTCCTTATGCCTAAAAAGGCAGCGTTTTGCAGGCTCTGCTTCTCTCCTTGTCTCGCCCATCTTCCCATGTAGAAGTGTTAGAGGCAAGGAGAAAGAGCAAGCACCTTGCTCTCCAAACTGGTCAGGGCCGTTTGCCACTGGAAGAGGGGAGATTGGCCCCCACTTCTTCTTACAGAAGCTGCTTTGGAGGGAGAGCCAGCACTGCGTGGGCCCTTGCTTCAGCTGGCTCTGTCTTTGCTCTCCTTTTCATGCTCTCTCTCCAAGCTGCTGTCTTTAGCTGCCGGCCTTTCCTTCTGCCTTGCATGGCAACCTTTGCCCTTTGCTGGCCTCCAGGCTGACTTTCGGTGGGTTTTTTCTTGTGCTTGCAGTAAGAGAACTGTTGGACATGGCCAGCTCCCGTGGCATTCCCGGGGCAGCAGCTAACCTGGAGCGCGCCCTGCACTGCCTGCACCAGGCACGCGGCAGCGTTCCGGTAAGAAGCGGCTGTTTGGGCGCAGAGGAGAGGGCACAGGGAATGCAGAAGGCCCGGGCACTGGGACAGCCTTTCCTGGCTGCTCTTGGAAGAAGGGTCTTAACAGGGAGCAGAGCACTTGCTGCCTGCTGGGTCTCCTCCAGCTGCGTCAGGGCTGAGCCCAAAGGGCTCCAGCAGGGAGAATCTCCCTCCTGGAGGCGGCGGCGGCGGAAGGTCCTGCTGCCTTGTAAATGGCCTGGAGATTTGGGTTCTCTAAGACATTTGGAGGGGAAATTCCCAGAAGCCTCAGTCAGCTGAGGCCATTCTGGCTGCAGGAGCAGCAAAATCCTCAGCTTGGTGAGCAAAAGGCCACTCTTGGGGACCAGGATCAAAGGGTTGGGCAGCAAAAACTAGGGACTGGGAGCAAATGACAGTGTTTCACCCACATGGGATACAGTCGCTTGAATGTCTGGAGAGGCAAAGGAGCTGAAAGGCAGCACCTGTGATTTTTTGGCTCATTTTTAATGTGCTGGGGCGGCTAAAGCCTTTTCCCTCTTGATCTTGCAGGAGGCTCTGGAGATGCTGCTCTCAGAGGGGCCTGCAACACCTCAAGGCCATCCCATGGCTGATTATCATTACGCAGGTAAGCAAAGCAGAGCTTCTTGCGTCCCTGACAGATGCTGCCGTCCCCTTCATTGTTGTGGCAAGCGTTTCTGCTTCAAGAAATTGTGCTTAACACCAGCACAAGGTCTTGTCTCCTCTGTGGGTGGGCAAAGCACCAGCATCTAGTCCTTCAGCTTTACTTGTTTTCCAATCCTTCTCCCCGGGCAATGCCTGCTCTTGTCTTCACGCCCTTCTGAGGGAGCAGACACGTACACCCACGTGAATGACGGCCTGCGACCGTTTTCTTTCGGCAGCCAGAGGAATCTACTTGGTGTGGATCAAGGGATCTGTTTACTAGCCGCTGCTTTTTATTGCCAGGCTCTGATAGATGGACACCTGAGGAGAAGGAGTCCTTCCAAAAGGCTTTCCACACCTACGGCAAGGATTTTCATCTCATCCAGAAGCAGGTAAAGCCACGGGACATTCTTTACCCGAGCAGATCAGCAGCAGGAAAGCTTGCTTATTTCTGGGAACAAGCACTGGGCTTCAGTCTCTCTCTTCTCAAGGAGCAAGTATCTTCAAGTAGTAACAAAAGGGGACATCAAAAGCCTGTGTCAAAAGGATGATCCTGCCTCTCCAGCCCTTTGCTCCAAGCTCTTTTGGAAGATGAAGCTTTATTCTGTCAGACTTGTGGCACAGGTCTGCTGCTGCTTCCACAAGACGCTGTGCTGGCATAACTGGAGTGAAGCGGGGAAAGAAGAACTGTGCTAGGTGGATTTGTTGTTGATCTGTGCATTGCGTGTATTAGCACCTAGCATCATACACGCTTTAAGACATTGCATGATGCCTCTCTTTCTCCATGTTGATTTCATTTTACACCCTACTCCATTTACTTCATGCTTTTACTTCCTAGTTCACTCCATAGTCTACTTTTTCCCCAGTGCACCCGACACCATTTGCGATTCCTTCTTTTTCTCTTCACAACAGATCCAGACTAAGACCGTGGCCCAGTGTGTGGAGTACTACTACTCCTGGAAAAAGGAGCATAAACTTGCCAGCACTCTTGCTCAGGTGAGGGGCAAGAAAATGGAGAGGTGCCAGGAAGGTCGAGAAACTGGGAGAAGGGGAGAAAAGCTGCTGGCGAGCCATGCCAGATGCCCCTTTGCCAGGATCACATCGTCCCATGTGCTGGGAAAGGCACAGCAGATGCTGCCCGGGCCTTCCTTGTGCTGCTGCCCTGAAGTATGCAATTCTGGAGCCTAACTTTGACCCAAGAAAGCAGCACCGCCACCAAAATGGGCTTTGACTCTCTACAGATGGGCTTCTCAAGGGCTGGCACCCTCGCTGACTCCAATCAGACCCCAAATTCCCCACTGCTTGCTGACATCAGCAGTCCAGGCTGCCTTTGTGGATATGCTGCAGATTTTCAGGGAGATTTTCTAGCATGCCAGCATAGTCCCCAAGAAGGAGCTGCTGGTGCTGTGGCTCCCCTAAATCTTTCCTTAGCGGCAAAGAGCAATTTGCTTCCCATCATGTGAGAGAGAGAGAGAGAGAGAGAGAGAGACAGGGAGGGAGATTATTTTGGGGACTAGAAAATGGCTAAGCATGTGTCTACCCTAATTGGACTGAATTGAAATGCCATTGCCTAGACATTTGTGGAGGAAAAGCAGAGAGAAATAGATGTTAGGCAGAAAGGTAGAAATAAGAAATGTAGAGCTCTAAATAGCCAGGTCTTTCTCCCACCCCTTCGGCCTGTAGAAAAGAGGAGTATTTTCCTCCAAGCTCTGGCTTGGCAGCCTGCCGCAGCCCATTGGCAAAGGCAGCCGTTTTCTCAGCTCTTGAGGCTTTGGAAGGATTTGCTTAGGCCGATAGATTTTTCTGCTGGATGCTCTGATTTCCAGCTTTGTGAGAGGAAGGAAGCATTGATAAGGACTCTTTGATTTCCAGAGTGTGGGCAAAGCAAAGAGGAGCAAAAGCCCTCCCAGAAAGGAGAAGGGGGAGCCAGGGAAGAGAAGCCGCAAGAGGGCTCGCAGCGCCCAGTGTCCCTGCTGCCAACCGCGCCAGCCGCCCCCTTCGGCGGGAGGCCCCTTTCCCTGCGGGCAGTGCAAACGGTGCGCAAGTTCCTCCTCTTTCTGCTCAAAGCTGCGCCTTTGGACTAAAACGGGCTGACCCTTTTCAAAGGCACCGCAGGGGAAGCTGGGGGCACTTGCAGCATCGCCCCCGGCAGCCGTGCTCAAGCTTAACACCCACCTCAATCCCAAAGAGCTTAGGTAAAACCCAGCCTTCACAATGAAACCTTGCCGTGCCCCAACAAGACACAGTTGATACAAGTAGGAATAGATCCATCAAAGCTTGGTTTGATGCTGCTGATCAAATTCAAAAGAGGATGCAGCAAAAGGAGGAAGACATTTCAAGGCATTGAAAGTAGAACCATCAGACTCATGGTGCTGATCCATTGACAAATGTGCCACTGCCCGAAAAGACAGAAATTCATACTCAAACGGAGATCTTGGCACTTGCTTTCATGGTGTGTACTAGCGTCAGCAATGGATGGTTTGCTTCCTATCTTGCAGGGTGTTTGAAAGCATGAAGGAAAGGAACAAACACAGCAGAAGACATCGGCCTCGGAAGACAGCAGAGCCTCTCCCCAAGAAGAAAAGACCAAATTAGACAACCCTGCAGGTTGTCCAGGGCTAGCAAGAGTTAGGCAGATTAGTTAGATAGGAATACAACTGTTAGATATTAGTTAGATAGGAATAGGACTGTTTTTTAAGCTTTTTGGGTTGTTTAATCTTCTACTTCGTTAGTTTACATGATAGTAACCTCCTCAATTTAGTAGTTAAGGTACATTAGTATTATTCAGGACTCATTAGTATTATTAGATTTATCAGTAAATGTCAGAGGTTGGGTGTTTTGTATGCTCTGCCATATGCTCTTTGTCATTTTGCCTTTGTTGAGACCTAATCTGTCTTTATCATTAAACCAATGTTTGTTCCATTTTGTCTGTTTGTCTGTATGAAAGCACTCCAGCAATGTTTGTTCCATTTGCCTGGTGTTGCAAAGACGGCACTTGCCCTGAGAGAAGAAGCTGGGCAGGCGCCACCTCCCCCAGGCCCAGCCCCTTGCTAAGCTGGCAGGACTTCCTGACGTGTGTCTCCTTTACTGCCAGTGAAATACCGCTGGGGCTTCAGCCTTTGATTCCTCAACATCTCAGCTGGGAGTGGAAAGGGAGGCTTTGTTTAATTCACTGAATTTCATCTAGATGAGTGGTCTGGTCTCACCATATTTTCTGGCATAAAAGCAGCGGGTTGAGTCCTTTTTGGAGCCCAGACAGAAAAATTTCTTTCATTTTGGGGGACTGATGGAGCTGACCAGCTTGGAGGACGTTTCTAAGCCCTCCGATTCTATCCAATTCCTATCGGCATGCACCACAAAGGCATGGCTAGTTCAGTTGCAGTTTCTCCTGAAAGGACCAGTGTCCCGCTCTGGGCCTCCAGCAATCTCCTTAGCTAAAGCCGAGCGGGTGTGATCATTATCCTCTGACTTGTCACAGCTGGGGCACTTGCGCCAAAGAAGAATCCAAGTCACTCTTTTATGGAGGCCAGCAAATGGCCCTGCCTAGCAAGGCTTTGGTGGCAGGGGCTGTGGAGGGTGGATGGAGAGGGGGCGAGGGAGGGGGCAATTGGCAGGCTGCTTCTGGGAAGCCGAGGCAAGCTTGCCCTTGTCTGATGGAGCCGGTGCAGGTGGGCTTTGGAGGCTACAAAGTATCTGCCTTGCAGTGGGACTTGTTCCAGCTGCCCCCTCAGTTTGCTGGCCAGTGGGTAACATGCAGGCTGGGAAGGAAGCAAGATTGGGACTGAAGCAAGATTTGCTTTTCCTTAAGGACAGGCAGGAAAGCAGCAAAGCTGCCTGGCTTTTTCTCATATCTGGGATCTAGGCGTTAAAAGCAATGTGAAGGCCAGCAGTGTGGAAAGGCAATTCTGTTAGTGTTGCTTCCTTAGAGGAATGCCAGAGTCTTTTGGGACAACCACCGAGCTTCTCCAAGGGAGCTGGAAGAGGGATCTAGAAATTCTGCCTGAATGTTTGCTAGAGAAATGCCCGTGTGCTGTCCCTGGGTGTGTGTGTGTGTGTCCCCATCAGTTGGCCTGAAAAAGATCCTGTTTCTCCAAGTTTCAAGGGAGGAGTGATGAGGTGAGAGACCAGCTCAGAGGCCCAAAGGAGGGAAACCATGCAGTGACATTATTGGGCAGCAAAAGGAGAATTGAGAAAGGGGGCAGGATGAATGCCTCCACTTTGAGAGGAAGCTTTGGAGTTGGCTCTGCGCTAGGCAACTTGCAAATTCCAGCTCCTCTCAGAGCTGGAGGAGAGCCAGTGGGAGGAGCCCTTCTGGTTCTCCAGGGCAGGAGATGAGGTCTGGGCCCTTGCACAGAGGCAGGCTCCTGTGCACCTTCAGCTGGAGGAACCTTGCAGAGAAGCACCGGGAAGAGCCAGGGCTGTCCCTGCACTGCTTTTGCCCGTCTCATCAGATGACTGAGGAGAAAAGGCCCAATGGGAAGCTTCTCAGAGCAAACTTGCAGCAGAAGAAGTACAAGGGGCAGAGGCGGCCCATGCCCCTTTCTGTCCTATGGCTCCCCCGGGGGTTCTAGATGGAATGTTGGGCTGTGCCCATAGCAACTGTCGTTGTCTCCTGCTCCTGCGGCCCTTGCTGGAACGCTGCTGGAGCAGCGCTGGAGCAGCAGCTGCAGGATCAGCTCCTGGGCTGTCCCTGACCAGCCGCCTTCTGCACTCAGCGCCAGACCCGGCCTCTGCACCGACATCCTGGTCTCCTCGTCTGCCTCCGGGCATCCCCAGAGCACTTGGGAACCCTCCAAGGTAAGAAAATCCCCGTTTGCCCTCAAAGCACTAGCACAAGGGCAGGAGGCTCCAGCTGCCTCTCCCACCAAGCACGACACACAGGCTGCGTGCTCACTTTCCCCAGACGAGCTTCCACGTGAAAGCAGGGTGCAGCTTCTGAAGGAATCGTCTTGCCTCCAGGGGAAACACAGACCTTTCCATAGAGGACCTAGAGAGGTGTCCCAGTGCAGTTGCAGATCCTCGTCCACGCATCACCTGATTAAACGTTCTTGGCACCCATTTCAGTCCTCAAACTATCTTGTGCTGACCCCAAAACAAATTGTTCCTGGCTGAGCAGGTCAGGGCTTCAGTGTCAACAAATCCCCTTATGCCCTGACTCTGCTCACACCCGCTCCAAAGCTTCAAACAGCACAATGATGGCACTTCTCCTCTGGCATCCCTGTCGTTCAGGGCATGGAAGCATTTGACTGGGCTTCTCTGCAAACACAGGCTTTCAACTTCAAAAACCATCTGGGATCAGCAATTCTTATCTACTTACGTATTTACATCGCCTATAGATCCCTTCTATTTTAATATCTTTAGAGATTCTTTTTTCAGTGCAGGTAGGGCTGGTTCTACCTCATGCTCAGGGGCGGCCGTCAAATGCCATCTCCTCAAGAGCACAATCACAGTAGCACAGAATTTTCTGCCTTGGAAGGGATTCTGAAAGATCACTGAGGCCAACTGCAGGGCCTGCCCGGGGCAGCCTCAACAATCACAGCCTGTGCCCAAGAGCAGTGTCCAAACACTTTTGGAGCTCAGTCAGCCTTGGTGCTGTGCCCCCTTCCCTGGGGAGGCTGTTGCAGTGCCCAAGCAGCCTCTGGCTGAAGAAGCTTTTCCTTCGATCCAACCTAAGCCTGCACTGGCACATCTCCCCTGCCATTCTCTTGGCTCTTCTCCGTGGCCCCGGGAGTGAAGAGAGTAGTGCATGGCCTTCTGCTTGCCCTCCTGAGGAAGCTGCTGACTGCTGGAGGGTCCTGCCTAGGACATTCCATGTCAAAAAGGCAGCAATGACAGCAAAGAGAAAGGAGCTGGGACACGGGAGCTCGGGCTTTGCAATGATGAGGATGAGAAGGAAGGCTACTGACACATCCTTGGCAGAAGGATTTTGAACTGGAGCATTGCTTTGATCTCTTTCAGGTGGAAAGGAGAGGCACAATGAAAAGGAAAGCAAGAGCCCAGATTCAGCCGTGAGTTTTGGCCTAGGGTTAAAGGACAGCAAACTGGAGGAATGGCGAGGAGGAGAACTGCTCTTTCACAGTCAGGCTGGGATTGGTTCAAGCCTGTGGGTGCACAGCAAGGCTCTCTTGACCACTTGCCTTTCTCACCTCCACCTCCTTCTTCCTTTAGACACATCAATGTTGGCAGCGACTTTCAGGCTGAGCTCCCAGAGCTGCAGAACAGAGCACCAAGTGAGGATGAAGAGCCTGCAAGCCTGGTCTGGAAGCCCTGGGGAGAGGATGACTCTGACATGGAAAAACCTGACAGAGGTAGCTTTGCTTCAAGCTTTGCTTCCAGCCCTGAGCTACTTGGGTCTTGAAAAGGCTCCTTATGCCTAAAAAGGCAGCGTTTTGCAGGCTCTGCTTCTCTCCTTGTCTCGCCCATCTTCCCATGTAGAAGTGTTAGAGGCAAGGAGAAAGAGCAAGCACCTTGCTCTCCAAACTGGTCAGGGCCGTTTGCCACTGGAAGAGGGGAGATTGGCCCCCACTTCTTCTTACAGAAGCTGCTTTGGAGGGAGAGCCAGCACTGCGTGGGCCCTTGCTTCAGCTGGCTCTGTCTTTGCTCTCCTTTTCATGCTCTCTCTCCAAGCTGCTGTCTTTAGCTGCCGGCCTTTCCTTCTGCCTTGCATGGCAACCTTTGCCCTTTGCTGGCCTCCAGGCTGACTTTCGGTGGGTTTTTTCTTGTGCTTGCAGTAAGAGAACTGTTGGACATGGCCAGCTCCCGTGGCATTCCCGGGGCAGCAGCTAACCTGGAGCGCGCCCTGCACTGCCTGCACCAGGCACGCGGCAGCGTTCCGGTAAGAAGCGGCTGTTTGGGCGCAGAGGAGAGGGCACAGGGAATGCAGAAGGCCCGGGCACTGGGACAGCCTTTCCTGGCTGCTCTTGGAAGAAGGGTCTTAACAGGGAGCAGAGCACTTGCTGCCTGCTGGGTCTCCTCCAGCTGCGTCAGGGCTGAGCCCAAAGGGCTCCAGCAGGGAGAATCTCCCTCCTGGAGGCGGCGGCGGCGGAAGGTCCTGCTGCCTTGTAAATGGCCTGGAGATTTGGGTTCTCTAAGACATTTGGAGGGGAAATTCCCAGAAGCCTCAGTCAGCTGAGGCCATTCTGGCTGCAGGAGCAGCAAAATCCTCAGCTTGGTGAGCAAAAGGCCACTCTTGGGGACCAGGATCAAAGGGTTGGGCAGCAAAAACTAGGGACTGGGAGCAAATGACAGTGTTTCACCCACATGGGATACAGTCGCTTGAATGTCTGGAGAGGCAAAGGAGCTGAAAGGCAGCACCTGTGATTTTTTGGCTCATTTTTAATGTGCTGGGGCGGCTAAAGCCTTTTCCCTCTTGATCTTGCAGGAGGCTCTGGAGATGCTGCTCTCAGAGGGGCCTGCAACACCTCAAGGCCATCCCATGGCTGATTATCATTACGCAGGTAAGCAAAGCAGAGCTTCTTGCGTCCCTGACAGATGCTGCCGTCCCCTTCATTCTTGTGGCAAGCGTTTCTGCTTCAAGAAATTGTGCTTAACACCAGCACAAGGTCTTGTCTCCTCTGTGGGTGGGCAAAGCACCAGCATCTAGTCCTTCAGCTTTACTTGTTTTCCAATCCTTCTCCCCGGGCAATGCCTGCTCTTGTCTTCACGCCCTTCTGAGGGAGCAGACACGTACACCCACGTGAATGACGGCCTGCGACCGTTTTCTTTCGGCAGCCAGAGGAATCTACTTGGTGTGGATCAAGGGATCTGTTTACTAGCCGCTGCTTTTTATTGCCAGGCTCTGATAGATGGACACCTGAGGAGAAGGAGTCCTTCCAAAAGGCTTTCCACACCTACGGCAAGGATTTTCATCTCATCCAGAAGCAGGTAAAGCCACGGGACATTCTTTACCCGAGCAGATCAGCAGCAGGAAAGCTTGCTTATTTCTGGGAACAAGCACTGGGCTTCAGTCTCTCTCTTCTCAAGGAGCAAGTATCTTCAAGTAGTAACAAAAGGGGACATCAAAAGCCTGTGTCAAAAGGATGATCCTGCCTCTCCAGCCCTTTGCTCCAAGCTCTTTTGGAAGATGAAGCTTTATTCTGTCAGACTTGTGGCACAGGTCTGCTGCTGCTTCCACAAGACGCTGTGCTGGCATAACTGGAGTGAAGCGGGGAAAGAAGAACTGTGCTAGGTGGATTTGTTGTTGATCTGTGCATTGCGTGTATTAGCACCTAGCATCATACACGCTTTAAGACATTGCATGATGCCTCTCTTTCTCCATGTTGATTTCATTTTACACCCTACTCCATTTACTTCATGCTTTTACTTCCTAGTTCACTCCATAGTCTACTTTTTCCCCAGTGCACCCGACACCATTTGCGATTCCTTCTTTTTCTCTTCACAACAGATCCAGACTAAGACCGTGGCCCAGTGTGTGGAGTACTACTACTCCTGGAAAAAGGAGCATAAACTTGCCAGCACTCTTGCTCAGGTGAGGGGCAAGAAAATGGAGAGGTGCCAGGAAGGTCGAGAAACTGGGAGAAGGGGAGAAAAGCTGCTGGCGAGCCATGCCAGATGCCCCTTTGCCAGGATCACATCGTCCCATGTGCTGGGAAAGGCACAGCAGATGCTGCCCGGGCCTTCCTTGTGCTGCTGCCCTGAAGTATGCAATTCTGGAGCCTAACTTTGACCCAAGAAAGCAGCACCGCCACCAAAATGGGCTTTGACTCTCTACAGATGGGCTTCTCAAGGGCTGGCACCCTCGCTGACTCCAATCAGACCCCAAATTCCCCACTGCTTGCTGACATCAGCAGTCCAGGCTGCCTTTGTGGATATGCTGCAGATTTTCAGGGAGATTTTCTAGCATGCCAGCATAGTCCCCAAGAAGGAGCTGCTGGTGCTGTGGCTCCCCTAAATCTTTCCTTAGCGGCAAAGAGCAATTTGCTTCCCATCATGTGAGAGAGAGAGAGAGAGAGAGAGAGAGACAGGGAGGGAGATTATTTTGGGGACTAGAAAATGGCTAAGCATGTGTCTACCCTAATTGGACTGAATTGAAATGCCATTGCCTAGACATTTGTGGAGGAAAAGCAGAGAGAAATAGATGTTAGGCAGAAAGGTAGAAATAAGAAATGTAGAGCTCTAAATAGCCAGGTCTTTCTCCCACCCCTTCGGCCTGTAGAAAAGAGGAGTATTTTCCTCCAAGCTCTGGCTTGGCAGCCTGCCGCAGCCCATTGGCAAAGGCAGCCGTTTTCTCAGCTCTTGAGGCTTTGGAAGGATTTGCTTAGGCCGATAGATTTTTCTGCTGGATGCTCTGATTTCCAGCTTTGTGAGAGGAAGGAAGCATTGATAAGGACTCTTTGATTTCCAGAGCGTGGGCAAAGCAAAGAGGAGCAAAAGCCCTCCCAGAAAGGAGAACGGGGAGCCAGGGAAGAGAAGCCGCAAGAGGGCTCGCAGCGCCCAGTGTCCCTGCTGCCAACCGCGCCAGCCGCCCCCTTCGGCGGGAGGCCCCTTTCCCTGCGGGCAGTGCAAACGGTGCGCAAGTTCCTCCTCTTTCTGCTCAAAGCTGCGCCTTTGGACTAAAACGGGCTGACCCTTTTCAAAGGCACCGCAGGGGAAGCTGGGGGCACTTGCAGCATCGCCCCCGGCAGCCGTGCTCAAGCTTAACACCCACCTCAATCCCAAAGAGCTTAGGTAAAACCCAGCCTTCACAATGAAACCTTGCCGTGCCCCAACAAGACCCAGTTGATACAAGTAGGAATAGATCCATCAAAGCTTGGTTTGATGCTGCTGATCAAATTCAAAAGAGGACGCAGCAAAAGGAGGAAGACATTTCAAGGCATTGAAAGTAGAACCATCAGACTCATGGTGCTGATCCATTGACAAATGTGCCACTGCCCGAAAAGACAGAAATTCATACTCAAACGGAGATCTTGGCACTTGCTTTCATGGTGTGTACTAGCGTGAGCAATGGATGGTTTGCTTCCTATCTTGCAGGGTGTTTGAAAGCATGAAGGAAAGGAACAAACACAGCAGAAGACATCGGCCTCGGAAGACAGCAGAGCCTCTCCCCAAGAAGAAAAGACCAAATTAGACAACCCTGCAGGTTGTCCAGGGCTAGCAAGAGTTAGGCAGATTAGTTAGATAGGAATACAACTGTTAGATATTAGTTAGATAGGAATAGGACTGTTTTTTAAGCTTTTTGGGTTGTTTAATCTTCTACTTCGTTAGTTTACATGATAGTAACCTCCTCAATTTAGTAGTTAAGGTACATTAGTATTATTCAGGACTCATTAGTATTATTAGATTTATCAGTAAATGTCAGAGGTTGGGTGTTTTGTATGCTCTGCCATATGCTCTTTGTCATTTTGCCTTTGTTGAGACCTAATCTGTCTTTATCATTAAACCAATGTTTGTTCCATTTTGTCTGTTTGTCTGTATGAAAGCACTCCAGCAATGTTTGTTCCATTTGCCTGGTGTTGCAAAGACGGCACTTGCCCTGAGAGAAGAAGCTGGGCAGGCGCCACCTCCCCCAGGCCCAGCCCCTTGCTAAGCTGGCAGGACTTCCTGACGTGTGTCTCCTTTACTGCCAGTGAAATACCGCTGGGGCTTCAGCCTTTGATTCCTCAACATCTCAGCTGGGAGTGGAAAGGGAGGCTTTGTTTAATTCACTGAATTGCATCTAGATGAGTGGTCTGGTCTCACCATATTTTCTGGCATAAAAGCAGCGGGTTGAGTCCTTTTTGGAGCCCAGACAGAAAAATTTCTTTCATTTTGGGGGACTGATGGAGCTGACCAGCTTGGAGGACGTTTCTAAGCCCTCCGATTCTATCCAATTCCTATCGGCATGCACCACAAAGGCATGGCTAGTTCAGTTGCAGTTTCTCCTGAAAGGACCAGTGTCCCGCTCTGGGCCTCCAGCAATCTCCTTAGCTAAAGCCGAGCGGGTGTGATCATTATCCTCTGACTTGTCACAGCTGGGGCACTTGCGCCAAAGAAGAATCCAAGTCACTCTTTTATGGAGGCCAGCAAATGGCCCTGCCTAGCAAGGCTTTGGTGGCAGGGGCTGTGGAGGGTGGATGGAGAGGGGGCGAGGGAGGGGGCAATTGCCAGGCTGCTTCTGGGAAGCCGAGGCAAGCTTGCCCTTGTCTGATGGAGCCGGTGCAGGTGGGCTTTGGAGGCTACAAAGTATCTGCCTTGCAGTGGGACTTGTTCCAGCTGCCCCCTCAGTTTGCTGGCCAGCGGGTAACATGCAGGCTGGGAAGGAAGCAAGATTGGGACTGAAGCAAGATTTGCTTTTCCTTAAGGACAGGCAGGAAAGCAGCAAAGCTGCCTGGCTTTTTCTCATATCTGGGATCTAGGCGTTAAAAGCAATGTGAAGGCCAGCAGTGTGGAAAGGCAATTCTGTTAGTGTTGCTTCCTTAGAGGAATGCCAGAGTCTTTTGGGACAACCACCGAGCTTCTCCAAGGGAGCTGGAAGAGGGATCTAGAAATTCTGCCTGAATGTTTGCTAGAGAAATGCCCGTGTGCTGTCCCTGGGTGTGTGTGTGTGTGTCCCCATCAGTTGGCCTGAAAAAGATCCTGTTTCTCCAAGTTTCAAGGGAGGAGTGATGAGGTGAGAGACCAGCTCAGAGGCCCAAAGGAGGGAAACCATGCAGTGACATTATTGGGCAGCAAAAGGAGAATTGAGAAAGGGGGCAGGATGAATGCCTCCACTTTGAGAGGAAGCTTTGGAGTTGGCTCTGCGCTAGGCAACTTGCAAATTCCAGCTCCTCTCAGAGCTGGAGGAGAGCCAGTGGGAGGAGCCCTTCTGGTTCTCCAGGGCAGGAGATGAGGTCTGGGCCCTTGCACAGAGGCAGGCTCCTGTGCACCTTCAGCTGGAGGAACCTTGCAGAGAAGCACCGGGAAGAGCCAGGGCTGTCCCTGCACTGCTTTTGCCCGTCTCATCAGATGACTGAGGAGAAAAGGCCCAATGGGAAGCTTCTCAGAGCAAACTTGCAGCAGAAGAAGTACAAGGGGCAGAGGCGGCCCATGCCCCTTTCTGTCCTATGGCTCCCCCGGGGGTTCTAGATGGAATGTTGGGCTGTGCCCATAGCAACTGTCGTTGTCTCCTGCTCCTGCGGCCCTTGCTGGAACGCTGCTGGAGCAGCGCTGGAGCAGCAGCTGCAGGATCAGCTCCTGGGCTGTCCCTGACCAGCCGCCTTCTGCACTCAGCGCCAGACCCGGCCTCTGCACCGACATCCTGGTCTCCTCGTCTGCCTCCGGGCATCCCCAGAGCACTTGGGAACCCTCCAAGGTAAGAAAATCCCCGTTTGCCCTCAAAGCACTAGCACAAGGGCAGGAGGCTCCAGCTGCCTCTCCCACCAAGCACGACACACAGGCTGCGTGCTCACTTTCCCCAGACGAGCTTCCACGTGAAAGCAGGGTGCAGCTTCTGAAGGAATCGTCTTGCCTCCAGGGGAAACACAGACCTTTCCATAGAGGACCTAGAGAGGTGTCCCAGTGCAGTTGCAGATCCTCGTCCACGCATCACCTGATTAAACGTTCTTGGCACCCATTTCAGTCCTCAAACTATCTTGTGCTGACCCCAAAACAAATTGTTCCTGGCTGAGCAGGTCAGGGCTTCAGTGTCAACAAATCCCCTTATGCCCTGACTCTGCTCACACCCGCTCCAAAGCTTCAAACAGCACAATGATGGCACTTCTCCTCTGGCATCCCTGTCGTTCAGGGCATGGAAGCATTTGACTGGGCTTCTCTGCAAACACAGGCTTTCAACTTCAAAAACCATCTGGGATCAGCAATTCTTATCTACTTACGTATTTACATCGCCTATAGATCCCTTCTATTTTAATATCTTTAGAGATTCTTTTTTCAGTGCAGGTAGGGCTGGTTCTACCTCATGCTCAGGGGCGGCCGTCAAATGCCATCTCCTCAAGAGCACAATCACAGTAGCACAGAATTTTCTGCCTTGGAAGGGATTCTGAAAGATCACTGAGCCCAACTGCAGGGCCTGCCCGGGGCAGCCTCAACAATCACAGCCTGTGCCCAAGAGCAGTGTCCAAACACTTTTGGAGCTCAGTCAGCCTTGGTGCTGTGCCCCCTTCCCTGGGGAGGCTGTTGCAGTGCCCAAGCAGCCTCTGGCTGAAGAAGCTTTTCCTTCGATCCAACCTAAGCCTGCACTGGCACATCTCCCCTGCCATTCTCTTGGCTCTTCTCCGTGGCCCCGGGAGTGAAGAGAGTAGTGCATGGCCTTCTGCTTGCCCTCCTGAGGAAGCTGCTGACTGCTGGAGGGTCCTGCCTAGGACATTCCATGTCAAAAAGGCAGCAATGACAGCAAAGAGAAAGGAGCTGGGACACGGGAGCTCGGGCTTTGCAATGATGAGGATGAGAAGGAAGGCTACTGACACATCCTTGGCAGAAGGATTTTGAACTGGAGCATTGCTTTGATCTCTTTCAGGTGGAAAGGAGAGGCACAATGAAAAGGAAAGCAAGAGCCCAGATTCAGCCGTGAGTTTTGGCCTAGGGTTAAAGGACAGCAAACTGGAGGAATGGCGAGGAGGAGAACTGCTCTTTCACAGTCAGGCTGGGATTGGTTCAAGCCTGTGGGTGCACAGCAAGGCTCTCTTGACCACTTGCCTTTCTCACCTCCACCTCCTTCTTCCTTTAGACACATCAATGTTGGCAGCGACTTTCAGGCTGAGCTCCCAGAGCTGCAGAACAGAGCACCAAGTGAGGATGAAGAGCCTGCAAGCCTGGTCTGGAAGCCCTGGGGAGAGGATGACTCTGACATGGAAAAACCTGACAGAGGTAGCTTTGCTTCAAGCTTTGCTTCCAGCCCTGAGCTACTTGGGTCTTGAAAAGGCTCCTTATGCCTAAAAAGGCAGCGTTTTGCAGGCTCTGCTTCTCTCCTTGTCTCGCCCATCTTCCCATGTAGAAGTGTTAGAGGCAAGGAGAAAGAGCAAGCACCTTGCTCTCCAAACTGGTCAGGGCCGTTTGCCACTGGAAGAGGGGAGATTGGCCCCCACTTCTTCTTACAGAAGCTGCTTTGGAGGGAGAGCCAGCACTGCGTGGGCCCTTGCTTCAGCTGGCTCTGTCTTTGCTCTCCTTTTCATGCTCTCTCTCCAAGCTGCTGTCTTTAGCTGCCGGCCTTTCCTTCTGCCTTGCATGGCAACCTTTGCCCTTTGCTGGCCTCCAGGCTGACTTTCGGTGGGTTTTTTCTTGTGCTTGCAGTAAGAGAACTGTTGGACATGGCCAGCTCCCGTGGCATTCCCGGGGCAGCAGCTAACCTGGAGCGCGCCCTGCACTGCCTGCACCAGGCACGCGGCAGCGTTCCGGTAAGAAGCGGCTGTTTGGGCGCAGAGGAGAGGGCACAGGGAATGCAGAAGGCCCGGGCACTGGGACAGCCTTTCCTGGCTGCTCTTGGAAGAAGGGTCTTAACAGGGAGCAGAGCACTTGCTGCCTGCTGGGTCTCCTCCAGCTGCGTCAGGGCTGAGCCCAAAGGGCTCCAGCAGGGAGAATCTCCCTCCTGGAGGCGGCGGCGGCGGAAGGTCCTGCTGCCTTGTAAATGGCCTGGAGATTTGGGTTCTCTAAGACATTTGGAGGGGAAATTCCCAGAAGCCTCAGTCAGCTGAGGCCATTCTGGCTGCAGGAGCAGCAAAATCCTCAGCTTGGTGAGCAAAAGGCCACTCTTGGGGACCAGGATCAAAGGGTTGGGCAGCAAAAACTAGGGACTGGGAGCAAATGACAGTGTTTCACCCACATGGGATACAGTCGCTTGAATGTCTGGAGAGGCAAAGGAGCTGAAAGGCAGCACCTGTGATTTTTTGGCTCATTTTTAATGTGCTGGGGCGGCTAAAGCCTTTTCCCTCTTGATCTTGCAGGAGGCTCTGGAGATGCTGCTCTCAGAGGGGCCTGCAACACCTCAAGGCCATCCCATGGCTGATTATCATTACACAGGTAAGCAAAGCAGAGCTTCTTGCGTCCCTGACAGATGCTGCCGTCCCCTTCATTGTTGTGGCAAGCGTTTCTGCTTCAAGAAATTGTGCTTAACACCAGCACAAGGTCTTGTCTCCTCTGTGGGTGGGCAAAGCACCAGCATCTAGTCCTTCAGCTTTACTTGTTTTCCAATCCTTCTCCCCGGGCAATGCCTGCTCTTGTCTTCACGCCCTTCTGAGGGAGCAGACACGTACACCCACGTGAATGACGGCCTGCGACCATTTTCTTTCGGCAGCCAGAGGAATCTACTTGGTGTGGATCAAGGGATCTGTTTACTAGCCGCTGCTTTTTATTGCCAGGCTCTGATAGATGGACACCTGAGGAGAAGGAGTCCTTCCAAAAGGCTTTCCACACCTACGGCAAGGATTTTCATCTCATCCAGAAGCAGGTAAAGCCACGGGACATTCTTTACCCGAGCAGATCAGCAGCAGGAAAGCTTGCTTATTTCTGGGAACAAGCACTGGGCTTCAGTCTCTCTCTTCTCAAGGAGCAAGTATCTTCAAGTAGTAACAAAAGGGGACATCAAAAGCCTGTGTCAAAAGGATGATCCTGCCTCTCCAGCCCTTTGCTCCAAGCTCTTTTGGAAGATGAAGCTTTATTCTGTCAGACTTGTGGCACAGGTCTGCTGCTGCTTCCACAAGACGCTGTGCTGGCATAACTGGAGTGAAGCGGGGAAAGAAGAACTGTGCTAGGTGGATTTGTTGTTGATCTGTGCATTGCGTGTATTAGCACCTAGCATCATACACGCTTTAAGACATTGCATGATGCCTCTCTTTCTCCATGTTGATTTCATTTTACACCCTACTCCATTTCATTCATGCTTTTACTTCCTAGTTCACTCCATAGTCTACTTTTTCCCCAGTGCACCCGACACCATTTTCGATTCCTTCTTTTTCTCTTCACAACAGATCCAGACTAAGACCGTGGCCCAGTGTGTGGAGTACTACTACTCCTGGAAAAAGGAGCATAAACTTGCCAGCACTCTTGCTCAGGTGAGGGGCAAGAAAATGGAGAGGTGCCAGGAAGGTCGAGAAACTGGGAGAAGGGGAGAAAAGCTGCTGGCGAGCCATGCCAGATGCCCCTTTGCCAGGATCACATCGTCCCATGTGCTGGGAAAGGCACAGCAGATGCTGCCCGGGCCTTCCTTGTGCTGCTGCCCTGAAGTATGCAATTCTGGAGCCTAACTTTGACCCAAGAAAGCAGCACCGCCACCAAAATGGGCTTTGACTCTCTACAGATGGGCTTCTCAAGGGCTGGCACCCTCGCTGACTCCAATCAGACCCCAAATTCCCCACTGCTTGCTGACATCAGCAGTCCAGGCTGCCTTTGTGGATATGCTGCAGATTTTCAGGGAGATTTTCTAGCATGCCAGCATAGTCCCCAAGAAGGAGCTGCTGGTGCTGTGGCTCCCCTAAATCTTTCCTTAGCGGCAAAGAGCAATTTGCTTCCCATCATGTGAGAGAGAGAGAGAGAGAGAGAGAGAGACAGGGAGGGAGATTATTTTGGGGACTAGAAAATGGCTAAGCATGTGTCTACCCTAATTGGACTGAATTGAAATGCCATTGCCTAGACATTTGTGGAGGAAAAGCAGAGAGAAATAGATGTTAGGCAGAAAGGTAGAAATAAGAAATGTAGAGCTCTAAATAGCCAGGTCTTTCTCCCACCCCTTCGGCCTGTAGAAAAGAGGAGTATTTTCCTCCAAGCTCTGGCTTGGCAGCCTGCCGCAGCCCATTGGCAAAGGCAGCCGTTTTCTCAGCTCTTGAGGCTTTGGAAGGATTTGCTTAGGCCGATAGATTTTTCTGCTGGATGCTCTGATTTCCAGCTTTGTGAGAGGAAGGAAGCATTGATAAGGACTCTTTGATTTCCAGAGCGTGGGCAAAGCAAAGAGGAGCAAAAGCCCTCCCAGAAAGGAGAAGGGGGAGCCAGGGAAGAGAAGCCGCAAGAGGGCTCGCAGCGCCCAGTGTCCCTGCTGCCAACCGCGCCAGCCGCCCCCTTCGGCGGGAGGCCCCTTTCCCTGCGGGCAGTGCAAACGGTGCGCAAGTTCCTCCTCTTTCTGCTCAAAGCTGCGCCTTTGGACTAAAACGGGCTGACCCTTTTCAAAGGCACCGCAGGGGAAGCTGGGGGCACTTGCAGCATCGCCCCCGGCAGCCGTGCTCAAGCTTAACACCCACCTCAATCCCAAAGAGCTTAGGTAAAACCCAGCCTTCACAATGAAACCTTGCCGTGCCCCAACAAGACCCAGTTGATACAAGTAGGAATAGATCCATCAAAGCTTGGTTTGATGCTGCTGATCAAATTCAAAAGAGGACGCAGCAAAAGGAGGAAGACATTTCAAGGCATTGAAAGTAGAACCATCAGACTCATGGTGCTGATCCATTGACAAATGTGCCACTGCCCGAAAAGACAGAAATTCATACTCAAACGGAGATCTTGGCACTTGCTTTCATGGTGTGTACTAGCGTCAGCAATGGATGGTTTGCTTCCTATCTTGCAGGGTGTTTGAAAGCATGAAGGAAAGGAACAAACACAGCAGAAGACATCGGCCTCGGAAGACAGCAGAGCCTCTCCCCAAGAAGAAAAGACAAAATTAGACAACCCTGCAGGTTGTCCAGGGCTAGCAAGAGTTAGGCAGATTAGTTAGATAGGAATACAACTGTTAGATATTAGTTAGATAGGAATAGGACTGTTTTTTAAGCTTTTTGGGTTGTTTAATCTTCTACTTCGTTAGTTTACATGATAGTAACCTCCTCAATTTAGTAGTTAAGGTACATTAGTATTATTCAGGACTCATTAGTATTATTAGATTTATCAGTAAATGTCAGAGGTTGGGTGTTTTGTATGCTCTGCCATATGCTCTTTGTCATTTTGCCTTTGTTGAGACCTAATCTGTCTTTATCATTAAACCAATGTTTGTTCCATTTTGTCTGTTTGTCTGTATGAAAGCACTCCAGCAATGTTTGTTCCATTTGCCTGGTGTTGCAAAGACGGCACTTGCCCTGAGAGAAGAAGCTGGGCAGGCGCCACCTCCCCCAGGCCCAGCCCCTTGCTCAGCTGGCAGGACTTCCTGACGTGTGTCTCCTTTACTGCCAGTGAAATACCGCTGGGGCTTCAGCCTTTGATTCCTCAACATCTCAGCTGGGAGTGGAAAGGGAGGCTTTGTTTAATTCACTGAATTGCATCTAGATGAGTGGTCTGGTCTCACCATATTTTCTGGCATAAAAGCAGCGGGTTGAGTCCTTTTTGGAGCCCAGACAGAAAAATTTCTTTCATTTTGGGGGACTGATGGAGCTGACCAGCTTGGAGGACGTTTCTAAGCCCTCCGATTCTATCCAATTCCTATCGGCATGCACCACAAAGGCATGGCTAGTTCAGTTGCAGTTTCTCCTGAAAGGACCAGTGTCCCGCTCTGGGCCTCCAGCAATCTCCTTAGCTAAAGCCGAGCGGGTGTGATCATTATCCTCTGACTTGTCACAGCTGGGGCACTTGCGCCAAAGAAGAATCCAAGTCACTCTTTTATGGAGGCCAGCAAATGGCCCTGCCTAGCAAGGCTTTGGTGGCAGGGGCTGTGGAGGGTGGATGGAGAGGGGGCGAGGGAGGGGGCAATTGCCAGGCTGCTTCTGGGAAGCCGAGGCAAGCTTGCCCTTGTCTGATGGAGCCGGTGCAGGTGGGCTTTGGAGGCTACAAAGTATCTGCCTTGCAGTGGGACTTGTTCCAGCTGCCCCCTCAGTTTGCTGGCCAGTGGGTAACATGCAGGCTGGGAAGGAAGCAAGATTGGGACTGAAGCAAGATTTGCTTTTCCTTAAGGACAGGCAGGAAAGCAGCAAAGCTGCCTGGCTTTTTCTCATATCTGGGATCTAGGCGTTAAAAGCAATGTGAAGGCCAGCAGTGTGGAAAGGCAATTCTGTTAGTGTTGCTTCCTTAGAGGAATGCCAGAGTCTTTTGGGACAACCACCGAGCTTCTCCAAGGGAGCTGGAAGAGGGATCTAGAAATTCTGCCTGAATGTTTGCTAGAGAAATGCCCGTGTGCTGTCCCTGGGTGTGTGTGTGTGTGTCCCCATCAGTTGGCCTGAAAAAGATCCTGTTTCTCCAAGTTTCAAGGGAGGAGTGATGAGGTGAGAGACCAGCTCAGAGGCCCAAAGGAGGGAAACCATGCAGTGACATTATTGGGCAGCAAAAGGAGAATTGAGAAAGGGGGCAGGATGAATGCCTCCACTTTGAGAGGAAGCTTTGGAGTTGGCTCTGCGCTAGGCAACTTGCAAATTCCAGCTCCTCTCAGAGCTGGAGGAGAGCCAGTGGGAGGAGCCCTTCTGGTTCTCCAGGGCAGGAGATGAGGTCTGGGCCCTTGCACAGAGGCAGGCTCCTGTGCACCTTCAGCTGGAGGAACCTTGCAGAGAAGCACCGGGAAGAGCCAGGGCTGTCCCTGCACTGCTTTTGCCCGTCTCATCAGACGACTGAGGAGAAAAGGCCCAATGGGAAGCTTCTCAGAGCAAACTTGCAGCAGAAGAAGTACAAGGGGCAGAGGCGGCCCATGCCCCTTTCTGTCCTATGGCTCCCCCGGGGGTTCTAGATGGAATGTTGGGCTGTGCCCATAGCAACTGTCGTTGTCTCCTGCTCCTGCGGCCCTTGCTGGAACGCTGCTGCAGCAGCGCTGGAGCAGCAGCTGCAGGATCAGCTCCTGGGCTGTCCCTGACCAGCCGCCTTCTGCACTCAGCGCCAGACCCGGCCTCTGCACCGACATCCTGGTCTCCTCGTCTGCCTCCGGGCATCCCCAGAGCACTTGGGAACCCTCCAAGGTAAGAAAATCCCCGTTTGCCCTCAAAGCACTAGCACAAGGGCAGGAGGCTCCAGCTGCCTCTCCCACCAAGCACGACACACAGGCTGCGTGCTCACTTTCCCCAGACGAGCTTCCACGTGAAAGCAGGGTGCAGCTTCTGAAGGAATCGTCTTGCCTCCAGGGGAAACACAGACCTTTCCATAGAGGACCTAGAGAGGTGTCCCAGTGCAGTTGCAGATCCTCGTCCACGCATCACCTGATTAAACGTTCTTGGCACCCATTTCAGTCCTCAAACTATCTTGTGCTGACCCCAAAACAAATTGTTCCTGGCTGAGCAGGTCAGGGCTTCAGTGTCAACAAATCCCCTTATGCCCTGACTCTGCTCACACCCGCTCCAAAGCTTCAAACAGCACAATGATGGCACTTCTCCTCTGGCATCCCTGTCGTTCAGGGCATGGAAGCATTTGACTGGGCTTCTCTGCAAACACAGGCTTTCAACTTCAAAAACCATCTGGGATCAGCAATTCTTATCTACTTACGTATTTACATCGCCTATAGATCCATTCTATTTTAAGATCTTTAGAGATTCTTTTTTCAGTGCAGGTAGGGCTGGTTCTACCTCATGCTCAGGGGCGGCCGTCAAATGCCATCTCCTCAAGAGCACAATCACAGTAGCACAGAATTTTCTGCCTTGGAAGGGATTCTGAAAGATCACTGAGGCCAACTGCAGGGCCTGCCCGGGGCAGCCTCAACAATCACAGCCTGTGCCCAAGAGCAGTGTCCAAACACTTTTGGAGCTCAGTCAGCCTTGGTGCTGTGCCCCCTTCCCTGGGGAGGCTGTTGCAGTGCCCAAGCAGCCTCTGGCTGAAGAAGCTTTTCCTTCGATCCAACCTAAGCCTGCACTGGCACATCTCCCCTGCCATTCTCTTGGCTCTTCTCCGTGGCCCCGGGAGTGAAGAGAGTAGTGCATGGCCTTCTGCTTGCCCTCCTGAGGAAGCTGCTGACTGCTGGAGGGTCCTGCCTAGGACATTCCATGTCAAAAAGGCAGCAATGACAGCAAAGAGAAAGGAGCTGGGACACGGGAGCTCGGGCTTTGCAATGATGAGGATGAGAAGGAAGGCTACTGACACATCCTTGGCAGAAGGATTTTGAACTGGAGCATTGCTTTGATCTCTTTCAGGTGGAAAGGAGAGGCACAATGAAAAGGAAAGCAAGAGCCCAGATTCAGCCGTGAGTTTTGGCCTAGGGTTAAAGGACAGCAAACTGGAGGAATGGCGAGGAGGAGAACTGCTCTTTCACAGTCAGGCTGGGATTGGTTCAAGCCTGTGGGTGCACAGCAAGGCTCTCTTGACCACTTGCCTTTCTCACCTCCACCTCCTTCTTCCTTTAGACACATCAATGTTGGCAGCGACTTTCAGGCTGAGCTCCCAGAGCTGCAGAACAGAGCACCAAGTGAGGATGAAGAGCCTGCAAGCCTGGTCTGGAAGCCCTGGGGAGAGGATGACTCTGACATGGAAAAACCTGACAGAGGTAGCTTTGCTTCAAGCTTTGCTTCCAGCCCTGAGCTACTTGGGTCTTGAAAAGGCTCCTTATGCCTAAAAAGGCAGCGTTTTGCAGGCTCTGCTTCTCTCCTTGTCTCGCCCATCTTCCCATGTAGAAGTGTTAGAGGCAAGGAGAAAGAGCAAGCACCTTGCTCTCCAAACTGGTCAGGGCCGTTTGCCACTGGAAGAGGGGAGATTGGCCCCCACTTCTTCTTACAGAAGCTGCTTTGGAGGGAGAGCCAGCACTGCGTGGGCCCTTGCTTCAGCTGGCTCTGTCTTTGCTCTCCTTTTCATGCTCTCTCTCCAAGCTGCTGTCTTTAGCTGCCGGCCTTTCCTTCTGCCTTGCATGGCAACCTTTGCCCTTTGCTGGCCTCCAGGCTGACTTTCGGTGGGTTTTTTCTTGTGCTTGCAGTAAGAGAACTGTTGGACATGGCCAGCTCCCGTGGCATTCCCGGGGCAGCAGCTAACCTGGAGCGCGCCCTGCACTGCCTGCACCAGGCACGCGGCAGCGTTCCGGTAAGAAGCGGCTGTTTGGGCGCAGAGGAGAGGGCACAGGGAATGCAGAAGGCCCGGGCACTGGGACAGCCTTTCCTGGCTGCTCTTGGAAGAAGGGTCTTAACAGGGAGCAGAGCACTTGCTGCCTGCTGGGTCTCCTCCAGCTGCGTCAGGGCTGAGCCCAAAGGGCTCCAGCAGGGAGAATCTCCCTCCTGGAGGCGGCGGCGGCGGAAGGTCCTGCTGCCTTGTAAATGGCCTGGAGATTTGGGTTCTCTAAGACATTTGGAGGGGAAATTCCCAGAAGCCTCAGTCAGCTGAGGCCATTCTGGCTGCAGGAGCAGCAAAATCCTCAGCTTGGTGAGCAAAAGGCCACTCTTGGGGACCAGGATCAAAGGGTTGGGCAGCAAAAACTAGGGACTGGGAGCAAATGACAGTGTTTCACCCACATGGGATACAGTCGCTTGAATGTCTGGAGAGGCAAAGGAGCTGAAAGGCAGCACCTGTGATTTTTTGGCTCATTTTTAATGTGCTGGGGCGGCTAAAGCCTTTTCCCTCTTGATCTTGCAGGAGGCTCTGGAGATGCTGCTCTCAGAGGGGCCTGCAACACCTCAAGGCCATCCCATGGCTGATTATCATTACGCAGGTAAGCAAAGCAGAGCTTCTTGCGTCCCTGACAGATGCTGCCGTCCCCTTCATTGTTGTGGCAAGCGTTTCTGCTTCAAGAAATTGTGCTTAACACCAGCACAAGGTCTTGTCTCCTCTGTGGGTGGGCAAAGCACCAGCATCTAGTCCTTCAGCTTTACTTGTTTTCCAATCCTTCTCCCCGGGCAATGCCTGCTCTTGTCTTCACGACCTTCTGAGGGAGCAGACACGTACACCCACGTGAATGACGGCCTGCGACCGTTTTCTTTCGGCAGCCAGAGGAATCTACTTGGTGTGGATCAAGGGATCTGTTTACTAGCCGCTGCTTTTTATTGCCAGGCTCTGATAGATGGACACCTGAGGAGAAGGAGTCCTTCCAAAAGGCTTTCCACACCTACGGCAAGGATTTTCATCTCATCCAGAAGCAGGTAAAGCCACGGGACATTCTTTACCCGAGCAGATCAGCAGCAGGAAAGCTTGCTTATTTCTGGGAACAAGCACTGGGCTTCAGTCTCTCTCTTCTCAAGGAGCAAGTATCTTCAAGTAGTAACAAAAGGGGACATCAAAAGCCTGTGTCAAAAGGATGATCCTGCCTCTCCAGCCCTTTGCTCCAAGCTCTTTTGGAAGATGAAGCTTTATTCTGTCAGACTTGTGGCACAGGTCTGCTGCTGCTTCCACAAGACGCTGTGCTGGCATAACTGGAGTGAAGCGGGGAAAGAAGAACTGTGCTAGGTGGATTTGTTGTTGATCTGTGCATTGCGTGTATTAGCACCTAGCATAATACACGCTTTAAGACATTGCATGATGCCTCTCTTTCTCCATGTTGATTTCATTTTACACCCTACTCCATTTCATTCATGCTTTTACTTCCTAGTTCACTCCATAGTCTACTTTTTCCCCAGTGCACCCGACACCATTTTCGATTCCTTCTTTTTCTCTTCACAACAGATCCAGACTAAGACCGTGGCCCAGTGTGTGGAGTACTACTACTCCTGGAAAAAGGAGCATAAACTTGCCAGCACTCTTGCTCAGGTGAGGGGCAAGAAAATGGAGAGGTGCCAGGAAGGTCGAGAAACTGGGAGAAGGGGAGAAAAGCTGCTGGCGAGCCATGCCAGATGCCCCTTTGCCAGGATCACATCGTCCCATGTGCTGGGAAAGGCACAGCAGATGCTGCCCGGGCCTTCCTTGTGCTGCTGCCCTGAAGTATGCAATTCTGGAGCCTAACTTTGACCCAAGAAAGCAGCACCGCCACCAAAATGGGCTTTGACTCTCTACAGATGGGCTTCTCAAGGGCTGGCACCCTCGCTGACTCCAATCAGACCCCAAATTCCCCACTGCTTGCTGACATCAGCAGTCCAGGCTGCCTTTGTGGATATGCTGCAGATTTTCAGGGAGATTTTCTAGCATGCCAGCATAGTCCCCAAGAAGGAGCTGCTGGTGCTGTGGCTCCCCTAAATCTTTCCTTAGCGGCAAAGAGCAATTTGCTTCCCATCATGTGAGAGAGAGAGAGAGAGAGAGAGAGAGACAGGGAGGGAGATTATTTTGGGGACTAGAAAATGGCTAAGCATGTGTCTACCCTAATTGGACTGAATTGAAATGCCATTGCCTAGACATTTGTGGAGGAAAAGCAGAGAGAAATAGATGTTAGGCAGAAAGGTAGAAATAAGAAATGTAGAGCTCTAAATAGCCAGGTCTTTCTCCCACCCCTTCGGCCTGTAGAAAAGAGGAGTATTTTCCTCCAAGCTCTGGCTTGGCAGCCTGCCGCAGCCCATTGGCAAAGGCAGCCGTTTTCTCAGCTCTTGAGGCTTTGGAAGGATTTGCTTAGGCCGATAGATTTTTCTGCTGGATGCTCTGATTTCCAGCTTTGTGAGAGGAAGGAAGCATTGATAAGGACTCTTTGATTTCCAGAGCGTGGGCAAAGCAAAGAGGAGCAAAAGCCCTCCCAGAAAGGAGAAGGGGGAGCCAGGGAAGAGAAGCCGCAAGAGGGCTCGCAGCGCCCAGTGTCCCTGCTGCCAACCGCGCCAGCCGCCCCCTTCGGCGGGAGGCCCCTTTCCCTGCGGGCAGTGCAAACGGTGCGCAAGTTCCTCCTCTTTCTGCTCAAAGCTGCGCCTTTGGACTAAAACGGGCTGACCCTTTTCAAAGGCACCGCAGGGGAAGCTGGGGGCACTTGCAGCATCGCCCCCGGCAGCCGTGCTCAAGCTTAACACCCACCTCAATCCCAAAGAGCTTAGGTAAAACCCAGCCTTCACAATGAAACCTTGCCGTGCCCCAACAAGACCCAGTTGATACAAGTAGGAATAGATCCATCAAAGCTTGGTTTGATGCTGCTGATCAAATTCAAAAGAGGACGCAGCAAAAGGAGGAAGACATTTCAAGGCATTGAAAGTAGAACCATCAGACTCATGGTGCTGATCCATTGACAAATGTGCCACTGCCCGAAAAGACAGAAATTCATACTCAAACGGAGATCTCGGCACTTGGTTTCATGGTGTGTACTAGCGTGAGCAATGGATGGTTTGCTTCCTATCTTGCAGGGTGTTTGAAAGCATGAAGGAAAGGAACAAACACAGCAGAAGACATCGGCCTCGGAAGACAGCAGAGCCTCTCCCCAAGAAGAAAAGACCAAATTAGACAACCCTGCAGGTTGTCCAGGGCTAGCAAGAGTTAGGCAGATTAGTTAGATAGGAATACAACTGTTAGATATTAGTTAGATAGGAATAGGACTGTTTTTTAAGCTTTTTGGGTTGTTTAATCTTCTACTTCGTTAGTTTACATGATAGTAACCTCCTCAATTTAGTAGTTAAGGTACATTAGTATTATTCAGGACTCATTAGTATTATTAGATTTATCAGTAAATGTCAGAGGTTGGGTGTTTTGTATGCTCTGCCATATGCTCTTTGTCATTTTGCCTTTGTTGAGACCTAATCTGTCTTTATCATTAAACCAATGTTTGTTCCATTTTGTCTGTTTGTCTGTATGAAAGCACTCCAGCAATGTTTGTTCCATTTGCCTGGTGTTGCAAAGACGGCACTTGCCCTGAGAGAACAAGCTGGGCAGGCGCCACCTCCCCCAGGCCCAGCCCCTTGCTAAGCTGGCAGGACTTCCTGAGGTGTGTCTCCTTTACTGCCAGTGAAATACCGCTGGGGCTTCAGCCTTTGATTCCTCAACATCTCAGCTGGGAGTGGAAAGGGAGGCTTTGTTTAATTCACTGAATTGCATCTAGATGAGTGGTCTGGTCTCCCCATATTTTCTGGCATAAAAGCAGCGGGTTGAGTCCTTTTTGGAGCCCAGACAGAAAAATTTCTTTCATTTTGGGGGACTGATGGAGCTGACCAGCTTGGAGGACGTTTCTAAGCCCTCCGATTCTATCCAATTCCTATCGGCATGCACCACAAAGGCATGGCTAGTTCAGTTGCAGTTTCTCCTGAAAGGACCAGTGTCCCGCTCTGGGCCTCCAGCAATCTCCTTAGCTAAAGCCGAGCGGGTGTGATCATTATCCTCTGACTTGTCACAGCTGGGGCACTTGCGCCAAAGAAGAATCCAAGTCACTCTTTTATGGAGGCCAGCAAATGGCCCTGCCTAGCAAGGCTTTGGTGGCAGGGGCTGTGGAGGGTGGATGGAGAGGGGGCGAGGGAGGGGGCAATTGGCAGGCTGCTTCTGGGAAGCCGAGGCAAGCTTGCCCTTGTCTGATGGAGCCGGTGCAGGTGGGCTTTGGAGGCTACAAAGTATCTGCCTTGCAGTGGGACTTGTTCCAGCTGCCCCCTCAGTTTGCTGGCCAGTGGGTAACATGCAGGCTGGGAAGGAAGCAAGATTGGGACTGAAGCAAGATTTGCTTTTCCTTAAGGACAGGCAGGAAAGCAGCAAAGCTGCCTGGCTTTTTCTCATATCTGGGATCTAGGCGTTAAAAGCAATGTGAAGGCCAGCAGTGTGGAAAGGCAATTCTGTTAGTGTTGCTTCCTTAGAGGAATGCCAGAGTCTTTTGGGACAACCACCGAGCTTCTCCAAGGGAGCTGGAAGAGGGATCTAGAAATTCTGCCTGAATGTTTGCTAGAGAAATGCCCGTGTGCTGTCCCTGGGTGTGTGTGTGTGTGTCCCCATCAGTTGGCCTGAAAAAGATCCTGTTTCTCCAAGTTTCAAGGGAGGAGTGATGAGGTGAGAGACCAGCTCAGAGGCCCAAAGGAGGGAAACCATGCAGTGACATTATTGGGCAGCAAAAAGAGAATTGAGAAAGGGGGCAGGATGAATGCCTCCACTTTGAGAGGAAGCTTTGGAGTTGGCTCTGCGCTAGGCAACTTGCAAATTCCAGCTCCTCTCAGAGCTGGAGGAGAGCCAGTGGGAGGAGCCCTTCTGGTTCTCCAGGGCAGGAGATGAGGTCTGGGCCCTTGCACAGAGGCAGGCTCCTGTGCACCTTCAGCTGGAGGAACCTTGCAAAGAAGCACCGGGAAGAGCCAGGGCTGTCCCTGCACTGCTTTTGCCCGTCTCATCAGACGACTGAGGAGAAAAGGCCCAATGGGAAGCTTCTCAGAGCAAACTTGCAGCAGAAGAAGTACAAGGGGCAGAGGCGGCCCATGCCCCTTTCTGTCCTATGGCTCCCCCGGGGGTTCTAGATGGAATGTTGGGCTGTGCCCATAGCAACTGTCGTTGTCTCCTGCTCCTGCGGCCCTTGCTGGAACGCTGCTGGAGCAGCGCTGGAGCAGCAGCTGCAGGATCAGCTCCTGGGCTGTCCCTGACCAGCCGCCTTCTGCACTCAGCACCAGACCCGGCCTCTGCACCGACATCCTGGTCTCCTCGTCTGCCTCCGGGCATCCCCAGAGCACTTGGGATCCAAGTGTCCAGAATCAGTGGCAGGTCCACTACCAGGGGCACACAGTGTCTGAGCCCGACTGGGAGTATGAAGGATAGCCAGAAAACGGCTTGGGTCAGAGAGCTTCCTTGGGCCTAGTCACTTGCTAGGTGCCAGCCTTCTGCTCAAGCAGAAACAAGCTCGGCTTTTGTCTTTGGCACAGTAGGTAGCCCAGGCAGAGCCAAGCAAGGCCCAGCCGCTCTCATAGGCAGCAGGAACTCCCTGAGCGCTGCCGCGGTGCGTGAAAGCACAACAACAGCTTGTGCAGAGGGGCCTAAGTGCCTCTGAGACCGAGGGGCAACTTCTGGCGCAGCCTACACCCAGACACACACACAACACACTGCTCTGGCAGACATGAAATGCACGGGACGTACTCAGTGTCTTCAGGCCCTGCTCCTCCCTCATCTCAGGCTACAGGGCTGCGCTGCTGCAGGAAGTGCCAGCAGCGGGGGCGAGCTGGCTGCTGCAGGCCATGCTGGTCCAGCGCCACCAGGTGTAATTGCAGAGCCCATCTTGAGCTGGGACAAGAAAGGATTGCCTGTCAGAAGGGTGGCTGGCAGAGATGCCCCGCGGAGCGCACGGCAAAAGCAAGCCGTTTGGAAGATGCCGTCAGCCACCGCCAGGCCTCTCCAGCTAGGGCGTTTCCCATGTCCCCTTCTCAAAGGCAACTTTGGGAAAAGCCCAAAGGCTACTTGGACGCAGCCCCTCAGGGACACTTCCATGCTCCACGTTTGCAGCTTTTCTGCTAGACACTGGCAACAAGGTATCACTGAGGCTGCCAAGATCCAGAAGAGATCAGAGCATGGCCCCAGAGCCTTGTTGCTTTCCTCCTTCTGTCTTTTCCTGGGCAATGAAATCACCCCGGAGCTTGCATGCAACAGTCTGCTCAGAAGCCCGCAGCGTGTCCCTTCTCTGATCTGTTTCACGGATTTCCCCTCTCTATGGCAGCCTTTAGGGAGCGGCCCTTTGGAGCCGCCTTCCAGCCCCGCCCAGACCCACCCACCTTTCACAATGCAGGGCTGACAGGGATTCTCCTCTCCAAACTCTGCTCTGACCGGCTGGAAGTGAAGCACAGCGTGAAGCAAATTAGTCCATTAGGAGAGGGCAGGTCCCTTCCAGGGCCCAGTGTCTCCCAGACCCCCTGCAAGGCTGTCAGCTGCGTCTCTGGGCCGCTCCGTCCGCTTACCGACCACGGGCAGCCTGCACTGACAGTGGGCACAAGGGGCTGACTCCTACGCTGGGAATCATGGAATGCTGCCTCTTGTCTGATGCCAAGAGACATTCTCGGGCCCTCTCAGCATCCCAGCTTAAATGTCAAACTTCAGAACCCACTGGCCAGCACTTCCTTGGCCCTCGTCAAGCAGCACTACGTCATGGCAGGCACACCGCCCCCAGCATCTTCAGCCACGAACAACAAGGGCTGCTCCAAAACGGGAAGCCTGGCCCTGCACCAAAGGCAGTGCCAAGCTCAGCTGCCACTTACAGGCTCTGCGTGTTCAGGCTGTGGAGGGACAGCAGCTGGAGGCTTGATGTTCCTTTGCTGCTCTTCAGCCTCTTCCTCCATGACAGAGGCAGCTGGAGGAGCTGCTGAGCCAGCTGTTGAGCCCTGCAGACAGACAGAAGTGAGAGAGATGGGCAAAAGCCAATCCCTTAGGAGCTGCTTTCTATTGAGCTGGGAAAGGACCCAGAAGAAGGGGAAATCATAGACTTTGATACAAGTGGGACTCTGAGTCACGAAAACTCGAGGAAGATGGCTGCATGAGGTGCTACTCCATCTTGCTGTGCATTTGAGCTTCCCTGCTGGCTACAAGCAGAAAGACACCTTGGAGCCCTCCCGTTTGCCTTTTGTCTCTTGAAAGGCTCTTCACTGGAAAATCAGCAAACGGCCAGTGCTCCCTTTGCTACTGCTGATGCCACCGGGCAGTTGGCCTTCCTTTCAGCCTCCCACGCTGGCACTCCACACTCGACTGCAACAGGCCAAGCTGGCAGAATTGCTGCACAATTCTCACACGCCAGCAACCTCTCAGCTTCCTTTGCCACTCACCAAAGGACTGGCTTGTCTCCACCTGCGTGTCAGGTGACCTGCAGCGAGCAAGGCAAAAGTTACCAGAGGCCCTTAGAAACGTGCCCGTGCTGGCGACTCCCACAGCAAGAGGCAGTCCCAACACAGAGCCACTTTGCCAATGTGCCTCCAGGAGCAACAGCTCTTTCCCACAGCCAGCAAGAGAACAACAAGGACGCTATAGTAGGCTCTGTCGACATTTGGGCCTCTTTTGCCAAGAGAGAGCTAGAAACAGAGTGGTGGAAATGCTCGCTGCTCTTCAAAAGTTTGAGCTTCTCTTGTGCCCAACAGCTCAAGCAGCATTTTCCTCTTCTCTTTCCTGCATTTTAGATCTCTATTCTTTTAAATGGCATGCCCTAATTCCCATCCCTTGGCTGAAGATGATAGCCCAGCAAAGCTTCCATAAAGGGCCCCTTGACTGCGGCAGCTCCCTGCTGAAGCAGCCCAGGAATAGCTGCTGGGCTCAGCAGCAAACCCTCCCTGCACTGGAGTTTGTGCTGCATCGCCAAGGGAATCGCAGTCTTGGCACACCATCAAAGGGTCAAGTCACGCAGCCAAGGCCTTTAAGGGGCAATGTTGGAGCGAAAGGCGCTTTCCTTCACTCCTGGAGAGAACCACTGAGTTGGTAGAAGTACTTCTGAGGATCTCCCCTCAGAGTCTGCAATTTGCAGCTGGTCTTGCTTGAAGCAGCAAGCTGAGAAAATGACGGACTCCGCTGCCACGCACTCTCCCGGGGAGGGAAGGCAACCGCTGCAGGTTGCACTGCAAATACTCTGCACCCGCCACCCAGTACAGATGCCCCCTCTTTAGCTGATGCTGCTGGCGGGACATTGACCAAAGCGGTGGCATCTTCATGGCCATTTTGTTCCCAAATAAACTGGGTCACTAGTGCGGCATCAAGAGCAGAGTGAAGCAAAAACTGGGCGATGCCAGCCCCAGGAGAAACCTTTACTTACGAGTCAGCTGGGTCAGGTAGTAGCCGGAATAGTCAACAGAAAAGACGGTGCAAACCGCGGCACAGACTTGCCCGATCATTTTGGCAGTGCTGCGCGGGTTTGCACGCTGAATGCCACCCAAGGGAAAGCCAAGACTCCTCTCAGGGTGCAGGCCATCCGCTGAGAACTCCTTGCGCACGAGGATCCTCCTGCAGGGAGCGAGCGGAAGAGCTGCTCTGGATGACCAGGCCTTGCGCGCACCGGGACAACGCTGTGCTGACAGCACTGTGACATGGCACCGCTCCTTTGACCTCACAATAGCAGCTGCTCTGTGGCTTTCTTGTGCCCAGCAAGACAACCTTCTGTACAGCTGATGCGGAAGAAAAGCCTGGGAAGTTCTCCTCACTCATAAAGCAGTAGAAAATGTCCTCCCAGCCCATAAGGCAGTGCTCAAGGCATCCCAGGGGAACTCAGAAAATGCGCCAACCCAAGTGGCATCCAAGGAACCCAAGCAAACAAGACTTTTGGTCTCAAAAGCTTTGACTGAAAGCAAGTCTGCTTCTTCTAGGTGGCATCCTAGCTGGTTCTGAAAAGCCTAACTTCTTCAATGACATTTAGGGGGCAAAAGAAGCAAAGAGAATCAATTTCCAGGACTCTTGTAGGCTGCAGTTCCTTCTTTAGAATGTGGGTGCATGCTTACCTTTGCTCTGACTCCATTTGCAGGCTGACCTCGATTTTGTGGCAGGGAGATGCAAAGCTCCTCTGGTCCTGCTTGCTGTTTCTCTGGCAACTGAATGTCTCCGAAGATCCGGAAGGTCCGTGCACTGATTCTTGGGCTGCCACACTTGTGTTGTGTTGGAGCTCCGGCAGCAGCCTGTGGCCCACTGCTCTGCAATGGCCTGCAGAAGACAAACCCAAAGTAGACCCCTTTGGAACAGTCCAAAGCTGCAGTGGAATATTGGGGTGCATGAGACAGAGAGTACTTTGGACCTTATTAGCATAGGAGAATTGATAGATAAAATGCCTTGGCAAAAGCAAACGGAACTTTGAAAATTAGATCTAGATAGCAAGAAGATTTAATTAGACAGGTTTACCAGAAAAAGAAAATCCTATTAAACAACATAAGCACGAGGTGTTGTTACATGAATAAGTTTGTGTGTGTGATTTCAACCTAATCATTGTAGTATACATTACTAGTCTCCCTAAAATAGTATATAAGTGCTCGTATCCCACAAGAAAATCGGATTCTGATCACCGAGTCAGTCTCCCTGTCTATCTCCATCGCCGACAATTGGTGCCCTGTGTGAGGAAATGAATCTGCCTGACAGGCGGGGAGTCAGCGAGCCTCTGGAACTGATTGTGACAGTTAGAGAACCACGTTTGGGCCTGCAATCCCTGTCTGCTGCTCTTTGACAGGTGAGCCAGGGGAACTAAAGGAATGGGAAAGGAAATGTTCAAAGAGAGAGACGTCTGTGAAACCGTGCTTGCCCTTCTGGACAGGCGTGCCTCCCCCATCCCAAAGCACAACCTTAAGTCATTTTATGATGGGTGTCACACATGGTCCCCGACGCTACCCCTTCTTCTGTATTTAGTCTTCACTTCCGGGACAAGGTCGGAGTAAAGCTCTATGACCTCGCTACACTGCCTGGCCGTGAGCCAGAGCTCCGAATGCTTCCTGCTTGGAATGCGGTCATGGACGCAATTAAAAAAGTGGGAGGGTGCGGGGAAGACTGTGAGGCTACAGCCTGTGAGGCTACCCTGAGATGGCCCCAGCCGGATTGAAACCTGCCCAGGTCCCACTCTCCATCCCCCGTCCGCATGCCCTCCCCAGCGAGTGCCAGGGATAGAGCCCGGTCGCCACCCCCAGTCCCACCGCCACACTGCCAGCCATGCCAGAGCCGCCGCACACTTATCGCTTATGCAGCAGACACTGACTCTAGCAGTGAAGGGGAGCTGGACTCTTTCAACCCTGGCCCTGAAAAAGATGCGAGCTTACTCCCTTTGGATACGTGTAACAATTGGTTACAGATAAAAAGGAAAGCCCTTAAGGACAGAGACCTTGACACTGCTGCAGAAATCTTTGTGGCCCTTGTGCAATTCGGCCTGAAGGGGGAAAATCCACAATGGGAGCCCCTAGATCACTCGGAAATTAAGGAACTGCGCCATACGTACTGCTGCGCAGGAATATGGACTGGGGTCCCCCTACTTTAGTAATTTATTAAGAGCAAGCTTTACTATTCACCTCATGACTCCTCACGATAGTAAGTTTTTGGCAAATCTGTTGCTCACACCAACACAATATGCTATATTTATGCCACAATGGAAAAAAGGGCTGGAAAATTTAATTGCAATGTATGCAGGGCATGCAAACCAAGCCCTGGCTGCCTTAACTATTGACCACCTTGTGGGGGAGGGGGGCACATACCAAGCCTAATGGCCAAGCCACCTTACCAAGAGAAGCCCTACAGGATATTAGGGCAGCTCACCTGGCATTCCTTAAGGTTCCTGATGCCAAAACTACGCAACAGTCCTTCATGAATATCAAACAAGGTCCGCAAGAGCCTTACTTGCACGTTGTGGACAAATTGACACCAACATTGGAGAGACAAATCAATAGCGAGCAAGCCAGGGAGATTATACTCCTCAAACTGGCCGTCGAGAACACCAACCTGGACTGTAAGCAGCTTTTAAAATCTTTACCCCCTGAACCTGAACCCACTTTACTCCAAATGATACAAGCGTGCCACCACTTGGGGACATTACAACACACCACAGCAGTCACATATCAAGCCGTGGGGCAAGGCATAGCGAACGCTTTTGCCACTGTGAAACTAACCCCTGGGAAACAGCTGGCTTGTTTTGGCTGCGAGAGATATGGGCAAATCTGGAGAGACTGCCAAAGAACGCAAAAACCTAAAGCTCCGGGTGTATGCCCTTGCTGCTGGGAAGGCCCTCACTTTGCTAATAGATGTCGCTCCAAGTTCCACCACAATGGCCAGCCTTTGCAGGGAAACTTCTCTTGCAGCACAGGACGGCGCGAGGATGAAAATTCCGCAGCCGACGCAGCAGCTGGGAGCAACCATGAACTTCCAATCGGCCCTGCCCTCGCCCGCCGAGCAACTGGGGCTGACTTACAACCAGCCACCCCAGGCAGCGCAGGAATGGACCTGGCAACCTCCGACACAGTAACATTGCTTGATTCATCTGTCCATTTGCTTCCCACAGGAGTTTTCAGACTGCCAGGACACAATATGCATGCTTTGATTATAGGCAGATCTTCCACCTCGATAACAGGGTTGTTTGTTCTTCCTGGGGCTATAGACTCTGATTCCCTTGGGGAAATAAAGATCATGGCTTGGACCCCCCCATCCACCCTGTGTAGTCCCGGCCGGGAGCAATATAGCTCAACTTATACCCTTTCCTGCAGCACCCCTGCCTGCACCCCCGGTAGATGAATAAAGGGAGGGGGGGTTCAGTTCTACAGGGGTGCCACAGATTTTATGGACACAAAATATTACCTCTGAGCATCCAACATGCCAATGCAAAGGGACTCTGAAAGGCAGAGACACTCCTAACAGGACTCATTGATACCGGAGCCGGTGTGACTGTTATCTGAAGCAGCCAATAGCCCAATGAGCGGCGATTAATGACTCAGGGACTCTCCAGCGTGGATGGAAGGAGCAAAAGCCTGGAAAACCAACACTTGGTGCAAATAACAGGGCCTGATTGCCACAGTTAAACTTTTTGTGATGTCTGTGTCCCTGGTTTTGTGGGGGAAATATTTTTTAACAGAGTGGAGAACTTTTATGCATTTAAATTTTGTACAGGAGTCATTTGGGACACTCGACACTCCCACAATGGTCCCCAGCTGAAGTGCCCCAGGCACTTTCAAGTATTGGAAGGAGCAGCCCAGCTATCAAAAGCCATAGTTCATACAGATCTAAAGCCCTGAAGGACACCTAGCCCTGGTCAGTTTTCCAGTTACTTGCCTTTTTTTAAACAATGTATTTGTTAATCAGTTTTTGGTACAGCTATTTAGTACTGTATTGAAATAAACACAGGCAGGGGACCTTCCTCCTCCTTGATGCCTTTATTAAAACTGATCAGCTCTGGTGGGGAGAACCTCTGGGTGGCTCCATGCTCATAACACTAGTGTTCCCAGGAGGGACTCACCAAAGCAGGAAGAGTGCAACTTCGTCCACTGATCCGCGGACAAGAGCTAGAAGTTCCATCCTCAAGACAACATAAGGAAATCTGCTGCTTTTTACTTCAACATTTGAGGTCTTGTGTGTAGCTGACATCTTTGAGGTTAGGGTGATGGGTAAAAAGGCCTTGGTGGATGCTGGATTCTGTCCTCACGTCTAGTCATCACTTTGATTTGTCCATTTTGTGTTGGCTCGTTGTTTTAGGGGTTTTTGGCTTTGTTTCGTGAGGGGTCCATCCCGTTGCATGCAGGAAATGAGGTCATTTGCATGCCGACTCGATGTCCCTTCCCCTGCAGCGTCTGGGTGCCATCTTCCAGGGGGCAGCAGGGCGACGCTCGGCTAAGGGAGCCGTCCAGCAGCTGCTCCCGCGGGACACGGCGACCCGGGCCGGTAGCCCCGGCACGACCGGGACCCGCGCCGAGGCGGGAGCGCGCCCCCGCTCCCCGGGGTCACCCCCGGCACGGGCGGGCCCACGCCGAAAGGTGGGGCCCCCGCCGGGGCAGCGGCGGGCTGGCTCGAGGCGCTATTAAAAAGGAAACTGTTAACAGGAGATTACAACATGCAATTATTAACAAGAAATAGCTACAACTCACACTTGGCAGCAATTGCTTTAACTTGTGAACTCTGCAACCTTTAAAAAAATGGGCAGCTTTTTCTGCTCAGAACAATAGAACTAAATCTCTTTTAGTTTAGCCTTCAATGTTTATCTGCCATTACTCTTACGAAGCCTAACTTCAATCAATCCTACAAGCAGTCTTTAAAAGCTGCTGCAGGGGTGCAGCCCCACCTGCCTGGCACCAGCCAGTGTTGAGATTTACCTTCTAACTTGTGATTTGTGATTTTTAACAGGATTGTTACTAGAACAATTCTAGTGTTGGTATAGAGGTGCTGTCTTTTTACCTATGAATAACATAGCAAAACTGCATGGTTCACTGAGAGTAATTAGATAAGTCATAAATTCAAGATTCTTTAGCTCACATTCAAGACAAATCTTGAACTTTATCTGTAGTAATTTTTTGAGATTTAATTCCACTGTCGGCTTTTTTAGGTGCTTGCTTTTTACTCCATAGTTCTAACAAGGTAATTTTATTGTAAAGATTTCAGTAGAGTTGTTTACTCGCATGTTGTTCCCTTTGATGTTTAACTCTTATATGACAAAATTTCAGTCACATTTTTGTAATAATAGAGTTTAAATAAGTTAATTCTTGTTAAGATTGATTTTTGTTTAGTCTCAGCAATGTTAACTTTAAGTTCTTTTAGAGATACTTGATTAAGGTTAAGTTTTAGTGAAGTTGATTTTAAGTTTTGTTGAAGTATACCTGTTTGAGTTATAAGACATAATTCCTTTGCTATAACAAGTGAATGACATAAAGTCTGAATGAATTTTTGTCAAAATTTGCTCCTTTAAATTACAAGATAAAATATTTTGCTCTAGAAATAAGAACAGTTTTTGCTATTTTATTTTTTATAAGCAATACTGAAGAATGAGAAACAATTCCATATTAGGACTGTAATTAGTTAGGAGTTATTTATTGCCTTCTTCTACTTTTTTGCTTTAATGTCATATATGTCTAGGGAAATATTACCTTAATTTCTTAAGACCATTTTTACTGATATATCAAGTAACCCTGATTATGGTGTTGATTTTGTGATGTGAATTTGCTGTCTTTTTATAACCAACATTACTTTTTTCATTTGCTATTTATCTATGGTCCCATTAACTAACTATTTAACTAACGATAAATGAGAAAACCAGCTACTTTTCAAACCTTCACTTATTGTTCTATAACTATTTATAAGACATATATTCTTTTTCTAACTACTAAGAGGTTTCTAAAATATATTAAAAAGACTCTTCCGGTTAAAAGCCTAGACCCTAGCCAAGTCCTAGCTTTAACTAGTAGAGAAAATTTTCTGCACGAAAATTATATTCAAGTAATTTTGGCTTACCAAATTTAGACCTAGAACAGCTAAACCTCCGTTTAAGGTGAACTTAGAAATCTTACCCGAGAATGATTTTTCAAGCCCTCACTTTAAAAAAATAAAGCTTGCCGATTACTACAGACTCTAAGTAATGGTACAATATTCAAGAAATTGATCATGTATTCTTTTAAAACACCATTCTATTTCTCATGTGCTATAATTGTATCTATTATCTGATTAATTTTTACTTAGTAAAAGTTTATTGTTATGTTACATACTGTTTTGCTTTGATGTTACCTTCTCATGTTCATCATGAGAAACACACATGTTATTAAAAAGCAAAAGAAACAGGGGGTTATAGCTCCTCCAGAACTTTACACGATTTTTTTTTTTTTGAAAGCAGATCAAATCACATCAAATTGGATCCCTTAACCTCATGAACCACACCATTGGTGGAACCCCAAGGATTAGAATTCCTGGGTTCTGTGAAATTGCATTTTTGTCTTCATTTTAAATACATGGGAAGGAATCAGTCTAAAAATGCTTCTCCCTATCACCCTATCTATAAGAATTAAACTTGCAGTACAATTACACTTCTGGCAGACTTTCTAAATCCAGTAATGCAGCTGCCATCAGGAATGTTTTTAGTTTATAAAGATCAAGCCTGAGATTTTAGTGGCTGGACTTTTTAACTAAAAGATTCTTTTTAGGATGGGTATGGATGTGGTAATTTTGATAATAATTATATTAATCATGATACCTTGCTTGCTTCAATGTGTGCAGAGATTAATTAATAAGACCATTCAAGGAGTGGTTTTGGTTGACACAGAAGGGGGAGATATTGGGGTGCACAAGACAGAGAGTACTTTGGACCTTATTAGGATAAGAGAATTGATAGATAAAATGCCTTGGCAAAAGCAAACGGAACTTTGAAAATTAGATCTAGATAGCAAGAAGATTTAATTAGACAGGTTTACCAGAAAAAGAAAATCCTATTAAACAATGCAAGCAAGAGATGCTGTTATATGCATAAGTTCGTGTATGTGACTTCAACCTAATCATTGTAGTACACAGTACTAGTCTCCCTAAAATAGTACATAAATGCTTGTATCCCACAAGAAAATCGGATTCTGATCACCGAGTCAGTCTTCCTGTCTCTCTCCAGAGATGACAAGCAGCCATCTCAAAAGGCAAACAAATGAGGCTCTCCTGCACTTCAGCTGTGCCACACAGCTACACAGCCCTGGGCAGGCATCGCGGAACACAGGGACAACAGAAGGCACAGAAGGAGGGACAAAGCCACTCAAGCACACAGACTTTCCATCATTGCTGAGCCCCAGACAACCTCAAGTGCGGCATCACCCACCAGTCCTGTACTGTTGACAAAGAGCAGGTACAGCGGGTGCTGGCCAGGGTCCTGCCAGGCACTTTCTCTCTGCTCCCCTGTACTGCCAGCAGACGTGCCTGCCTTCTTTGTTGCACTCTCAGAGCCTCATACCTATTAGCCATGGCCACCTGGGAGGTGGGAGCAGTCACAGGGGAGACGTGCCAGCTACACCGAGCAGGAACCAAAAGCATCCATGGGCACAGCTGAAAGCCTGGATCTGCACAGGAAGTTCTGGCTGTGTCACGATCCGCTCACGCGAGCAGGGAGCTGTGATGGGTCATTTTCCTGATCTCAGAGTGCAAAACACAACACAGTGGGGATTTCAATATTAATCCAAACAAAAGCACCTTTATTGAATGAGCACAGCAAATGCCATAGAGGGATTAAGGGAGAGGAAAAAGACAGACAAAAGAGGAGAGAGAGAGAGGGGATATAGCTAGCAAACGTAGAAAGACAAAGTCCTTGTAATCCAGCTGATGGAGTTCACCTAGTCATGTTGGGAAGCTCTCAAAGGTTCTGGTTAACTCAAGATTCTGTTATAGTCCATTGCTGAGGGGGGGGGAAAACAGATCTTGAAGAAAGTCTATTGAAACCGCTGCGGGGGACAAAGATCCAATAAAGAATAGATGTAACAGGTAGTCCATGTTCTCAGCAGTAGGCGAGGAGCAATGTCTTCTTGGTCCAATGGCCACACTTGCAGGCAAATATCTTGCTGTGGTCAGGTCGGCTCCCCCACACAGCTCCCCCGTGTTGGGAGTTTCAGTCTCAGTCCTTGGGAGGGGGGAGCTTCTCATGTCTCAGTCCTTGAGAGAGAGGCTTCTTCCATCTCAGTCTGTCTGTCACGGTGGTTGAAAAGCAGATGAGGGGTCTTCTTTGGACCACCAAAGGTTACCCCAGAAAAGTCCAACCGGGCCAAGAGGCGGGAAAATTCCTGGGCTATTGTCGCCAAGCAGGTGCAAGCACATGGGGCGCCTCGCCCCCTGGCAGGCCCTGCTGGAAGCAGTCACTGTAGACACAGCTGTCAACAATTGCTTGGCAGGCCAGAACTCTGCTCAGGATTTCTGGCCTTTATCCAGCACCGCAGGCCAGGATTCCAATCAGGCTCCTCAGGGTCCCAAAGTCGGTCCTTGAGACAGTCATGAGGCAAGTGAGGGGAACTTCAGACCGTCTCTCACAGGCTGCCCTGCTCTTCACTGGCTTTTGGCTGGAAATGCATTTGCACTTTCTTCCTCATCGAAAAAGTCCTCGGCTGGGCAAAAACTGGCCAATGGGCAGCATTCCAAAGGCAGTGTAGGTTGCAGCTGATCAAGGAACGGAGACTGTTCCCAATTCCAAACCACACCAGAATGCCCTTAGGAAGGACTTTCCATCTTTAAGAAAGAATGGCCAATTCAGAAGTGAATGTAGAGCCTTATTCCCTGGCTGACAAGGAGGGGAATCTTCCAACAGGCTTGAGGGTGTGTAGGACTATTATTGTCAGTCCAGCTCCAAGCTGCCATTGCAGAAAGTAATCATGAAGTAGTCCTGATCATCTCTTCTGCTTCCTCAATTGCTTCGCTGCACGTTTCCTTCGTTTTCATTTGAAAAGCTCTTAGAGTGGGTGTTGTGGTTTGTTTCTAGAATGTTCTGTCTCCCCCATATTATGGTGTTAATGGTTCTGCCTTTTTCCACAGTTACTTGTCAATTTCCCAACCCCTCCCCGGTGGCCCGAATTTTAATTCCCCGCCCCCAGCTGCCTGCCAGTCACCCGGCACTCCTGCCTCTATCTCTAGAACCTTCTAGCCAAGGCATCAGGTGATTGGTTCAGGGGCCGGGGCCCCTCCCTCAGTTTGTTACAATTGGTTCTCCCTTTATGTCTGTCACCTATGTATCACCCTTCCCCAGACAGGCTAGAAGGTTCTGGAGATAGAGGCAGGAGAGCTGGGTGACTGGCAGGTAGCCGGAGGCAGGGAATTAAAATGTTACATCGGTAACTGGGGCATCCGGGGAGGGGTTGGGAGATTGACAAGTAACTGTGGAAGGGAGGGGAACAAAGGCAGAACCATTAACACCATAACATGGGGGAAACAGAACATTCTAGAAACAAACCACAACAAGTGGGGATTTAGATGGCGGGGCCCATGCAGCCTGCAGAGAGAATAACAGAAGTACAAACAGTCATAGAAACAACACCAGCATTAAACCAGCCCCACAGCCAAGCAATTTCTCTGAAGTATTTTGTCTCCAATGACTGGTTACCAGTCAGGAGTCTAAAGGGAATCTAGGAAGCCAAGTGTTCTCATCAGTTTGGCAGGAGTAGCAGACACACCTTCACTGAGTCATTGGCTAGGTCGCAGCCTTCTGCTGCTTGCAAAACAATCCCAGCTTTTGTCTTTACTGCACAGGGAAGCTCAGGCAAAGCCCACCCATTCCCACCTTTTGCCTCAATGACAAAAGGAATGCCCCGAGTGCTCCCTGCCAGCTTCCAAGCACCACAATGGCTTCTGTAGAGAGTCCAAATGTCTGTCCAGCACCAAGTCAGGAGGAACATGTGCTACAGCTCATGCTGAGGCACCCACACGGTACACTGCTCGATCAGACAAAGGATGCACAGGACGTACTCAGCAGCTTCAGGCACCTCCTCAGCAGCCTGACTGGCAGCCCACTCCCACAGCTCTGGCCTGGCTCTGCAGGGGGCTTCCTGTGGGACCTCCCTCCTTCTGAGACAAAGCTCTGGCTTTCCCATTCTCTGGGCCTGCAACGCCATTCCTGCCTTCCTCAAACCTGCACTCTGGTAGCCTCTCACCTGACCGGTCCTTGCCCTCTTGGCACCAAGGTCTCTCCAGCACTGTTTACCAAGGGACAATGCCACCCAGACAGACAGTGTCCAGAGAAACAGTGTCCATAAGGAGCGCAGAGGAGTCCAAAACAACACACAAGCTCTCTTTTCACAGCCTTTGCCTTTTGACTGGCTCTGCTTCACACCTCTTCTTGTTCAGCTTGCATGGTGGCAACTTCTTGCTTCATCTCAAGCAGATTTTTCTCCTGCTCCTTCTGTACCTCTGCCAGGAGGTTTGCCCCTTGTGCCAGCAGCTGCTGTGCCGCCAAACACTGCCCTTCCAGCTCCTGGTGAGGGGAGAAAGACACTTCCACATGAAGTCCCAGCCATCTCCCCCAAGAATCAGTGGAAGCTTCATGCCTCACACCACTCCCCAACTGAAAAGTGCATATCACTAGTGACTTTGTGCCCTCCAGCAATGCTGTTCTAATCCAAAAGTTAGAGGGAGTGTCAGCAGCTGGGAGAAAAGGAGATGCCACCATGCTTTCCTGCTCTGATGGCTGCCTGTTTCCTGGCCCCTCTCTCCTCAGGATTTCTACCTGCTCTCAGAGGCTCTGTTCTCCAAGTGCTGAAGTTGTCCTTGTCATCTCCTTTGCTTCCTGCATTTCCTTGCTGCAGGGATGACAGCAATCAGCCTGTCAGAAGAGGCTTAAGAGAGGCTCCGCTGATTGGAGAAATGGATGCTGCCCAAAGGGAAAAAGAAACAAAAGAAACCAAATTAAAAGAGACAAAGGAAAAAGGAGCCATTCTTTTCCAAACTGAGTTCCTAACAGGGTCAGGCTGGATTCCTCTAGTGCCCAGAAATACACAGACATCAGACTGAGGGCACAAGCAGCACATCTGCCTTCATGTCCAGGATGCTGCTATTGCAGGAAAACATGGCCCAGAACTGCACTAGTCCATTCCTCAAGGTGTCGTCACTCTCTGGGATTTAGGTCCTGATATCACTGTGGGATTGCTGCTTGCTGTCCAAAGGTTTTTTCTTTTTAGGAAAGTCAACAGACCTACTCAAGATCCTATTTGCTATAGACATGGGCTATTTGAGTGACCAAGAGAGAAGTGGGGCCTAAGGCATTCCTCAAGAGACTCCCAAGAGCTCTGAAAATTATTGATCCCACATGTTGTTCTCAGAACCGCTGGACATGCAGGTTTTCAGCAGCAAGCCAGGAGCAAGGACACAAGCAGCAGGGCACAGATGTGCTCAGCTCTGGCTTGCAGGAAGAGCAGTGTCTGCCTCGGCATGCACCCCCTATCCTGTGCCAGCTGGCATCTTCCTTCACAGCAGGCACAGCCAAGGAAGTGTCCTGGTCAGCAGCTCCTTGTCTGCCACAAGACCTGGCAGCAAAGCCACAGCGATTCTCATCTACTTGACCGGGCCAGGCAGCACATGGGGCTGGCACAAATCCTGCACAGCTGTCCCCGTTTGGCTGGCAGAAACCTCTAAGAGTGCGACAGGAGGGACAAGCTGGGTGCCCTCAGATGCTCCCAGTGAGCTCCCCCACAGCCCCTGCTATCACACAGACCAATCTAAAACCGCTTGGCAGGGATTGCTTTCATTGTGTTCCTCAAACCCCGTCCCTGGCATTGCAATACTTCGGTTCCTTTGCTACCAGGTAAACCTGAATACACCAGCCGAGAGCAAAAGAGGGCCACAGAAAAGACCAGAGGGTGGGAATTCTCCTCTAAGGAACAGCAGTGAGAGTTGTGCTTGTTTAGCCTGGAGAAGAGGAAGCCCCATGGAGACCTTTCCATAGCTGTAGGGCCTTCCAAGAAAGATGGGGACATATCTTTTAGCAGGGCCAATTGCAAGAGGACAAGGGGCAACGGTTTGAAGCTAAAAGACACTCAATTCACATTGGCTCTAAGGAAGAAGCTGTTTATGAGGAGAATGCTGGAACACTGGCCCAGCCTGCCAAGAGAGCTGGGAGAAGCCCCAAGCCTGGCAACATTCAAGGTTGGATGGCACTCTGAGCAATCTGATCTACTTGAAGATGTCCTTGCCAGGGGCCGTGGCTTTGGAGTAGATGACATTCACAGATCCCTTCTAACCTCAAGCAGTCTTGGATCCTACTTGGTTTCCATTTGAAAAGCATCCAGAGCAGAGATTACTATGTGGGGGCCCATCTGATTGCCTGGAGTTTGGCCAAGGAGCAAACCCTGACAGGGAACAGCTGTTTGGCCTGCAGCCCCTTTGCCTTGTACCTGCAGAAGTTCCTTGGCAGAGCCTCGCCTGTCCACATCCATCTGCAGGCAGCAGCCCAGAAATTCACACAAGCCACGGGGTAGCCTGAGCTGGTGCAGATTTGGTACCCCTTGCTTGCCTATCAGGTAGTTAGCCTGAAGTGAAAGGAAACAGGAGATTCTACGTGATTCTTCCATAGCCTTCAGTGCTCACCTAGACCCCATCTTTTAAGCTGCAATCTAGAGTGGCAATTTCTCGCCTTAGCAGACGGTTAGACATGAGCCTTCTCTCCCAAAGGAAGAAAGGTCCCAGTGCAGCCCCAGCTATTCCAAGCTGCACCAGGTCTAGCCTTGACAGCTGATGTGAGTCCCAGGGACAGTTTTAGAAGTGGGCCTTGCTGGAAGCACTTCAAGCTGTGGAAATGGGATTTTGTCTAATAGACAGGGACCAGAAGGACACAGCTAACTGAGCATATTTGCACCTTACCCTGTCACTGGTTTCCCGAATATAGGGAGCCTCTCCTTTGGCCATTTCAATTCCCACGATGCCAAGGGACCAGGTGTCCACTTTGGGGCCGTAGGGCTCTCCTCTCACCACCTCGGGTGCCATCCAGCAGGTGGTGCCGACCATTGACCTCCGTTTACTCTGCTCAGGGCTGAGCAGAGCACAGAGGCCAAAATCAGCTGAGGAGAAAAACAAACACTGCTTCAAGTAGGAGACCAAGGAAAAGAGTTCTTCACTCTAAGTCCCAGAATGCAGTGCTGAATCGTGCTGGAAAAGCAGCTGGGCTCTCTTTCCTCAGGGCTGCAGCCAAGGACATGGGCAATTGTCCACTTAACAACCCTCCCACCATGGCTTTTCCTCATTCCCCTGGACGTTTACACTGTAACTCTCTCCTTTTGGAAGGAACACACACACAAACCAGAGTTACTCTTGGCACCTTGTTTCCCTCTAGACCACCCGGCACCCTCCAGCTGTGCCCTGGGCTTGCAGAGTGCTCCCTGCACTCTCACCAGCGCCACTGCTGGGCACCCGGCAGCCACTCCCAAGCAGCCCCACACTGCCTCCCCGGAGCGCTGCGCCTGACCGGGAATACCCACCCAACTTGACGGAGCCATCCCGGCCCAGAAGGATGTTGTCACTTTTGATGTCTCTGTGGATCACCTGGTTGGCATGAAGGAAAGCCAGGCCTTGCAAGCACTGCGAGAGAAAAAAGAAACAGGAAGCCAAAAGTCAGCCTGATCTGATTGCATCACACGCAAATGGAGGCTGCTCCTGAAGGTTCACAGATCCCAAAGGAGCAGAGAGCGCTGGCAAGAGGAAGAGCTTGCTGCTGCAACACTAGGAGAGCAGGATCTTTCCAAAGGAGGCATATTAGCTTTTGAGGGGAAACATCAGTCGTTGCTGGAGACTGTCCCCTGCAAGGGCAGTCAGAATGACTGCTGCTGCAGCGGATGCGCTCTCCCCATCTGGAGGACAAACAAGGGTTTGCCAAAAGAGAAAAAGTCCCTGCCTTGGGTACCAAGGGGATCACTGTCGGGCGGGAGGCTGCAGGACAAGGGTTATATGTCTGCCTCGACAGAACCTGGAAGTAGCTCATTGGTCAGTTTTCAGCGGCAAGCACCATGCTGGGTGCTATGCCATCCTTTGAAGTGGAGACCTGTGACAGGTGAGTCTCTCTTTGGCTTTGCCACTGGTTGAAAACTCGCACACCAGCACCTTTGCACTTACAGGCAAAGAAGGCAATGCAGAAAGGTTTGGGGCAAAGGCTTGGAGAGGAAAAGGGCAGAACAGAAAATAAAAATGAAAAAGAGACAGGGAGTTCAACAACGGTAACTCAGAGTAAAGAACAGACTACAGTAAGGGCAGGGACACTGGCAGGCAGTTCAGTGCAGATGCCCCTTCTTCTCTGAAGCATGAGAGCAACACAGAAAGAAAGCTCTGAACATGGAATCGCTCACTTAGCATCACTTTCGAACTACGAGCCCGTCCAAGCCATCCCAAGCACAAGCAGGACCCCTTACCTCCCGACACACTGTTGCTATGTGTCCTACAGCCATCCTTCCCAGGCTGACCACATCAGCTAAGGAGCCTCCATCCATATATTCCAACACCAGCAGGACAGCCTCATTGACAAGGTAGCTGCAAGATGAAAGCAACAGCGTGGAGCTGAATGTGCACAGCTAAATTGCCATATGGAAGAAAAGACTGCAGCTGAGTTTTGTTTCCAGGTCACTGGGAAATGAAGACGGAATCAAATGAAGACACACTCCACCCAGGCCATCCAGGGCCCCGTCATCTGTGCTGCCTCAATGAGGAAGGCACACCCGTGGAAAACGAGATGGCTTAGGTGGCAAGAAGGGGAAAAAGGCAGTTTGGTGAGGGCAAAGATAAATCCGGAAGCGGACGCATCCCAGCAGCTGCTTCATCATCTTCATACACAAACTGCACCATTAACTCCAGCAGCAAGGAGACACAGTTTTCACAGCTTTTACTCAGGGCATGTGGGTGTGCAGCACTGCCAACACCCTTTGGAAAACTTTGCAGAAAGGACAGTCACCAACAGGAAAAACAATTTCAAACCTGGCAAATTATGTGCCTCCTAGCCTAGTCTTTTGGCATGCAAGGCAATGAAAAATAGTGGGAATGGTGCAAGGGAAATCATCTCTGGGATGCTTTCTCAGCACTTCTCCTCCAACACTTGGAAAAAATCACGCCCCAAAACAGCAAAACGTGCAGCCAGTGAACATACAGGCTGCTGGCTTAGTAAGAGAGCCAGGCTTCTGAGATCAATCTTCAAGCTGTTTATGCCAGGAACCACTGATGGGGACAAAATGCAATCTCCTGCCATGCCTCATACAGGAGTGGATTGATGTTAATTGAAAGATCCATTTTCTGTCAGAACTACTTACCTTTCAAAGTAGGTGACAATGTTGGGGTTCCTAAGTTCCCGCATGACCAGGATTTCCTTTACCACTTCCTCACAACCCTGGTGCTGGAGATTAAGTTGCTTTACGGCCACCTACGATGACGTTGAAAGCAGTGAGGGACAGACATCACCAGAGCCTCTTTCTCTGTGAACTCACGGGCCTGGGTGCCTTGTCACCTCGGTCAAAAGGGACTCTAAACCATCAACCACAAAGTGCTAACAGCACTCTCTGCACCCACAGACTTCTCAAATAGACTTTGCTTAGCACTACTATTATCGCTTACACATGTTTTGCAAGCCAAAAATAATTTTGCTCCTTTGAAGACAAATTGAAACCACTGGCAATACGTTAGCATTTCTAGGGGCTTTGACCAGCCTTTCAGAGACAGCTGCCATTTCCATTGTGTGCCAAAGTAAACACATATGTGACAGGGAAAACGCTGTCCAAAGAAGAACTCCAAAGCGACTCAAAGTAAGTTACAATCCTAGCACATCCTAACTTCTTCAGTTTGGGTTTCGCAACTCCGAAGAACAATCTTGCACATGGCTTAGACTTGTAATTATTTAGTGGGTTTATAAATTAATAACCCTTTCTGTGGTACACTGTGGATGCACCCCAGGTTATAAGCACCTAAGGGCTTTGGTCTTTTGGATGCCTCCTAGACCTCCCCTCCCTCCAAGTGCAGTTCCTGAGCCCAGCACTGCAGGTGGATAAGGAACTTCGTTATCTAATTCCTTACTATTAAGGAAGATGGAATGTATGTGCTGAGAGCCAAAAACCTCAATTCAGGACTCTGAACTTTTAGCCCCAAAGAGCAGCAGGACTCTCCAAGACACCACCATGTCTGTGCGGTACAGACAGCATCTCCCTAGTGGAATGTCACCCACACAGGATCAACACAAGGTTGTACTATTTAAGGCTCTTCAACAACTCCTTCATATTGATCTCTGTGTGTGTGCATGTATGTCAACTAGGTTCCCTAGGACTGAAAGGCAAAACTGTGCTCCACACCAGATCTCTCCTTCTTTAGGTCTTGCATGATATTTTCCAACTGAACCACATGATGGAAAACAAAATATCTGTCTGAACCTGTGCTTAAGAGGAATTGGGCCGGAATGAATGCTCTTGCCATCAGCTAATCTATGCAGATTCATCCAGTAAGTCCAAGCTAGGGTGTTCTTCTCTGAAAGACACCACTGCCATCTTTGCATTCATTCAGGTGGGTAGGAAGGACAAAGTCTGTCCAAAATGCATTTTGCAGCCTGCCTCTAGACAGGCTGCTTCTGCGGGACAGCCTTTGCAGCAAAGACAGGCGGCCCAAAGCTCTGGCCACAGATCACATCCCAAGGGAAAGCACTCAAGAGCTGCAAAATCCGCGTGGGCACTTACCGCTTGTCCTGTGGCAGCATTGAAGGCCTTATAAACAGTTCCAAAACCCCTAGAAAAAGAGCAGAGGCAAAAACAGAGAAGTTGTTCAGTGCTCAGAAGCAAAAGGCAGCCCAGGCAGAAGCTCTCTGCTGCCTGCAGTGCCTCTAAAACACTGGGCTTTGTCTGCTCTTCAGCCAATGGCCCAGCAGCCCAGCAGCCCTCTGCCATGCAGAGTGTCCCAGAGGAAAGCTGGGTCCAACAGGAAGAAAATGGGCTGCTACAAATCTCAAACGTACACACTAGATTATGCATGCAGGGGTGTTCTTTGCCTTTTCCTTCTCGTGTCTGTGCCTGTGGCACGCCTGCCCAGCCAATGAAACACACAGTCCTGCTGGGCCTTCTCGCTCCTCTCTTGTGATCCTACCTGCCAAACTCAGGCAACACCACACAGCCTTTCTTATTTTCCTGACCACTGAATATCCAGCAAAATACTACTAAGAAATGCTACTGAGAGCTGTTATCTGACAGCTATCAGGTGGGAAACTGCTCTTTCAGGTTTTTCTTCTTTCATGAGTGTGGCCATATTACTTGGAATCATACAAAACCATGGCTCATGGGAAAACAGGCAATCTGGTGGCACATCTTGGAGGGACAGGAGGGCTTCCAGGTCCTGCTCCTTGAGGCAGCCAAGACATTGTCAGAATCCAAAGATTCATAATCTTTGATGATGCCTTGTACTGCCTCAGCACTGAGACAGGGACAATCTAAAGCCAGGGTCTGAAGATGCTTGCAGCTTGCCTGACTTTCCATGGGATATTGCACCACCAAACTTCCTGGCCCATGGTTCTGTAGAAGTAAGCCTGGCTGCCCTCACCCACTGCCAATACGTCTCCATCCCGTGTACTTCTTTTCCGGAACTCCCACACTCACAACACGCCCTGAAAGAAACAAATTGCAAGAAGCAAACTTCAAAACAGAGATCCTGACTTCCAGGACAGCTGAAACCCAGCTCCACTCTCTGGGGCTCTGAGCAATTTCTGGTCACTTGGCTAACAATAACATCAACAAGAACAACAACAACAACAGCAGCAGCCCCAGCAAGACAGGCAGCTCTGGCCTGCACAGAGTCTGATTCTCCCACACTCCTTTGGAGGGTTGTCTTGAAGGGAAACTAAGCCCATGGAAAAACCATCAGAACAGACAGAGACCAGAAAAGAATGGACACCAAGGCAAGTGGTTGTCATCTACAAATGGGAAGGAGGGCTGAAAACTCCGGACCCTTCATTTTCTTGGCAAGAAACACTCTCTTGTGAGATTCAACAAAAGGCTTCATAGTTCCAAGGATTAAATGCACCCTAACATCTGGGACGAATTTTTATCAACATCCTCTTTTTTTCGGATCAGAAAGAATATTGCAAAGTGAATTCCAGGAGAGGAGGGGATTTTCTCTACTTCTCAGCAGTTTGCCTAAAGAATGCCTTGACATTTTTAGAGAACAGCAGCTCATGCTGTGCTACATCCAAGAACAATGGCTGTAAGAAATAGAACCCTTTTCACTTATGAGCAGGCTAAGTTCTGAAGACCACTTTGCCCGTTCCCCATGTAGCAAAGAGCTACAAGTCCTTGTCTTCAGCCTGGGCTGAAGCAGTCACTCGCAGCAGAAGCAGTCACTAGCAGCAGCAGTCACTAGCATTGCACTCGGCCCCTTGGACACCACCCACGGGTCCCATCTTCCCACAGGGCACAGCCCAGATGGGCCACAAGGACAGCGCTGCTCCTCAAGCGCTGCCGTGACACAGACACCTGCACAAATGAGATGCTGATCCTCTCACGAGTCCAGGTGAAGGCAGCTGAAACCTCACAGCTAAGGAAGGCTGCAGCCTCTGCAGTCACACCACTGTCAGTGGCAGGGCAGGTATGACAAAAAGCTGGGCAAAGCCCACCAATGGCCACTGACAGCCACTGTGAAGAAGCCAGAGCCAGAGCCAGCTGTGTTACAAGCTGTTGACTGTGGAATCCTCTGATTCCTTGTCCCTCAGGGAAATCCCCAGAGCACTCCCATGAAGGGAGGAATACTTACAATAGAGTTCCACCCTACCTGGGCAGACAGAAAACTCTTCCTCATGGACTCTTGCATAACACCGATACATCCCACTTCCCTTCCCCATAGGTCCCAACTTTCCCTGGTTTCTCCTTCCCCTATTTCCTCATTGGTTGTGATACCCCTGGTGGACGGCCCCTTCTTCCTGAGAGCCAATTCCCTTTGCCCTCCCCCTTGGTACCGCCCTCGTACCCGCCCCTACTGGAACCTTGTGCAGAGGACGTGGCTTATCTTTTGTCTTCTGGTTCCCCTCGGGTGTGCTCAAATAAACCTCGCTGAAACTGACCTTATAAAAGGCCTCTCTGCCTCTGTGCACTGAGCTTGCTGTGGTGAGTGTGGTGTGTGTGGACTTGACTGCCTGCCTGAATGTTTACCCATTCAGGTAAGTGGCTTTTCCCCAGGAGATGCTTATTGGGAAATAGGTAGCAGCAACCAGCATCTAACCCCCCCCCCCGCTGCTACAGCTGACCCCACTCAAGACAGAACATGGTTGTCTTTGAATTCAGACCCCTGGAGGAGTCGATCCAACCCCCCTTTTGTCCCAGCAGCTGATGGCAGACACTGAGTAAACTGGGCTCTGTTCTGTACCTGACCGGTTATTCTCTGACAGCACTGCACTGGCAGCTCTTACTAGTTGTAAGAAGCGACTCAGTTGTACTGCAGAGTCACTAAGCCTTGGTGTGCTTTCCTAGAGTGCAGGACTCTGTGCAGGGATTGGAACACTGAGCCAATGCTCAGTGTTCCAAGAATATTTACCAGCTGGGCATTAGCAGAGACAAAGTGCCTGCTACTGGAGGAACATGCAGCAGAGGGGCTGCAGGCTTCCTCCTGAGAATTGCTTGCAGGGCAGTTTTATCTGACCATGCCACATAGATGTGTCTCTTTGATGCATCTTCCTAAGGACACAACTAAAATACCAACTAGGGATTGTAAGAAAAGTGTCCTGGTTTTCTTCTTTAGGGGCACTTTGAAAACAGTTCTTCCTCTCTGATAGCTTGAGATTGTTCTAAGAATGTAACTTTTTAACTTATAGGGGGTACTGAAAAGACATCTTCCACTCTTATTTGTGCTGTCACCTGATGTTCTCTTCAAGGAGGTCAGGCTAACCAAAATGTAGAATTCTTATCAAACCAAACCGTAGAAGGAATAGTGGAAGTACCAACAGTCATAGAAACAACACCAGCATTAAACCAGCTGCACAGCCAATCGATTTCTCTGAAGTCTTTTGTCTCCAATGACTGGTTACCAGTCAGGAGTCTAAAGGGAATCTAGGAAGCCAAGTGTTCTCATCAGTTAGCACACACACACCTTCACTGAGTCATTGGCTAGGCTGCAGCCTACTGCTGCTTGGGACACAATCCCAGCTCTTGTCTTTACTGCATAGGGAAGCTCAGGCAAAGCCCACCCACTCCCACCTTTTGCCTCAAAGGCAAAAGGAATGCCTCCAAGTGCTCCCTGGCTGCCCCCAAGCACAACACTGGCTTCTGTAGGGAGTGCAAATGTCTGTCTGACACCAAAGTGAGGAGGAACATGTGCTACAGCTCATGCTGAGGCACACACACTATAATACACTGCTGGATTGCACAAGAAATCCCCAGGACGTACTCAGCAGCTTCAGGAAGTGCTTCTCTCTCTCCTGGCTTGAGCGGGGTGAACTGCTCATGCTCCGGTTTTCAGGCTGCGGAGAGGAGGCTTCTTCAGAGGATGCTGCTGCTGCGGCAGCTTTGATGGCAGATCCTGCATCCCTCTGGGACAAGAAATTTGTTTGTGTCAGAAGGGTGCCTGGCAGCGATGGCCCAGACACAGCATTTCAAAGGCAAGCCCTTAGGAACAACACTGGTGTTAGGCTGCAAGCTGAGCTGTCAACTCTTCCTCCTCAAGTCAAACCCAAAGAGCAGTCAGAGACTACAGCTTGTCACAGCCAGCCATAGGAGAGACTGTGACAGGGAAAGAACAACTTTACATTTCACCCCGTTCTGCGGACTGCATTCACCATGGACAAAGACAACTTGTTCAGAATCTGTGTGGATCACCATGCTCACCTGAACAAACCCCTCAAAAAACAAAGCAAGCTCTAAGAGGCCAGCAGAAATACATGCACAGGATTGCTGGCCCACTGGCCAAGGCACCAGCCCTGCTGCCCAGGGCAGCAACTGAGATTCAGTGGCCCAGTAAGTGTCCTTCTGACCAGCTGCCATGGAGACCACAGAGCGTGGCGCTCAGAGACATTTCCCCATCCACCTGCTGCTCTGCAGGGGAAAGGCAACAAGGGCAGAGACCACTTGTTGCATGAGTGCACTGCCTCCTGCTCTTTCACTCACCTGCTTTTGGTCAGCCAGCCTGTACTGCACCAGGACCTTGTGCATCCTTTCCATTTCTTCTTGGTGCCTCTTCTCCATTGCCTTCATCTTCCTCTGAGCTTCCTGCAGTTCTGCCTGCAGCTTGTCCTTGATATTCCATCAGGAGAAATCTTACTGGCACCTGCCATCATGCTCAGGTTTCCTCTTTTCCAGTCTCAAAAGCACTTCTATTCAGACACTTCCTTCTTCTTCTCTACCCAGCTCTAACCCTTCCATCCTAGCTCTTCTTCCTGGTGCTCAGCGCTGGAACCTGCCAGGCTCTGTGCTCCCAATGCCTGCAGTAGTCCTTGCCTCCCCTTGCCTGAGATGTCCAGTTCATGCCCCATCACTGCCCTTCCCTCTGCTAGCTGGCTAGTCAGGCTCACCTGCCCATTCTCCCACTCCTCCTTCAGCACCTGCCACAGCTGCTCCCTTTGGTTTAGCTCTCTCTGCAGCCAGTACACCCTGTGTAGGACAGCAGCCTTCTGACGCTGCTCTTCCTGCAGGACCTGCACACAAATGAAGACAGCTTTAAACTTCCCACCCACCACTTGTGTGGCAAGCAAGACTACTGTGCTCACGCTTTCCAAAAGCATTTTGTTCTCATTCTCATTTTCATGAAGGGTCAGCTAAGAGACAATCCCATCCAGACAGACAGTGTCCAGAGAAGCAGCGCCCATAAGGAGAGCAGAGGAGTCCAAAACAGCGCACAAACTCGCTTTCCACAATCTGTGCCTCTTGACTGGCTCTGCTTGGTATCTTGTTCAGCTTGCATGATGGCAATTTCCTGCTTCATCTCAAGCAGCCTTTTCTCCTGCTCTCTCTGTACCTCAGCCAGGAAGTTTGCCCGTTCCTCCAGCTGCTCCAGTGCCTCCAAATGCTGTTGTGCCAGTTGTCTCTCCTGATGAGGGGGAGAGACAGTTCCAGATGAAGTCCCTGCAATGATCTCCAAAGAAAAAATGGAAGCTTCAACCCTCCAACAACCCCCCCCCCACCTGAAAAGTGCACATGAGTAGTGACTTTGTGCCTTCCAGCAATGCTGTTCTAACCCAAAAGTTAGAGGGAGTGTCAGCAGGTGGAAGGAAGGAGATGCCACCTTTCTTCCCTGCTCTGTTGGCTTCCTGTTGTCTGGCCCTTCTCTCCTCAGGATTTCTGCCTCTTCTCAGAGGCTCTGTTCTCAAAGTCCCCCTGCCCTTTGATCAAGGAAGGGCTGCAGATGGACTGCAGGACGAGGACGAGGCCAGCACCTCGATGACCCAGTCACTAGGCAGGCCACCAGCTGAAACACCAGCAACATGGGGCCTGTTGCATCTGCTTCAGGCTCAAAGGGAAGACCTCTGTCCACCATGGAAGGACAGAAAGCAAGGAACCCAGTTGCTGGCACTGCAGTTGGCAGCAAGCTCAGCAGCCGTCTGCTGCATGGCACGAGGCTGTGGGGAAGATCCTGCCCCTTTGCTGCCATGCTTTGGGTGGTGGGTCCACCAGCCTCCAGGTTACGCCCATCCTGAACCTGTGGCTGCATATACTATCCCAGCATTATCCTCTGGGTCTTCACAGACCTTGGACTATGAGCCCTTGAAGCCCCCTGCTGCCTGGCTCAGCAAGGTATAGCCCACAGCAGATGCTTATGGCCATGTCACATACTCAGGCTGCTCTTCTGCTAAGCCAGCCCTCCAAAGTTGCCTGAAATCTTCAGGTGTGTATTGTTTCTTACCAGTTTTTGCAGGAGCTTTTTTTCTTCCACTTGCTGAGCAGATTGCCAGAGTCTCAGAGCCTTCCCGCACTGCTCCCCTACCCAGCGGAGCTGTTGAGCCATGTGTTCACTTTGCTGCTGGTTGAGAGATCTTAGAGCCAGCAGCTCACGACGAAGGCCCCTCACATCCTCTGCAAACATGACACATGGCAAGAGTCAGAGACTCCACAAGCAGAGGAATGTGCTGAAGTGAAGCCCTTTCCGTTTCAGGCAAGGAGGGACCTGCCCTCAGCTCCTTCACTCCTCAGGAGCCTTGCGGACAGAGCTGGCTTGGGAGCAACTGCACTAGGCAGGGCCATCAGCAGAAACAAAGCGCACGAGGCTCTCACCGAGTATGGCCTCCTGGGCCTGCGTGGCTGCGCGCACTTGGGCTTGCACACGGCTACTGGCCATCTCCAGCTCCAATATGTGCTGCTGAGCCTCCAGCAGGCTGCTTTGCAGGCTCTCCTTCTCTGACCTACAAGGTGTGAAGATGAAGAGCAATTGTTCCTGGCACACAGGGACAGTTTCTCCAGTAACCTGTGCCTTAAGATCCCTACACCTTAGTATGGAAAACGTCTTGCATGGCAACTCAGATACAGCAGGACTATTTTACCACTTCACATAGTAAAGCAGGCCCCTCCAGGTGACTGGGCAGCCTTCCCTCATGACCTAGCCCAGCTGAGTTTGAGCTCAGCAGCCAAAGCTCAAACTGCTGTTGCCTGACACGTGGGTGTGCCTACCAAGTATCTGCAAGGGAGCAAAAGCCCAGCCTCTGCTCACAGCCCTGAGCTCATCAGCACTTTCAAGTCACTCTGCAGGGGGACAGAACCGTGCTCTCCTGGCTGACTCGTCAATGTTTTGTGCCATTCATAGTATACGGACCAGTACTTTGTTTGCCAGGCACTCTCTGAGTAAAAGAGACTAAGGGAATTCACCAAACGATATAGTGAAGCCTCCGGCTTTCAGCAACATGAGTAGGGAAGCAGAACTAGGTTTTTATCTGAACAAGAACTATCTCAGGGTAGGGACCGTTTCCTGCCATTTAAATGACTGGAATTTGATGAACAAGACCACTCGCTACCTTTATTTTTGGCTAACTAAGCCAGCAGTGCCCAAATATCTTGGTACTCTTTAAAAAGGAAGAAGCAGCAGCCAAAGGGACCTTGACAAGTTACACAGGTGGGCGGACAAGTGGGCAAGAATCAGCGCTCATCAAGAATCCCCAGACACTGCCAAGAAGTCACAAGGCCTTTCCCTTCTGCTGCTGCTGGTGTTTGTAAGCCGATCTTGCTCTGGCACTATGCTTCACAAGAGTGAGCTCTGAAGGCTCTCAAGATTTTCAGCATGACCCTCCAGCTTCACCTGAAGCATCAGCACCCTCCTCACAACATTCACATGGAAGAGCCTTGAATTTCAAAAATCCTATGTCAAACTGCTTGTCGTGGAAAAATCGACTATCAGCTGCACCCAAGGAGAAAGCAAAACCGGAGGGAAACTTCCGTTCTCTGCAAACATCTGCTTGGTTTCCCTGCTATTCAATTCATTGCCAAGTTGGCTTGCTTTGCACTCGTGCGAAGTGTAGGAATGTGCAAGGTGTCCCAAGCAGGTGCCCAAAAAGGGCTTTGAGTGCTTGAGCTGGCAGAAAAAAAACATTCAGATGACAGTATCCTTTTCTCTTTGCTTGTGTCTCCTTTATACTCCATGTGAGAACCATCTGGAGAGCACACAGCAGGCTGTAAATCCTGACATCATGCCCAGCACCTTTGTAATTACAGACCTTCAATAATGTCCCACCCAGGGTCTCCTCCCTGCCCTTACCTGGCCTCTGCCAGCTGCTCTGAAAGGCCTCGTAGGTCCCGCTCTGTGGCTGCCAGGCGGGCTTCCAGAGCAGCATTCTCTTGCGCCAGCACCGCCTTCTCTCTGCACACCTGGGACAGTGTGTGCCCTTGGCGAGAGAACTCCTGGAGCAGCTTCTCCAGACCCCTGCGGGCTGGCCGCTGTGGGCGGCAAACCTGGAAGTGGGGGGGCACCATTTTTCAAGAGGAACAACAACAACAACAACAGCACAGTCTCTGTCTCAGCTTGCTGCCAGAAGCAGCATTCGGGGGGGAGGGTCTTGCTAGGACAAATCCCTCTCCCACAAGTGCTGCCTAGGAACAAGGGGAGCATACCTTTGGCACTGCCAGAGGAACGGCTTCCTTCAGCAGATCCCTTTGAGGCTGCCATTCCTCCTCCATCTGTGCCACCACTTCAGACACCGTTTCTAGTGAAGAGTGGCACTGTCTCTCAAATGCAGCCAACTCCTTCCATCTACGACAAGCAAACAGACAAACAAGCCTTTAATTGCAACACGGTCTCCTTGCAAGACCACGACTACATACCATGTCCCACGTAAGGCAGTCTCAGGGGCTTCCAACAGCCCCCTACTTCCACCTCAAGAGAATGCTGCAATTCCCTCCCTAGACCAGCATCTCTGTCGTTCGTGCTGGTGAAAGAGTCACCACTGAGGAAGTCAAACTAGCTTCCAGAAGCCACAGAACATTTCCAGAAAGCTCAGGTACTCTCAGTATAACAGCTTCCTGCCTGCTGATTACAGAGCTTCCTGCCTGCTCCTTTCTGATTACAGTGGCTACCAGACTTGCAAAAGCTTTTCTTTGGCTAAGACACACTTGGGAAGTCCAGATGAATACTCCCACAATTCCTATTGCTCTCACTAGTGAAATAAGGAAAGAGCCTGCAAGCTATAACTTGGGGAGGAGGTGGGTATGATTTTCCAATCCAATTATCAAAGGATGGTTTAGGCTGGCAGAGACCCCAGGAAGCAGCTAGCCCAGTCTTCAGTTCCAAGCACTTGGGGTTAGCATCTGGACAGGCTGCTAAAGGCTCTGTCCATCTGGGACTTTTGAATTTCCAGGGGTGGAATCTGCACAAGCTCTCTGAGGCGCTTGTTCTGCTGCACGACTGCCTTTGCAGTTCAATGCTTTGCTGTCCTTAAGGGCAGCCTGAACCTCCCTTGCTTTTTACTCTGGTCTAGTTCAGAATGCTTTTTGTCAAGGTTTAAGAAGTGAGTCCCAGCAGGCAGCTCTGCTCTAGCTGGGTCAGCAGCCAGACCTGCCCTGGGCTGCCTTCCCCTGTCTGTGCTGAGCAAGTCAAAGGATGAGAAAGCCAAATTTGTTCTTTGACACTTGGCTTCCTAAAGCCCAGCAATGCCCACCCTTGCTGAGAGAAAGCGAGAAAGCTTAACACACACCTGAACTCCTGCATGCCGCGCACCGCATCTGTGCTCTCCTGCCGCTCCGCCTTTCCTGCCTGGGCCGAGGAGTCCTGACTGGCAAGGACCTCTCCTAGTGGGGCCTGCAAGGAATGGGCGGGGAAAAAGCACAAACAAGCAATAAGGAGCAGGCAAGTTGGCTCCTGAGAGCTGGCAGAAGCAGCAAGCAGTGACACAGCTCACTGAAGGCAAAAGCTCATGTGTGGGGCTGTTCATGTGGTATTTATGTGGTGTTTATGTCCCAACTAACCCTTGAGTTGCTCTGGAAGTGTCTGAGTAGAAGCAGGGAACATTCCCCTGCTCTGCTCTGCTCAAGTGGCTTCCCCTCAGGATTTCAGGCCTTAGAGAGCAGCCAATAGGAACTGCATTCCAGCCCTTCACAGACAGACTTTGTCTCTGCCACGCAGAACTGCTCAGGAGTCTTCTCAACAAATTTGGGTCACGTCCAAGTTAAGGGTGCAGTTGAAGCAGTGCCTGTAGCTACCTAGATAGGGCGTGGAGAGGGGTAGGTCCCTGCAGGCAACAGTGGCTCCTCCACACCCCACAAGGCTGTGAACTGCGCCTTGGGACCTCTCTCTCTGCTGACAGCAGGGAGCCTGCACAGACTCTGGGCACAAAGGGGCTGCCTTTCACAGCAGTGGCCCTAAAGGACATCATGCTACCGCATATCTGACACCAAGGGAAGTTCACAGTCCCTGTGAGAATGCCAGGACAATGATGCCTGCATGTGAAAGTTTAGATGCCATTTCCCGTGGGTGGTCCGTGGCTGGGCTGAAGAGCTAGGTCATGGCAGGACTCCAGCCCACAGCATCCTCAGCCACAAAGGGCAAGTGCTGCCTGCTCAGAAACTTGCAGCCCTGCACTGCACCAAAGCTTTGCACTGAAGCAACCAAAGCTGCCACTGATTGCTACAGGATGCTCAGGCCCTGGACTGACAACACCTTTGTTGTCCTTTGCCTCCCCTTTAGCCTCTGGAGGAAGAGAGCGAGCCAGAGCAGGTTCTGCTGCTGCGGTGCTGCTCTGCAGACAGGCAGCAGCATGAGGGACAGGGAGGAACCTGTCATTTGGAACCTGACTTCTCCTGAGCTCTATTCCCAGCTGTCCTGAGCAGGAGTCATGAATTTGGATAAAAGTGGAATGCTCAGTCATTAAAACTCAATTCAAGTGGGCTAATGAGACGAATGTTTAGACAGGATTGCACATGCTTCTGAAGGAGATACTTTAGCTAGGCTATAATTAGCATGCAGCCTCCTGTCTGCAAAGCTTGACTTTCATTAGTTCAAAGCTCTTCAGGTGAAAAGGAGGAAACTGATGGAATCCTTCTGGTAGTGTTCATGCAGACGTTAAGGTGGACTCTCTTTTGGCCTGCCTGGCTGGCACTCCACTGCAACAGGCCATGCCCACAGCTTTCTCCACAATCCTTAGACACCAGGAATGTCAAGGGTGCCCATACCACTCACCGAACCCTGCCCTTCACTCCTTCCACGTCTGAGGCGACCTGCCAGGGGCAAGGGAAAAAGAACCAAGTGCTCTTAGAAAACTGTTTGTGCTGAGGAATCCCACAGAACAAGTCCACCCAAGCAGAGAGCATTTTCCTTTCACAACATCCCTCCAGGAGCAACACTTCTTTAGCACAGCAAGCAGGACAGCAAACCAGTACCCTAGGCTGTGTCTACCTTTTGCTCGGCTTTGCCACTAAGGAACTAGGAACTTGGTGATGAAGATGCAAATTGTTCCTTTGCATTCAGTGCCTACATGGGAGCTCATTGTCCAGCCTACAGCTAAAGCAGCTTTTTTCTCCTCTCTTTCCTGGATTTGCTTTTAATCTTTGTAAAAAGCATGCAGGATGTCCCACGTGGTTGCTGTAAACAATTGCCCACAAAAGCTTCCAGCAAACCCCTCTTAGCACTTGCAGCGCTGTTGGGACATAGCACAGGCCCAGCTCTGGGCTTCAGGAGCACACACAAACTGCTCGGCACTTTGCCCTTCAGCGCAAAGCCAGTGGCTCTTGTAGCACACAGAGGGGTCCAGTAAAACAGGCACATCCTTTAAGGAGGGAATGCAGAAAAAAGATGCTTTTCCTCAGCTCTGCAGAGAAGCGCACAGTTTTTAGAAGGATGCCTGCAAAGCTCTCCCAGTCTGCATTTTGGAAGATCCTACACTCTGCTCGGCAAGAGACACCCCTTTTGCAGCTGAAGCTGTTGACAGGAACTTTACCAAACCTATGGCATCTTGATGCCATTTTTCATCCAACACGCTACCCCAAGGGGAAAAAAATCTTCTATTTACCAGTCAAACGACGAAAGGCTTTCCGAGAAGCCGCCAATGAAAAGGCGCTGCTGAGTGCTCTACGGACTCGCTCCATCGCTTGAGCAGTGCTGCTCGAGTCCGTAGGCCAGGAAACAAAATGGAAAAAAACCCCACTTGCACAGGTCTTAAGACCGTGCAAGGAAAAAGGGGAAAAACAAGACACAAGTCCACGGACTGTGCAAGAAAATACAGGAACAAAAGGACACCCGCTGTGAGCTGAGAACAGCTCAGTCGAGGTGATCCTCCTGCACCGAGCGTGCCAAGAGCTGCTCTGGACGCTGAGGCCTTGCAGGCAGCAGAACAACCTCCTGCTGACAAGGCTGTGACGTGGCAGCCCTCTGCTCACATCACAATAGCAGCTGCTCTGGGCTGGTCTGTGAATTCATGCATAGCAACCAAACCTTCTCTACAGCTAACGCAAAAGAAAAGCTCGGAAAGTTCTCCTCTGTCCCGAAGAAGCACAAAACCCCCTTGCAGTCCGTAACCCACAGCTGAAAGGATCCAAGAGTAACAGAAAACAGGCACCAAGCCCATACAGCCTGTATGCCAAGCTGAACACTGAGAAAGAGCCAGGATGTGAGGAAACCAAAGGCCATGTGCCCTTCTGCCCAGCAGCACTTCTGACTAAAACCAAGAACAATTGCGTAAATTCTGTGGATGAAATTGTGCTTTGCTCATATCCCAGAGAGTTCCCTCCATTGGAATGCCTGTCATTCCTGCCCATTTGCTGCATGGCTAACATCAACCAGCAAATTGTAGGGCTTGCTGAAGGAAGAATGACACCTAAGTGGGGAGAAAAAGCCAAGTGACCAACCTGCTGCACATGCAGCACACTGCTGCTGCACAATGACAGCACCTCAAAGAAGCTTTTGGGGCCTGTGCCTCACTTCTGGCAGCTTCCCTGCAGTAGGCATCTGGCAGTCACAGGGATCTGACTCTAATGGACACACAGGAAGAAGGAAAAGAACGTAAAATCCCAATGTAGGACAACGTAGAAGCTGATGGGAGGAGGAAACCAGTGTGACAAAATGGGCAAGTCCCACTTAAAAGGGAGTTATGAGGCAGAGACCAAATGGGTGGTCCAGCTAGCGGGCACACCTGAGGAAGGCAGGCTCAGGAAAACAGAGCAACCACAAGCCTTCCAAAGTTTGGAAGCTTCCTTCCCCTCCTCTCCTCTGCCCTTGAAACCAGTTTTTTTTCCCTCCAAAAAATACTTTCTTGAGCATTAACAGCAAGTGCCTGGAAAACCACCAGTGATTTTCTTTCTCAGTTAAAAACTAAAAAGAACGGAGAAAGGTCCGGGATTTTGCTCTTTGCCTGCTTTTGCAGCCATGGTAGCATTTTGGATGGGCTCTACACAAGTCCAGGTGTTTCCCAGCCCCAGGACCACCACTGGCATGAGCCCAGCAAGTGTAGCGGAGTGAGCAGCTGGTCAGGCACCACATGTGATGTGTGGGAGGCTGCATATTGTCCTGATGCAGATTCCCTCTGTGTGTCAGACTGAAAGTCAGGACAATTCTCAAGAAATCTCTGATTAGATGAGGAACCCCTTTGGATCCACAGATACCACATTTGCGCCTCACTGGTGTCATAATCCCCAAGCTTTAAAATGTTGCTGGGTCACCTCAATTTCCTCCAGGCTAGACATCAGGGAATAGTTTCAAACATGCACTGCGTACAAATCAGTCCCCAGTGCCTGCATACCGTTTTCTGCCCACCATTCACAAAACACCCCTATTTCCTCTAAGAAAAGCAACAGAAAGCTCTAGCAGCCTGCCCCCACCCCAAGAGTTTCCAACCAATTCTTTCCTCTACTTTCTACATCCTATGTCTTAGCAAAAGTGGTTTCTGCCGGCACAGTGGAGACAGACTGTGGTGTTTCATTTTAGTTCAATGGTATGCTGTTTCACCCCTTGAAAATGTTCCGTTTATTCCAAGCCTGTGATCCTCCCCTGAAGTATCATGTATCTGTAATCCCATTGACCCGAGTTTTATTCCTCACCTACTTTGAATCTTGCTGGTAAGATATGCAAGGGAGAGCAGACTGTCTCTTGGCCCATTTCTCCCTTTCTCACCCTCCCTCTCTTCTCCCTCAGAAACCATGCTGCTCCTGGGGTGGCACCCTCAATAAACCCTCATGTAATGATCATACTCAGAAGCCTTGTGGAGTCTCCTTGTCTGCCTGCAGCTACAGCGAACATAAAGCTAAGGGGGCCCCCGAGGACTCCGCAGGGATCCTCAAAACAAACCGCAAGAGCCAAGCTGCTTGCTGAAACCCTGAACTTCAGTGCTCTTGAGAACAACACTTGGAAATCCCACTGGAATCAGCATTTCTTACATGGATTGGCATTTGCTGAGGAATGGCTTACACTGCTCATCCTCTTGGCAGCTCACCTGGGCCTCGTGATAGAAAGAAGGAAGCTAAGTGAGTCTGTGGCGTTTCCTGGCAGGAACAAAGCCTTGGGAGAGCAAGCAGCATTCTCAGGCTGCTCTCAGGGGAAAATCCCAACAAGCTGAAGACACCTGGCTAAAGGGGTGAATAGCATTGTGAGCTACGCTGGCCTGCAATAGCAAGGTCCTGGACATGAAGGTAAGGGGCACAGTGTCCTCGTATCCTGTTTCTGCATCTTTCTGGGAAGCAGAGGAATCCTGCCTCCGCCTGTGAGGAATTCAGCCTGGGAACTAATAGCTCCCTTCTGGTTTGCCTTTTGCCTTTTTTTCTTTTGGACAGCATTGCTTTGTAACATCAGCCGAGCCTGTCCCCAGGGTGCCTGATTGGACCCTGTCAGCAAAGGAAGTGCAGGAAGCCTGGAGAGGAGGCACCTGTGCTTGAGGAGGCTTTGTGGCCTGCTAGCTCAGCACAGGACTGGGAATGAAAACAGCTAAATCCTGCACTCCATGGGAAGGTTCCCTTGCCGGTCAGCGTGCGCTGAAGCTGTGCTTTGCCCTGGCGCTGTGCCTTGCGGACGGACAGTCCCGTGCGTGGCTGCGCAGCTGCCCGAGGCTCTCCTCCCTCACAGAGGGGCCCCGCCCCGCCCCGGGCACCCCCTGGCGGCTGCCCCGCCCCGCCCGCCCCGCGCAGGGGCGCTCCCTTCCCATGGCGCCGCCCAGCGGCAGCCGCCCCTCACTGCAGACACGGAGGAGGGCCCGGGCCCTGCTGCTCCTCCTGTCACGTGTCTCCTTTCTTATCCAAGAGACAGGAAGGATCCAAAGGAAGCGTTTTCCAGCTGTGTCCCTCTGCTTTACTTGGTGGGGGCCGACAGTCTCCCTGAAGGTGGCCCTAGTGCATCCATAAGTTCTGGTGCAGGAAAAGGCCCCTTCCTTCTCCCACCAGCTGTCATTAGTGCCTCAAAAGCACCGCCCAGCTCTGGAAGGAGAAACAGCCCAAGGCACAGTGGTGCCATCCCTGCTCAGCCGGGGCTGTCTCGCACAGCAGCAGCAGCAGCAGCAGCAGCAGCAGCAGCAGCAGCAGCAGCAGCAGCAGCAGGAGCAGGGCTTGCCTTGGCTTCACCTGGGAAGCCAGAAGCCTCTGTAAATCAGCACGTTCCCAGGCTGCATCAGCTCCTGATGCTGGGTGAATCCTACTAGCTCTGATAATTTCCAAAAGGTTTTTATAAAGGCAGCAGTGTAGACATACATGCAGAGCAACCAGCATCCAATAAATGTGTGAGAAGTTTCCCCACAGAAAGGAAAAGAAAAATGTGTCCTGGGAGCAAGATCTCAAGAAGAAATGATTGAGATTTGCAGTTATACACAGATTTGTTGCGGCTAGTCTGCAACTAGCCTCTGTGAGTGACCTGCACTCCCAGAGCCCAGAGCACGCTTGCTTAAACTGCTGACGAATGAGGCAAGAGACAGGTCTTTGTGTTGAACTCCAAACATTGTTTATTGCACTGAAGAGGGTCTAGGGACAGAGACAAAATGGGGCTGAGGACACAGGGTTTTATATGGGAGGAATAAGGCATGGAGCAACACAGTAAGCCAGGACCAATAGGTGACAAGTGAGGGGAGAACATTCTAGGGTTTGTACATAGAAGGAAAAAATGGCAGTTGAACTGGGTGATACCAACAAAACCTGCTGCATCAGCATGAGCCTGCAAATGCCCATGGACAAGACTATTGCATTCTGAGAAGTATCTCTCTTTGACCTTGGTCATCTTTGCCCTGAGGTTAAAGTTCCAATGGTAGGCCCCTAGGCTTCCACACAGATTTAAGGTGCAACCATGATAACTGTAAAAAAGGGAAGAAAATTCACCTTTCTGAAGAGGCAAGCTCCTCATTGTATCATGTGCACAGCCAGCCTTTATCAAAATCAAAGGGTAAAAAGAAGGTTAGCCCAGCAGGTATGAGTTCAATCTAGTTCTCTGCAAATTTCTTATATGTGTTGGGATAAATTACTGCTCCTTTCCTGTGGCCTTGCAAGAGGAGGAGAATAATAGTAATAGTAATGATGATTTTATATATATATTTATATGTATATTTATATATATAAAATCATCATTATTAATACTATTTTATATATATATATATATATATATATAGTATGCACAATAAATTATGCATTAAAAATGGAAGTACTTAGATAATCAGGCAGTATTTGCAATTCATAGACTATTGATTCCATGGCATGTTTGAAGAAACTATCTTAATTCTGTTGTAATAACTTTTAACTGACGTGGAATGAAGATTGAGTATTGTACTGATTAACTCTGTGAACTTACTTAGGTTGCACCATTGGAAGAACAATTTTGTTTAAAATGTGATGTAAATTACATACGACTTTGAAACACAAAGATGTTTTGTCCTTGTCATTTTAGAACAAAATTGTTCTTGCTCAAAATTCTGTTTATTAGGCAATGTAATGGTGTCCATTTGGATACATAAAAATTTAAAAGTCAGCTCCATTGCAACAACATATTAGTTCAAATACTGGTTTAGGGAATGTTGCTGCCTTAGTGCAGCATAAATGACCACATTGGTTAAAAGTCAACCAATAAACAAATTCAGCTTTAAGTTATCATACAACTGCTGTTGTACAATTCTTTCAGGATCTTTTGCTGGTCACCGTGACTTTGAGAAATGTTAAAAGTCTCTTTCCTCAGCTTGAGTGCTTGAGGAATGAGTCGGAGCTTTTCAGTTCTTGGTCTCAAGGTTGTTTATTGCGTCTTATCTATAAAAAATTTTCTCTTACTCTGCTGAGCTCTGTCCAGCAGGACAGTTCTAGGCACACTGCCTACCCCCAGGGTGGTGTTATGTCTTTATACTAAAAACTACATATATAATGTTTACAATCACTTTCTAATACTTATCACCTGTGTTGACAGTGAGCTTCTACTCTAAACCCATCTAAAAGTGCCAAGACCACAGCAGAAGATGGAGGCCAAGAAGAAGAAGGAGAAAGGCTGGACACACCCAGATCCCTCCCTCTTGCCTCCTGAACTCCCATTCTAGAAACGCCAAAATCTACTTTTCCACTCTGTGATAACTTCACTATTACTTTACCTGTTGTGTACCTTAAACTGTTGTGGCTTGCTGATCTTCATATAGGGTTGTTAATTTGCTCCACGGGTCATAATCAAAACTACAGGTGTTTTGGGCTCCGTGCCAGGGCTTCTGAGCCTCCTGGCAGGGTCTTGGCCATTCTGGACAGCTAGAGAGATGTCCTAAGTTCCCACACAATTCTAGCAGGATTTTCTTTTTCTCCTATTCTGCTACTTTTTTGTGACATTTGCTTTAGGACTCTGCTCTAGCAGGATGTTGATGACAGCTTCTAGTATTCTCTGCCTGTCATGCCTTCACAAAGATAAAGCTCTGCTTTTAGGCCCCATGTGGGCCATTCATTTGCCAAAAATATCCAGTTAAAACATCATTGACAGGTGTAAATATGTGCTTCTTCATTGGTACCTGTTGCAGCGTGATTTCCTGTTTCACCTTTCCCAACCCCCTCAGGTGTGCCAACCTTTCCCATCCCCCTTTTGCCCTCCTGCCTAAGAGCTGTCAATCAATCTTAACATTCCAGCAAGGCGTCGTGTGATTGGCATAAGTTCAAAAGATGCCCTTCAGGTCTGGGTTCATTGGCCTGTCCAAGCATCTATATCCCTTGAGCCTTCCCCTCCTCACACCTGGTTGGCCCTCACCTGTCCCTTCCCTCCCCCTGTCCCCGGGGCTTAAAAGGACACGAGACCATGGGGCCGGGAGTTCTAGTGGGAAATGTTACAACACTCAGAGGTCTACCACCCTAAAATAAAACTCTGGATTAAGACTCTACGATAGAACCCACTCCTTTTCTCTTCACCATCGCCTGAACCTTTTCCACCAGAGGTAAACTGAGTTCCTACTTTGCCTGGATTTGTTCCGAGTGCCTAGCTGCAGCATCCAGCTGGCCAAAGGTATCTCTGGGGTAAAACGCCACAGCTGCTGCCTTTGGTCTAGCAGCGAGGGCTAGACGAAGCCAGGCACCCCACACCCAGAAACATCGGGATTAATATTCTATATATTGGTGCCCAGACATGTGGCTGCACGGACCTGCAGCCCCAAAAGGATCCTCAGAACCTTGGAAAAGTGTTACGGCAGCTTAAGCTTCCACTGGAAGAGCTGTGGTTGCACAGCTCTCCAGAGAGACTTTGGGACTGAACCCACAAGAAGCCTCGAGGAACGCATTGCGCCTCTGGAAAGTGCAGCTCCTTTGTGGTGAGCGAATTTTCCAGGGGAGGATAGGGGAACCCCTCCTGCCCAAGGGGTCCTATTCAGTGAAGAGACCAGCCTGCCTGACTTTGCCAGCAACGGCTTCAATTTCGGTGAGTATTTCTGCTCCTTGGGGGGGTAGAAGCTCAAACTCTGTCTCTGCAGTGAGAGTTGTTCTTTTTTGCTCTTGTATTTAGGCTGCGCAGCCCTGCGGAGCTAAGGCGGTTCCCTGTGTAAAGCTTTAACTCTGCGGCGTGTTTTGGCCGCTTTTGGAATTCGCGCCGTCAGTCGGAGGAGCGGGACAGCTCTGCCTGCCCCTTCCCCCGGCTCGGCAGCGCGGCGTGCTCTCTCTCGGTGCGGGGGGGCTGCTCTCTCTCGGTGCGCAGGGGCGGGGGGTGCTCTCTACACGCGGCGCGGAGCGGCCCCGGTTTCGGCTCGCCACGTGGCGCGGGGGGGGGGCTGCGTTCGTGGGCGGGGGAGGCTTTGCCTGTCTCTCCACGCGGCCGGGACAGGTCCCCATTCCCTGCTGCAACTGCTGCCGCGGCAATTTTAAAAGCAGTATATACAGCTGCATTGTGAAAGCTTTCGTCTGATACCACTTTTTTACTGTAATCTTTTTAGAAATTGATAGCTGATTTTGGTTTGCATTCGGTCGGCAGGACTTTGTTCTGTGCCATTTACATCTAAGATGGGCTCGAAATTAAGCACAGCACAAAAAGGAGTGTATTATCATATTATTGGAATTTTAGTTAGTGCAAATGTAAAGTTCTCTAAAGGAAAATTGAAACAGTTTATAGGGTGGCTATTTCTACACTTCCCACAAACTTCTCCTGAGGAAGTCCACAATGTTCAATTATGGGATAAAGTAGGGCATGAACTGATAACCTTGGGACAGTCTGGGAATACATCCTCAGCTAAATTTGTGTTCTGGAGCTTACATATTCGGACAGCATTACTGAAACAAAGGGAATTGGAGAAAAAAACCCAATCTCAAGCCATGTACCTCTGCTCTCCCTGGTTCCCCCCCTTCCAGCCCTAAATCTCTTACCCCAAAACTTGGTATTTTAAAGAGAGCAAATCCTGCTCATGTGCTAGGAAGTCAACTCCAGTTCCGGTAAGAAGCGGCTGTTTGGGCGCAGAGAAGAGGGCACAGGGAATTCAGAAGGCCCGGGCACTGGGACAGCCTTTCCTGGCTGCTCTTGGAAGAAGGGTCCTGACAGGGAGCAGAGCACTTGCTGCCTGCTGGGTCTCCTCCAGCTGTGTCAGGGCTGAGCCCAAAGGGCTCCAGCAGGGAGAATCTCCCTCCTGGAGGCGGCGGCGGCGGAAGGTCCTGCTGCCTTGTAAATGGCCTGGAGATCTGGGTTCTCTAAGACCTTTGGAGGGGAAATTCCCAGAAGCCTCAGTCAGCTGAGGCCATTCTGGCTGCAGGAGCAGCAAAATCCTCAGCTTGGAGAGCAAAAGGCCACTCTTGGGGACCAGGATCAAAGGGTTGGACAGCAAAAACTAGGGACTGGGAGCAAATCCCAGTGTTTCACCCACATGGGATAGAGTCGCTTGAATGTCTGGAGAGGCAAAGGAGCTGGAAGGCGGCACCTGTGATTTTTTGGCTCATTTTAAATGTGCTGGGGCGGCTAAAGCCTTTTCCCTCTTGATCTTGCAGGAGGCTCTGGAGATGCTGCTCTCAGAGGGGCCTGCAACACCTCAAGGCCATCCCATGGCTGATTATCATTACGCAGGTAAGACAAGCAGAGCTTCTTGCGTCCCTGACAGATGCTGCCGGCCCCTTCATTCTTGTGGCAAGCGTTTCTGCTTAAAGAAATTTGCTTAACACCAGCACAAGGTCTTGTCTCCTCTGCGGCTGGGGAAAGCACCAGCATCTAGTCCTTCAGCTCTACTTGTTTTCCAATCCTTCTCCCCGGGCAATGCCTTCTCTTGTCTTCATGACCTCCTGAGGGAGCAGACACGTACACACACGTGAATGATGGCCTGCGACCATTTTCTTTCGGCAGCCAGAGGAATCTACTTGGTGTGGATCAAGGGATCTGTTTACTAGCCGCTGCTTTTTATTGCCAGGCTCTGATAGATGGACACCTGAGGAGAAGGAGTCTTTCCAAAAGGCTTTCCACACCTACGGCAAGGATTTTCATCTCATCCAGAAGCAGGTAAAGCCACGGGACATTCTTTACCCGAGCAGATCAGCAGCAGGAAAGCTTGCTTATTTCTGGGAACAAGCACTGGGCTTCAGTCTGTCTCTTCTCAAGTACCAAGTATCTTCAAGAAGTAAGAAAAGGGGACATCAAAAGCCTGTGTCAAAAGGATGATCCTGCCTCTCCAGCCCTTTTCTCCAAGCTCTTTTGGAAGATGAAGCTTTATTCTGTCAGACTTGTGGCACAGGTCTGCTGCTGCTTCCACAAGACGCTGTGCTGGCATAACTGGAGTGAAGTGGGGAAAGAAGAACTGTGCTAGGTGGATTTGTTGTTGATCTGTGCATTGCGTGTATTAGCACCTAGCATAAGACACGGTTTAAGACATTGCATGATGCCTCTCTTTCCCCATGTTGATTTCATTTTACACCCTACTCCATTTACTTCATGCTTTTACTTCCTACTTCACTCCATAGTCTACTTTTTCCCCAGTGCACCCGACATCATTTTCGATTCCTTCTTTTTCTCTTCACAACAGATCCAGACTAAGACTGTGGCCCAGTGTGTGGAGTACTACTACCCCTGGAAAAAGGAGCATAAACTTGCCAGCACTCTTGCTCAGGTGAGGGGCAAGAAAATGGAGAGGTGCCAGGAAGGTCGAGAAACTGGGAGAAAAGCTGCTGGCGAGCCATGCCAGACGCCCCTTTGCCAGGATCACATCGTCCCATGTGCTGGGAAAGGCACAGCAGATGCTGCCCGGGCCTTCCTTGTGCTGCTGCCCTGAAGTATGCAATTCTGGAGCCTAACTTTGACCCAAGAAAGCAGCACCGCCACCAAAATGGGCTTTGACTCTCTACAGATGGGCTTCTCAAGGGCTGGCACCCTCGCTGACTCCAATCAGACCCCAAATTCCCCACTGCTTGCTGACATCAGCAATCCAGGCTGCCTTTGTGGATATGCTGCAGATGTTCAGGGAGTTTTTCTAGCATCCCAGCATACTCCCTAAGAAGGAGCTGCCGGTGCTGTGGCTCCCCTAAAACTTTCCTTAGCGGCAAAGAGCAATTTGCTTGCCATCATGTGAGAGAGAGAGAGAGAGAGACAGGGAGGGAGATTATTTTGGGGACTAGAAAATGGCTAAGCATGTGTCTACCCTACCTAATTGGACGTAATTGAAATGCCATTGCCTAGACATTTGTGGAGGAAAAGCAGAGAGAAATAGATGTTAGGCAGAAAGGTAGAAATAAGAAATGTAGAGCTCTAAATAGCCAGGTCTTTATCCCACCCCTTTGGCCTGTAGAAAAGAGGAGTATTTTCCTCCAAGCTCTGGCTTGGCAGCCCGCCGCAGCCCATTGGCAAAGGCAGCCGTTTTCTCAGCTCTTGAGGCTTTGGAAGGATTTGCTTAGGCCGATAGATTTTTCTGCTGGATGCTCTGATTTCCAGCTTTGTGAGAGGAAGGAAGCATTGATAAGGACTCTTTGATCTCCAGAGTGTGGGCAAAGCAAAGAGGAGGAAAAGCCCTCCCAGAAAGGAGAACGGGGAGCCAGGGAAGAGAAGCCGCAAGAGGGCTCGCAGCGCCGAGTGTCCCTGCTGCCAACCGCGCCAGCCGCCCCCTTCGGCGGGAGGCCCCTTTCCCTGCGGGCAGTGCAAACGGTGCGCAAGTTCCTCCTCTTTCTGCTCAAAGCTGCGCCTTTGGACTAAAAGGGGCTGACCCTTTTCAAAGGCACCGCAGGGGAAGCTGGGGGCACTTGCAGCATCGCCCCCGGCAGCCGTGCTCAAGCTTAACACCCACCTCAAACCCAAAGAGCTTAGGTAAAACCCAGCCTTCACAATGAAACCTTGCCGTGCCCCAACAAGACACAGTTGATACAAGTAGGAATAGATCCATCAAAGCTTGGTTTGATGCTGCTGATCAAATTCAAAAGAGGATGCAGCAAAAGGAGGAAGACATTTCAAGGCATTGAAAGTAGAACCATCAGACTCATGGTGCTGATCCATTGACAAATGTGCCACTGCCCAAAAAGACAGAAATTCATACTCAAACGGAGATCTCGGCACTTGGTTTCATGGTGTGTACTAGCGTGAGCAATGGATGGTTTGTTTCCTATCTTGCAGGGTGTTTGAAAGCATGAAGGAAAGGAACAAATACAGGAGAAGACATCGGCCTCGGAAGGAAGCAGAGCCTCTCCCCAAGAAGAAAAGACTTTGAAATTCGACAACCCTGCAGCTTGTCCAGGGCTAGAAAGAGTTAGGTATCAACAGGACTAGATAGGAATAGGACTGTTTTTAAGCTTTTAGGGTAGTTTAATCTTCTACTTAGTTAGTTGACATGATAGGAATCTCCTCAATTTAGTAGTTAAGATCCATTAGTATTATTGGAGATTCATCAGTTTGATTAGATTTCTCAATAAATTTCAAAGGTTGGGTGTTGTCTATGCTCTGCCTTTTGTCATTTTGCCTTTGTTGCGAGCCAATGGGTCTTTATCATTAAACCAATGTTTGTTCCATTTTGCCTTTTTGTCTGTATGAAAACACTCCGGCAATGTTTGTTCCATTTGCCTGGTGTTGCCAAGACGACACTTGCCCTGAGAGAAGAAATCTGGGCAGGCGCCACCTCCCCCAGGCCCAGCCCCTTGCTCAGCTGGCAGGACTTCCTGAGGTGTGTCTCCTTTACTGCCAGTGAAATACCGCTGGGGCTTCAGCCTTTGATTCCTCAACATCTCAGCTGGGAGTGGAAAGGGAGGCTTTGTTTAATTCACTGAATTGCATCTAGATAAGTGGTCTGGTCTCACCATATTTTCTGGCATAAAAGCAGCGGGTTTAGTCCTTTTTGGAGCCCAGCCAGATAACTTTCTTTCATTTTGGGGGACTGATGGAGCTGACCAGCTTGGAGGACGTTTCTAAGCCCTCCGATGCTATCCAATTCCTATCCGCATGCACCACAAAGGCATGGCTAGTTCAGTTTCAGTATCTCCTGAAAGGACCAGTGTCCCGCTCTGGGCCTCCAGCAATCTCCTTAGCTAAAGCAGAGCGGGTGTGATCATTATCTCCTGACTTGTCACAGATTGGGCACTTGCACCAAAGAAGAATCAAAGTCACTCTTTTATTGAACACTGAAGAACAGGATCGTGAGGTAATAATTAATGCATTAGGCACAGCCAGTGAAAACGTTTCGCTACCTCTTGGGTGTACTCAAGCACAGCTATGGATGCAGTCAGTGGCCACTGCAGTCATCAGGGAAGGCAGAGAAGGAATATTCCCTACTGAACTCTACAAAATTTTTGGGATAGTGCATCTAATATGGAAAGGGAACTGCAAGCTTGGTGGACCTTGGTTATTTTCACTTATAACCCTGTGACTAATAAAGTAACAGCCTTTGTTTTAACAATACATAATGTATCAGTGAGTTTAATTCACCCAGCAGTTCCCCTGAGATTAAACCATGAGGGGACTGTGTTGTATCCTTCTGAACATAGAACATGGGCACAAGAAATTAGGGGAAAGTGGCAAACCATCAACCTAGAGCCCTGCTCTGTGAGGAAACAACTGCGAGGGGACATTAGAAGGTGATAGAGACACATGTTTGGACACAGACCAAAGCATTTGCCACATTCAAATGCATTCAGGGAATCAGACAACTTTGCTTGTATATATAGGACAAGCTTTGTGTCTGTCTCAGGACAGCATGCCCCACTGTAATGATAGACAATCTAAGCATGAATGAGACTCAGTTTAATTTATATGTCTGTAAATTTGTCAAAATTGAAGGATGTGACTTCTCCTAGTGGGCACCTGTAGTGTCACACCAGTATATAAAAGCCAGCTTAGTTACTGTGCAAGAAATAGTGCCTGTGCCCATAGGAATGAATTTGACTTTAGCTGCTCAGTTGTTGAAACATCAAGAACTGAGAGAAATTTTGAAAGGGATTAGAGATGCAGGGAAAAAGACCTTAATCACTATACACCATGACACAGAAACCATCAAAGGAGTTTTTAAATGAGTTGAGGAACCCTTGTCTCATCATTGGTGGGATGTGCTTTTTGGATGGTCACCAACAGCAACTGGCATACTTAATGCTTTATTTCATCCTATTATTGTGTTGCTTATTTTAGTTACTATAGGCTTAATTTTGTCGATTGCAATACTTGTTTGGAATTGGAAGTTAGTAAGACAGATGACGGCCCTTATTTCACTACCAAACGCAGATGGTTTTGTCTTGAGAGACACTAGGCACATATCTTGGGCAGATGAAGAAGAATCTGCATATTGAGTAAAAGAATTTACTCATTCCAAAGAAGAAGTGGGGAATGAGACATAAAATTTAAGGAATTTAGGGATTTTGGAGGAGCTGATGTTTTAGTTAGAGATAAGCTTTATTAGAGTTAATTTAAAAAAATGGGTAGGCCTTGATGAAGTTAAGAGTTAGAAGTTAACTAATAATTGATTGCTTGTCAACATAATATTTGGTTAGCTGTGTTTATAATGAAGACTATAGAGACTGATAAATAGCTTTTAGGAACACAAGACAATTGTAGGCCTCTTCTGTTCGGAAATCAGTTGAAGACAGGGAATGGGAGTTCTACCAAGGGTTCATTTGTCATATTTGCATTGAAAAGGTAGAAAGGTCAGATCAAAGAAGACTTCATTTACTTCCTCATTTTAGGACCCCTCCCCATGAAAGGGACCACATACCCATTTAAAGGAGCAAACTGCACATGCTTAATAGCTTTTGAACTAATTACCATACGAAGCAGGGAATGGGATGTACCAACGTTATGAATATGCATTTGTATTTTGGGTATTCTATACTTGTATAGATAAAAGGACTCTGTAATCACCTGTAAATTGTGGTGTGTATTTGGGAGCTGTCCTGCACGCTGCCCAGCGTTGCAATAAACATACACTTTCTAACATTAAACTGTTAGAGAGTCTTTGTCTGACACAGTTGGATATCGGTACTAGATCAATATCCGTACTTTTAATAAATCATTCTGGTTACTTCACCATCTTCATTGCCATCATTCTGTCCTCCAGGTGGCCAGATAAGGCTGACAGCTCACAGGACATCTGCTGCATCCCAGCTTCTTCTCTGCTAGTTTCATTCTTCTTAGAACAATTCTTTCATTTCTCCTTCAAGGATAATTCTGAGCTTCCCTAAATCAACAATACTCTTCTCTTATCTAAGCAATTCATCAGGAATGAAGCTTTCTATGCTCTATAGTCCTAACTGAAAAAAGCCTCGCCAAGGAAACCTCAAATCATTACATTTCTGTGAGCGTGTTCACAGGGCTTCTTGGATGAGGGAAGAGACGAGAATGTTGACTCCATGATCAGAAGGCTTGATTAATTACTTTATGATATATATATTACATTATCACTATACTAAAAAGTAAAAGAAGGACAGGTTTTCTCAGAAGCTAACTAAGCTAAGAATAGAAAAGAAAGGAATGATAACAAACGCAGCTCTCTCGCACTCTGTCCGAGATAACCCAGTCCTCGATTGGCCATTAATTATAAACATCCAAGATGGGCCAATCATAGGTGCACCTGTTGCATTCCACAGCAGCAGATAACCATTGTTTACATTCTGTCTCTGAGGACTCATAGCTTCTCAGAAGGAAAAATCCTAAAGAAAGGATTTTTAGTGAAAAGATGTCTGCTACACATTTCCTATCGATGGCAAAGCTCCTTAGAAAACTCAAGGGATGGCTGAAGCTCTGCTTAAAGATGATACATTCCCTTTTCCCTCCTCTCAGCTGGCGGGGCAAAAGGGCCTCCTCAGACACAGCCATCTCCTCTCCAGTCCTCCCGCACTTGCTTTTCCCAATTAAGGCAAGCAAAGCTGCTTACCTCACTATGTTCTTTGGGCCTCTGAAAGGGACTGTCCACTTAGCTACAGCCTGGCAAGGAAGGGAGTCTTACAACACTCTGGATATTTTAGACTTTTATTGCCTCTCTGGCTGAAACAAAGTATCCCCTCACTACTTCTCCATCTTCATCATTCTGTCCTGCAGGTGGCCTGTTTAGGCTGACAGCTTGGAGTGCCTGCAGGCTCCAGCTCTGCTGCAGCCCAGCTTTTCCTCTCACAGTTTAATTCTTATTATGAAAACTCTTTCATTTCTACTTAAAAGATACCTCAGAGCTTCCCTAAATTAACAACACTCTATTCTAAGCTAAACAATTATCCTCTATTATCTAAGCTATCCACATTCTGTAGTCTTAAAAGCTGATCCCTATATTTCCTACTTTTTTGAAACTTTCATCTTTTTGAGAAAGAAGAACAACAGAGCTTTAAATTGAACCTAACAACACACCTAACCTAACCTAACCAAACCTAACCGAACCAAACCTAACAGCTAAACTGAGCAAATATCAAAACGATCACGTTTCCTATCTACGACACAGCTCCTCTTAATACTCGGGGGATGGCTGGAGCTCTGCCGAGAGATGACACATCCCCTTTTCCCTTCTCTCGGCTGGTGGGGCACAAGGACCTCCTCAGGTGCAGGTGTCTCCTCTCCAGTCTTCCTGCACTTGCTTGGCTGAGATGATCAGAGCAGCCAGGCTGGAGGCAGGATCGCCTGAGGTCACAAAGGGATGCTACCCAGAGGAAAAGAAGAATGAAAGGAACTCTTACTTTCCAGGTTCCCATCCTCATGGGCTCAAGCAGGATTCCCTGGCTACCAGGAAGACACACAAAGAGCACCAAGGGCAGCATGTCCCCCTGCGCCTTCCTGTGCTGGGAGCTGTCTGTGCCACGTGGCCCACACTCCTCCTCATCCCTCCCTGCAGGTGTCCTCAGCTCCCAGGGCTTTTGGCCCCTTTGCTTTTTCTTACCTGCAGGAGTTCCTGGGCAGACCCGCGCCTGTCCTCGTCTGCCTGCAGGCAGCAGTGGAGGAAGTCGCGCAGGAGAGCCGAGTGGTGCCTGGGGTGCTGCAGTTTTGGGGGCCCGTTCCTTTCTATCAGCTCAAAAACCTACAGCACATGGATGCAAGAGGACACTCCACCTGCTCCTTTGCTAGCCACACAGAGCTCTCTCCACACAGAGCCCTCTTGCTAAGCTGCACCTTACCCTGAGGCGGGCTTCCCGCTGGTAAGGAGCTTCCCCTTCCACCATTTCCAGCCCCATGATCCCCAGGGACCAGATGTCCACCTTGGGGCCGTAGGCTTCTCCTCTCACCACCTCCGGTGCCATCCAGCTGGGAGTGCCGACGCTGGAGCTGCGCTTGCTGCGCTCAGGGCTGAGCTGAGCACAGAGGCCAAAGTCACCTGAGGACAAAAACAAAGCCTGTCAAAGCCAGCTACCACTGTCAAAGGGGCCAAAACCATTGCCCACTCCAGGCCTGACCAGGCCATGCTGAATCTCGCTGAAAAAGCAGCTGAGCTCTCCTTCCATGTGGCTGGAGCCAGGCAAATAAGGCATTGGTCACTTCAAAAACACCCTGACGATTCACGCACTGGCCAAGCGGCGCTTCTGCCCAAGTGGCAGTCACCAAAATGTGAGCGCAAGGCATATGCTGGAAATACTGCAGCCCAGCAGGGATACCCACCCAACTTGACAGATCCATCCATGCCCACAAGAACGTTGCTGCTTTTGATGTCTCTATGGATGACTTGGCGGGAATGAAGGAAATGCAGTCCTTGCAGGCACTGAGAGAGAAAAAGGAGGGAGGGAAAGTTAACGTGCAGGATCTGATTTCATCCCACCAGCAAGGAAAGAGCTCAACGGGATTGACGGCTTTCTCAGGGAATTGTGAGTGAGGGTGCAGCACCATGGTGCTGTCACCAAGAAGAGCTTGCTGCTTCAACACTCTTGGAAGTTTTTTCTAGATTTCCAAGCAAAGGCATCTGGTCTCCCAAAAGTTCCACCAGCCTTCGGTAGGAAGCGCGTCACCTTTGGCTGGGAAGCGGCACGGCAAAGATTTTTGGGGAAGCCTAGTGGCAGCAGAGGAGGAAGCAGCACCTTCGAGCTGTTCCAGAATCCCTCGCCATCTGGGCTGCAATGCTATCCTTTGAAGCTGAGGACAGCTCTTTGCCCTCAGCTTGAAATTCTGCCACCTGCATGCTGCCTTCCAGTGGCAAGCAATGTAGGACAGACAGACAGGCTCCAGGCAAACATTCCCAGGCAAAGCTGAGAAGAGGAAGCAAGTGAAACCAAGCGAGAGAGCGAGCACCAGCGCCAGAGGACAGACAGGATGGAAGAGTGCAAGAACAGAGCCTGAGGAGTGCGGGGACACCGGCAGGCAGTTCACTTCCCACGCTCTTTCTTCTCCTGTGTGTTGTGACAGCAGCAGCAGCAGCAGCAGCAGCAAAAGAAAGGTGAGAGCAAGAAATCTCAGCTCTCCTTAACCTCCAGCTGACAAGCAGCATCCTGGGCAGGCCTGGGGAAGCACAAGCAGAATCCTCACCTCCCGACAGACAGCGCCTATCTGTCCTTCCTCCAGGTACACTGCCCTGAGCACATCAAACAAGGTGCCGCCGTCCATGAACTCCATGGCCAGCCAGAGCTCCGCATCCACCAGGTAGCTGAAAGAAGAAAACCATGGCATGGAGAGACAGCAGTGGGCACAGCCTCAGTCACCCCAGGGCCTGAGCCAGGTTTTTGCAACTGCTCTCCAAGCTACATGTGCCACAAGAGATTATTGAACACCAGCTCCACCTCCTTCCACGCTCTGGAGACGGGCAGAGAAATCATCACCAGCTCCGTTCTCTGCCAGTGACCAAAGGGCATCGCCTCTTCTGGCTTGCACGAGCTAAAGCTACATTGACATGAGAATACGCCAACCTGTCTAAGTAGGTAACGATATTGGGATTCCTATTGTCCCTCATGGCCAGGATTTCATTGGCAGCCAGCTCCTCGGACATCTCCTCCTCGAGTGACATGATCTTGATTGCCACCTGAAATGACATTGGCAACTGTTACCTTGAGAAGACGCACCCTGCTGGAGATCACAAGGAGCACGGAGCGAGTGCTGGTGCAATGAGGCAGCGGGCTGTGCCAAAGTGCCTTGTCACTAGACAGCAGAGCTTAGCAGAAGCACCAAAGGCCATCCCAAATGCATTCTGTCCCCTGAGCCTAGACTGCACTTCAGAGGAACAGCCACTGCTGCAGAGATGGAGCAGCCATCCAAACCTCCAGGCAGAGCTCACAGCAGTGGGGAAAGCGCTCCAGAGCTGCAAAGTGGCATGGGGCTGTTGGCACTTTACCTGTTGTCCGCTGCTGGTGTCAAGGGCTTTATAAACAGCTCCAAACCCCCTAGAAAGTCAAAGCAGCAGAAAGAGCCCTTTATCCCTTGGCAGTGAAAGCAAGCCCAGGGAGAAGATCTCCCCCGGCTGCCTAGACGCCTTCCTTAGAAAATGCCTGGCTGCGGCGTTTCTCCGGCCAGCAGCACGTCAGCTCGTGAGCCCTCTGCCATGCGGGGCAGGCTGTCCAAGGGAACACTAAGGTCCAGCATGAAGACCAAGGGCCGCTGGAAATCTCCAAGGCACACACCCAGCCAGGTAATTTCCAAACCTAAGGGGGAGCTCTCTCCTTGTGCCGGTGTGCATGCATGTGTGTGTCAAAAAAGTGAGAACAATTAGAGTCAGAAGACTGTCCTTGAGAATCTGACATTTCTTGAATGGCAAGGTGCTCTTTCAGGCTAGAAAGCTGCAGGGCAGGGGTTTTCCCAGCTCCTGCTCCTCATTGCTGCAAGCAAGACACTGCCAGCATCAACTTGTCTTTGATGAGGCCTTTGGATTGGTCTGACCAAGCAGTCCAGGCAGGCGACAGGAGGTCAAGCCAGAGCCTGACCATGATTGGAGCTTGCCTGACTTCACGCTTGATATTGCACTGGCCAAAGACCTGGCCCACACTTTTGTAAAATGAGCCAATGTCACGCTTACCCTCGTCCGAGTTCTTCAAATGCCGTGTATTTGCTCATTGGCTGGCCTAGACGCACGATGCTCCCTGAAAGACAAAAGCAGTGCAGGGCGCTCACTCGCACACAGAGACGCCACTCCCCAGAGCGTCCCAAAGACAGCCCCACTGCCGGCAGCTCTGGGCCCTTTGCGGTCCCTTGGCCTCCAGCAGCTGAGACCAACACGTGGGAGGGCCGTCTTCTCGACCTTTCGTCAGGTGGCCTTTCCAAGAAGGCCTTTATTTCTTTCAAGCGCAGCATCCCATGCAATAAGCCAAAATGATGAGCCCTTAAGAAGGGGGCCCTAAGAGGTAACCAAGGGCCTTTGCAGCCTCTGCAGTCACACGCACCATCACTGGCAGGTCCACTGTCACGGGCACAAAGTGTCTGAGCCGGAGGAGGAGTAAGAAGGAGAGCCAGAAAACAGCTGGGGCCAGAGAGCCCCCTGGGGCCTAGGCACTTGCTAGGTGCCAGCCTTCTGCTCAAGCAGAAACAAGCTCGGCTTTTGTCTTTGGCCCAGAAGGCAGCCCAGGCAGAGCCAAGCCAGGCCCAGCTGCCCTCACAGGCAGCAGGGACTCCCTGAGCGCTGCCGCGCTGCCTCAGAGCACAACAACAGCTTCTGCAGAGAGGCCTAAGTGCCTCTGAGACCGAGGGGCAACTTCTGGCGCAGCCTACACCCAGACACGCACACAACACACTGCTCTGGCAGACAAGAAATGCACGGGATGTACTCAGTGTCTTCAGGCCCTGCTCCTCCCTCATCTCGGGCTGCTGGGCTGCGCTGCTGCAGGAAGTGCCAGCAGCGGGGGGCGAGCCGGCTGCTGCAGGCCATGCTGGTCCAGTGGCACCAGGTTGAATTGCAGAGCCCATCTTGAGCTGGGACAAGAAAGGATTGCCCGTCAGAAGGGTGGCTGGCACACATGCCCCGCGGAGCGCACGGCAAAAGCAAGGCCTTGGGAAGGTGCTGTCAGCCACCGCCAGGCCTCTCCTGCTAGGGCGTTTCCCACGTCCCCTTCTCAAAGGCAACTTTGGGAAAAGCCCAAAGGCTACTTGGATCCAGCCCCTCACAGCCACCTCCATGCTCCATGTTTTCAGCTTTTCTGCAAGACACTGGCAACAAAGTATTGCTGGGGCTGCCAAGATCCAGAAAGAGATCAGAGCATGGCCCCAGAGCCTTGTTGCTTTCCTCCTCCTGTCTTTCCCTAGGCAATGAAATCAGCCCGGAGCTGGCATGCAACGGTCTGCTCAGAAGCCCGCAGTGTGTCCCTTCTCTGATCTGTTTCACGGATTTCCCCTCTCTATGGCAGCCTTTAGGGAGCGGCCCTTTGGAGCCGCCTTCCAGCCCTGCCCAGACCCACCCGCCCTTTACAATGCAGGGCTGCCAAGGATTCTCCTCTCCAAACTCTGCTCTGACCGGCTGGAAGCGAAGCACAGCCTGAAGCAAATTAGTCCATTAGGAGAGGGCAGGTCCCTTCCAGGGCCCAGTGTCTCCCAGGTACCCTGCAAGGCTGTCAATTGTGTCTTTGGGCCACTCTGTCCGCTGACCATGGGCAGCCTGCACTGACAATGGACACAAGGGGCTGACTCCTACGCTGGGAATCATGGAATGCTGCCTCCTGTCTGATCCCAAGAGACATTCTCGGGCCCTTTCAGCATCCCAGCTTAAATGTCAAACTTCAGAACCCATTGGCCGGAGCTCCCTGGCTTGCCTGAAGCAGCACTAGGTCATGGCAGGAAGACAGACCGTCAGAATTTTCAGCCACGAGCAACAAGGGCTGCTCCAAAACGGGAAGCCTGGCCCTGCACCAAAGGCAGTGCCAAGCTCAGCTGCCACTTACTGGCTCTGCAAGTTCAGGCTGTGGAGGGACAGCAGCTGGAGGCTTGATGTTCCTTTGCTGCTCTTCAGCCTCTTCCTCAATGACAGAGGCAGCCAGAGGAGCAGCTGACCCTGCTGTTGAGCCCTGCAGACAGACAGAAGTGAGAGAGATGGGCAAAAGCCAATCCCTTAGGAGCTGCTTTCTACTGAGCTGGGAAAGGACCCAGAAGAAGGGGAAATCATAGACTTTGATACAAGTGGGACTTTGAGTCACGAAAACCCGAGGAAGTTGGCTGCATGAGGTGCTACTCCATTTTGCTGTGCATTTGAACTTCCCTGCTGCCTAGAAGCAGGAAGATGCCTTGGAGCTGTCCCATTTGCCTTTCATCTCTTGAAAGGCTCTTCACTGGAAAATCAGCAAACGGCTAGTGCTCCCTTTGCTACTGCTGATGCCACTGGGCAGCTGGCCTTCCTTTCAGCCTCCCACGCTGGCACTCCACACTCGACTGCAACAGGCCAAGCTGGCAGAATTGCTGCACAATTCTCACACGCCAGCAACGTCTCAGCTTCCTTTGCCACTCACCAAAGGACAGGCTTGTCTCCACCCGCGTGTCAGGTGACCTGCAGTGAGCAAGGCAAAAGTTACCAGAGACCCTTAGAAAAGTGCCCGTGCTGGTGACTCCCACAGCATGAGGCAGTCCCAACACAGAGCATTTTCCTTTCCCAACGTGCCTCCAGGAGCAACAGCTCTTTCCCACAGCAAGCAAGAGAACAACAAGGGCGCTATAGTAGGCTCTGTCTAAATTTGGGCCTCTTTTGCCAAGAGAGAAATAGAAACACGGTGGTGGAAATGCCCGCTGGTCTTCAAAAGTTTGAGCTTCTCTTGTGCCCAACAGCTCAAGCAGCATTTTCCTCTTCTCTTTCCTGCATTTTAGATCTCTATTCTTTTAAATGGCATGCCCTAATTCCCATCCCTTGGCTGAAGATGATAGCCCAGCAAAGCTTCCACAAAGGGCCCCTTCCCCGTGGCAGCTCCCTGCTGAAGCAGCCCAGGAACAGCTGTTGGGCTCAGCAGCAAACCCTCCCTGCATTGGAGTTTGTGCTGCATCCCCAAGGGAATCACAGTCTTGGCACACCATCAAAGGGTCAAGTCACGCAGCCAAGGCCTCTAAGGGGCAGAATTTGGAGGGAAAGGCTCTTTGCTCCTGGAGAGAACCACTGAGTTGGTGGAAGTACTTCTGAGGATCTCCCCTCAGAGTCTGCAATTTGCAGCTTGTCTCGCTTGAAGCAGCAAGCTGAGGAAATGACGGACTCCGCTGCCACGCACTCTCTCGGGGAAGGGAAGGCAACCGCTGCAGGTTGCACGGCAAAGAACATTGACCAAAGCGGTGGCACCTTCATGGCCATTTTGTTCCCAAATAAACTCGGTCACTGGTGCGGCATCAAGAGCAGAGTGAAGCAAAAGCTGGGCGATGCCAGCACCAGGAGAAACCTTTACTTACGAGTCAGCTGGGTCAGGTAGTAGCCAGAATAGACAACGGAAAAGACGGTGCAAACCGTGGCACAGACTTGCCCGATCATTTTGGCAGCACTGTGTGGGTTTGCACGCTGAATGCCACCCCAGGGAAAGCCAAGACTCCTCTCGGGGTGCAAGCCGTCTGCTGAGAACTCCTTGAGCACAAGGATCCTCCTGCAGGGAGCAAGTGGAAGAGCTGCTCTGGACGACCAGGCCTTGTGCGCACCGGGACAACACTGTGCTGACAGCACTGTGACGTGGCACCGCTCCTTTGACCTCACAATAGCAGCTGCTCTGTGGCTTTCTTGTGCCCAGCAAGCCAACCTTCTGTACAGCTGATGCGGAAGAAAAGCCTGGGAAGTTCTCCTCACTCATAAAGCAGCAGAAAATGTCCTCCCAGCCCATAAGGCAGTGCTCAAGGCATCCCAGGGGAACTCAGAAAATGCGCCAACCCAAGCGGCATCCAAGGAACCCAAGCAAACAAGACTTTTGGTCCCAAAAGCTTTGACTGAAAGCAAGTCTGCTTCTTTTAGAAGGCATCCTGGCTGGTTCTGAAAAGCCTCACTTCTTCAATGTCATTTAGGGGGCAAAAGAAGCAAAGAGAATAAATTTCCAGGACTATTGTTGGCTGCAGTCATTTCTTGAGCATGCGGGAGCATGCTGACCTTTGCTCTGACTTGCTTTGGAGGCTGACCTCCCTTTGTGGAGGAAGACCCTGGCTTAGCTTTTGACACAAAGCTTCTCTGGTCCTGCTTGTTGTTTCTCTGGCAGCTGAAAGTCTCAGAACATCTGGAAGAGATGTGCGCTGATTCTTGGGCTGCCACACTTGTGGCGTGTCGGAGCTCAGGCAGCGGCCTGCAGCCCACTGCTCTGCAATGGCCTGCAGATGTTGAGCCTAAAGGAGGCCCCTTTGGAACATTCCAAAGCTTCAGTGGTATATTGGGGTGCATGAGACAGACAGTACTTTGGACTTTATTAGCATAGAGAACTGATAGATAAAATGCCTTGGTAAAATGCCTTGAAAGCATGTTGTTATATGCATAAGTTTTGTATGTGATTTCAACCTAATCATTGTAGTACACATTACTACTCTCCCTAAAATAGTATATAAGTACTTGTATCCCACAAGAAAATCGGATTCTGATCACCAAGTCAGTCTCCCCATCTCTCTTCATTGCCGAAAATTGGTGCCCTGTTTGAGGAAATGAGTTGGCCTGATTGGCGGGCAGTTGGTGAGGCCCTGGAACTGATCGTGATGGTGAGAGAACTGCGTTTGGGCCCGCAATCCCTGTCTGCTGCAACTTGACAGGTGAGCCAGGGGATCTAAAGGAATGGGAAAGGAAATGTCCAAAGAGAGAGACATCTATGAAACCATGCTAGTCCTTCTGGACAGGTGTGGCTCCCCCATCCCAAAGCATGACCTTAAGTCACTTCTACGATGGGTGTCACGCATGGTCCCCAACACTACCCCTTCTTCTGTATTTACTCCCCACTTCTGGGAAAAGGTCGGTATAAAGCACTTCAACCTGTCTACGCTGCCTGTCCGCGAGCCAGAGCTCCGAATGCTTCCTGCTTGGAAGGCGGTCATGGACGCAATTAAAAAAGAGGGAGGGAACGGGGAAGCCTGCGAGGCTACAGCCTGTGAGGCTACCCTGAGACGGCCCCAGCAACTGTGCCAGATCAAAACCTGCCCAGATCCTGCTCCCCATCCCCTGTCCGCACGCCCTCCACAGCGAGTGTCAGGGATAGAGCCCGGTCGCCACCCCCAGTCCCACCACCACACCGCCAGCCATCCCAGAGCCGCCGGGCTCTTATGGCTTATGCGACAGACACTGACTCTAGCAGTGAAGGGGAGCTGGACTCTTTCAACCCTGACCCTGAAAAAGATGGGAGCTTACTTCCTTCAGATACGCGTAACAATTGGTTCTGGATAAAAAGGAAAGCCCTTAAGGACAGAGACTTTGACACTGCTGCAGAAATCTTTGTGGCCCTTGCGCAATTCGGCCCCACGGGCGTAAATGCACAATGGGTGCTCCTAGATCACTCAGAAAATTAAGGAACTGCACCATACCGCTGTGGAATATGGACTGAAGTGCCCATATTTTAGTAATTTGTTAAGAGCAACCTTTACTACTCACCTCATGACTCCTCATGATGGTAAATTTTTTCCACATCTGTTGCTCACACCAACACAATATGCTATATTTATGCCACAATGGAAAAAAGGACTAGAAAATTTAATTGCAACATATGCAGGGCATGCAAGCCAAGCCCTGGCTGCCTTAACTGTTGACCACCTTGTGGAGGAGGGGGCACATAATGTTATAAAAAAAAAATCTGCCAATTATATTTGTGAGAAAAAGGTTACAAAAACTAGTCAGACCACTGTGGCTGCTAAAGCACTACCTGTATGTTACGATAATTACAAGTCGTTGTCGTTAATGTTTTTTTTTTTTTTTTGTATCAGTAAAGGGCCCGCTGGCTCTTCTCCCGAGACAGTGAAGGGCGGGGACCTCCCCAGACAGTGAGGAGAAGGGACGAGATGTAGGAGGGGGAGCATGCAAAATAGCCTCAGGACCAGCATGCCATGAGAGGCTACTACTCCAAAGGTACTGAAAAGACCCCCAAAACAAGGAGCCAATATAGAGTTGAGAAATTAGAGTGATGTCTGAACGTGAGGAACAAAGTGCTGAGCCTGCAGAGATGCTGGAGACCTTCGTGGCCCCTCACCAGGAAAAGTCATCGCAAAACCAGGAGCCAGAGAAAAAAGTCAGAAAGGTCTACACCTAACTCATGCCCATGACGGCTCCCACGAGGACTGGACTCTTAGCTCTGCTCCTAGTTGACAAAGCTGTGCATATCCTCCTCCTCCAAGTCACCCTTGGAGAGACGAAGGAGACAGCAGATCCATCCAGCTTCCCAGTCTTGAGCTGATCACTTTTAATAAAGACATTAAAAGGAGAAAAAGTCTTCTGCCCTGTTTATTTCAGCTGGGAGCCCTAATGACCAAGGTACCTTACCGAGAGAAGCCTTACATGCAGTGTGTGGAAATGGAAACAAATATTGGAGAGACAAATTGATAGCGAGCAAGCCAGGGAGATTATACTCCTCAAACTGGCTGTCGAGAACACCAACCTGGACTGTAAGCAGCTTTTAAAATCTTTACCCCCTGAACCTGAACCCACTTTACTCCAAATGATACAAGCGTGCAACCGCTTGGGGATATTACAACACAGCACAGCAGTCACAAATCAAGCTGTGGGGCAAGGCATAGTGGATGCTTTTGCCACCATGAAATTAACCCCTGGGAAACAGGTGGCTTGTTTTGGCTGCGGGGAATGTGGACATATCTGGAGAGACTGCCAAAGAACTCAGAAACCTAAAGCTCCGGGTGTATGCCCTTGCTGCTGGAAAGGCCCTCCCCTTGCTAATAGATGTCGCTCCAAGTTCCACCCCAATGGCCAGCCTTTGCAGGGAAACTTCTCTCGCAGCGCGGGACGGCGACGCGCGAGGACACAAATTCCACAGTCGACGCAGCAGCTGGGAGCAACCATGAACTTCCAATTGGCCCTGCCCTCGCCCACCGAGCAATTGTCGCTGACTTACAACCAGCCACCCTAGGCAGCGCAGGAACGGACCTGGCAACCTCCGACACAGTAACATTGCTTGATTCATCTGTCCATTTGCTTCCCACAGGAATTTTCGGACCGCCAGGACAGAATATGCACACTTTGATTATAGGCAGATCTTCCACCTGGATAACAGGGTTGTTTGTTCTCCCTGGGGCTATAGACTCTGATTCCCTTGGGGAAATAAAGATCATGGCTTGGACCCCCCCATCCGCCCTGTGTAGGAGCAATATAGCTCAACTTATACCCTTTCCTGCAGTACCCCTGCCTGCACCCCCGGTAGCTGAATAAAGGGAGGGGGGTTTCGGTTCTACAGGGGTCCCACAGATTTTATGGACACAATGTATTACATCTGAGTGTCCAACATGCCAATGCAAAGGGACTCTGAAAGGCAGAGACACTCCTAACAGGACTCATTGATACAGGAGCCGGTGTGACTGTTATCTGAAGCAGCCAATAGCCCAATGAGCGGCGATTAATGACTCAGGGACTCTCCGGCATGGATGGAAGGAGCTAAAGCTTGCAAAACCAACACTTGGTGCAAATACCAGCGCCTGATCGCCACAGTTAAACCTTTTGTGATGTCTGTCCCCCTGGTTTTGTGGGGGTAATATTTTTTAACACAGTGGAGAATTTTGATGCATTTAAATTTTGTACAGGAGTCATTTGGGACCCTCGACACCCCCACAATGGTCCCCAGCTGAAGTGCCCCAGGCACTTTCAGGCATTGGAAGGAGCAGCCCAGCTATTAAAAGGCACAGTTCATACAGATCTAAAGCCCTGAAGGACACCTAGCCCTGGTCAATTTTCCAGTTACTTGCCCTTTTTTGTAACAAGGTATTTGTTGTGAATTCTTTGGTATAGCTATTTAGTACTCTATTACTAAATCTCTTTTAGTTTAGCCTTCAATGTTTACATGCCATTACTCTTACTAAGCCAAACTTAAATCTATCCTACAAGAAATCTTTAAAAGCTGCTGCAGGGCTTGCAGCCCCGCCTGCCTGGCACCAGCCAGCGTTGAGATTTATCTTCCAACTTGTGATTTTTAACAGGATTGTTACTAGAAAAATTCAAAGGTGTTGGTATAGAGGTGGTGTCTTTTTACCTATTAATAACATAGGAAAACTGCATGGTTCACTGAGAGTAATTAGGTAAGTGATAAATTCAAGATTCTTTGGCTCACATTCAAGACAAATCTTGAACTTTATCTGTAGTGATTTTTTGAGATTTAATTATTTAATTCCACTGTCAGCTTTGTTAAGTGCTTGCTTTTTACTCCATAGTTCTAACAAGGTAATTTTATTGTAAAGATTTCAGTAGAGTTGTTTACTCACATGTTGTTCCCTTTGATGTTTAACTCTTATATGACAAAATTTCAGTCACATTTTTGTAATAATAGAGTTTAAAAAAGTTAATTCTTGTTAAGATTGATTTTTGTTTCGTTTCAGTGATGTTAACTTTAAGTTCTTTTAGAGATACTTGATTAAGGTTAAGTTTTAGTGAAGTTGATTTCAAGTTTTGTTGAAGTATACCTGTTTGAGTTATAAGACATAATTCCTTTGCTATAACAAGTGAATGACATAAAGTCTGAATGAATTTTTGTCAAAATTTTCTCCTTTAAATTACAAGATAAAATATTTTGCTCTAGAAATAAGAACAGTTTTTGCTATTTTATTTTTTATAAGTAATACTGAAGAGTGAGAAACAATTCCATATTATGACTGTAATTAGTTAGGAGTTATTTAATGCCTTCTTCTACTTTTTTGCTTTAATGTCATATATGTCTAGGGAAATATAACCTCGATTTCTTGAGACCATTTTTACTGATATAGTAAGTAACCCTGACTATGGTGTTGATTTTGTGATGTGTATTCCCTGTCTTTTTATAACAAACATTACTTTATTTATTTGCTATTTGTCTATGGTACCATTAACTAACTATTTAACTAACGATAAATGAGAAAACCAGCTACTTTTCAAACCTTCACTTATTGTTCTCTAACTATTTATAAGACATATATTATTTTTCTAACTACTGTTACTAAGAGGTTTCTAAAATCTATTAAAAAGACTCATCCAGCTAAAAGCCTAGACCCTAGCCAAGTCCTAGCTTTAACTAGTAGAGAAAATTTTCTGCACAAAAATTATATTCAAGTAATTTTGGCTTACCAAATTTAGACCTAGAACAGCTAAACCTCCTTTTAAGGTGAACATAGAAATCTTACCCGAGAATGATTTTCCAAGCCCTCACTTTAAAAAAATAAAGCTTGCCGATTACTACAGACTCTAAGTAATGGTACAATATTAAAGAAATTGAGAATGTATTGTTTTAAATCACCATTCTATTTTTCATGTGCTACTAATCCTATCTATTATCTGATTTATTTTTACTTAGTCTAAGTAAGTTTATTGGTATGTTACATATTGTTTTGCCTTGATGTTACCTTCATGTTCATCATGAGAAACACACACGTTATTAAAAACCAAAAAAATAGGGGAGAATATAGCTCCTCCATAACTTTACACTAAAAAAATTGTTTTGAAAGTAGATCAAAACACATCAAATTGGATCTCTTACCTTCCTGAAACACCATACATGGAACCCTGAGAATTAGAATACCTGGGTTCTGTGACATTGGATTTTTGTCTTCATTTTAAATACATGGGAAGGAATCAGTCTAAAAATGCTTCTCCCTATCACCTTGTGTATAAGAATCAAAACTTTTAGCACAATTACACTTCTGGCAGCCTTTCTAAATCCAGTAATGCAGCTGCCATTGAGAATGCCTTTAGTTTATAAACATCAAGCCTGAGCCATTTAGTAGCTGGAGTTTTAAAGTAAAAGATTCTTTTTAGGATAGGTATGTATGTGGTAATTGTGATAATAATCCTGATACCTTGCTTGCTTCAATGTGTGCAGAGATTAATTAATAAGACCATTAAAGGAGTGGTTTTGGTTGACACAGAAGGGGGAGATATTGGGGTGCACGAGACAGAGAGTACTTTGGACCTTATTAGCATGAGAGAATTGATAGATAAAATGCCTTGGCAAAAGCAAACGGAACTTTGAAAATTAGATCTAGATAGCAAGAAGATTTAATGAGACAGGTTTACTAGAAAAAGAAAATCCTATTGAACAATGCAAGCAAGAGATGTTGTTATATGCATGTTTGTGTAAGTGACTTCAACCTAATTATTGTAGTACACAGTACTAGTCTCCCTAAAATAGTCTATAGGTGCTTGTATCCCACAAGAAAACCGGATTCTGATCACCAAGTCAGTCTCCCCATCTCTCTCCATTGACAACAAGCAGCCATCTCAAAGGGCAGACAAATGAGGCTCTCCTGCACTTCAGCTGTGCCACGCAGCTACACAGCCCTGGGCAGACACCGCGGAGCACAGGGACAACAGAAGGCACAGTAAGAGGGACAAAGCCACTCAAGCACACAGACTTTTCATCATTGCTGAGCCCCAGACAACCCCAAGAGTGATGTCACCCACCAGTCCTGTACTGTTGACAAAGAGCAGGTACAGCGGGTGTTTTGCCTCGCTGGCCAGGGTCCTGCCAGGCACTTTCCTCTCTGTTCTCCTGTACTGCCAGCAGATGTGCCCACCTTCTTGGTTGTACTCTCAGAGCCTCATACCTATTAGCCACGGCCACCTGGGAGGCGGGAGCTGTGGGAGCTCTGGAGATGTGCCGGCTACACCGAGAAGGAACCAAAAGCATCTATGGGCACAGCTGAAAGCCTGGATCTGCACAGGATGTTCTGGCTGTGTCACGATCCGCTCATGCGAGTGGGGAGTTGTGATGGTTCATTTTTCTGATCTCAGAGTGCAAAACACAGCACAGTGGGGATTTCAGTGTTAATCCAAACAAATGCACCTTTATTGAATGAGCACAGCAAATGCAATACAGGGATGAAGGGAGAAGAAAAAGATAGAGAAAGGGGGAGAGAGAAAGAGAGAGAGGGGATATAGCTAGCAAGTGTAGAAAGACAAAGTCCTCGTAATCCAGCTGATGGAGTTTGTCTAGTCACGTCGGGAAGATCTCAAAGGTTCTGGTTAACTCGAGGTTCTGTTATAGTCCATTGCTGAGTGGGGAGAACCAGATCTTCTATTGAAATCGCTGAGGGGGAAAAAGATACAATAAAGAACAGATGTAACAGGTAGTCTATGTTCTCAGCAGCTGGCGAGGACCAATGTCTTCTTGGTCCAGTGGCCACACCTGCAGGCAAATATCTCTCTTTGGTCAGGTTGGCTCCCCCACACAGCTCCCCTGTGTTGGGGGTTTCAGTCTCAGCCCTTGGGAAGGGGGAGCTGGGGGGAGCTTCTCCAAATAGGGGTCTCATGTCTCAGTCCTTGAGAGAGAGGCTTCTTCCATCTCAGTCCGTCCATTACGGTGGTTGAAAAGCAGATGAGGGGTCTTCTTTGGACTACCAAAGGTTACCCCAGAAAAGTCCAACCAGGCCAAGAGGTGGGAGAATTCCCGGGCTATTGTTGCCAAGCAGGTGCAAGCACATGGGGCGCCTCGCCCCCTGGCAGGCCCTGCTGGAAGCAGTCACTGTAGACACAGCTGCGAACAATCACTTGGCAGGCCAGAACTCTGCTCAGGGGTGTGACCGTGTTCACAGGGCTTCTTGGATGAGGGAAGAGATGAGAATGTTGACTCCATGTTCAGAAGGCTTGATTTATTATTTTATGATATATATATTCCATTATCACTATAATCACTAAAAAGAAATAGAAAGGAAAAGGTTTTCTCAGAAGCTAACTAAGCTAAGAATAGAAAAGAAAAGAATGATAACAAAGGCAGCTCTCTCGCACTCTGTCCGAGATAGCCCGGTCCTCGATTGGCCATTAATTATAAACATCCAAGATGGGCCAATCACAGGTGCACCTGTTGCATTCCACAGCAGCAGATACCATTGTTTACATTCTGTCTCTGAGGACTCATAGCTTCTCAGAAGGAAAAATCCTAAAGAAAGGATTTTCAGTCAAAAGATGCCTGTGACACAGGGGCCTCAGGATTTTGGGCTTTCATCCACCGTCGGCAGGCCAGGATTCTGATCAGGCTCCTCAGGGTCCCGATGTCGGTCCTTGAAACGGTCGTGAGGCAAATGAGGGGAACTTCAGACCGTCTCTCACAGGCTGCCCTGCTCTTCACTGGCTTTTGGCTGGAAATGCATTTGCACTTTCTTCCTCCTCCCAAAGTCCTCGGCCAGGCAAAAACTGGCCAATGGGCAGCATTCCAAAGGCAGTGTAGGTTGGAGTTGATAAAGGAAGGTAACCGTTCCCAATTCCAAGCCACACCAGAATGCCCTTAGGAGGGACTTTCCATCTTTAAGAAAGAATGGCCAATTCAGAAGAAAATGTAGAACCTTATTTAATCCTGGGCTGACATGGAGGGGAGCCTTCCAACAGGCATGAGGGTGTATGGGACTATTATTGTGAGTCCAGCTGCCATTGCAGAAAGTAATCATGAAGTGGTCCTGGTCATCTCTTCCGTTTCCTCGATTGCTTCGCTGCACATTTCCTTCATTTTCATTTGAAAAGCCCTTAGAGTGGGGATTTAGATGGCGGGGATGGGGCATGTGATCTGCAGAAGGAATAACAGAAGTACAAACAGTTATAGAAACAACACCAGCATTAAATCAGCCGCACAGCAAATCATTTTCTCTGAAGTGTTTTGTCTCCAATGACTGGTGACAAGTCAGGAGTCTAAAGGGAGTCTAAAGCCAAGCGTTCTCATCAGTTTGGCCAGACTAGCACACACCTTCAATGAGTTAATGTCTAGGCTGCAGCCTTCTGCTGCTCGCAAAACAACCCCGGCTGTTGTCTTTACTGCACAGGGAAGCTCAGGCAAAGCCCACCCATTCCCACCTTTTGCCTTTAAGGCAAAAGGAATGCCCCAAGTGCTCCCTGCCTGCATCCAAGAACCACAATGGCTTCTGTAGGGAGTCCAAAATGTCTGTCCAACACCAAAGCAAGGAGGAACATGTGCTACAGCTCATGCTGAGGCACCCACACAGTACACTGCTCGATCAGACAAAGGATGCACAGGACGTACTCAGCAGCTTCAGGCACCTCCTCAGCAGCCTGACTGGCAGCCCACTCCCACAGCTCTAGCCTGGCTCTGCAGGGGGCTTCCTGTGGGACCTCCCTCCTTCTGAGACAAAGCTCTGGCTTTCCCATTCTCTTTGGGCCTGCAACACCATTGCTGCCTTCCTCAAACCTGCGCTCTGGTAGCCTCTCACCTGACCGTTCCTTGGCCTCTTGGCACCAAGGTCTCTCCAGCACTGTTTACCAAGGGCCAGCTAAGAGACAATGCCACCCAGACAGACAGTGTCCAGAGAAACAGTGCCCATAAGGAGCGCAGAGCAGTCCAAAACAACACACAAGCTCTCTTTTCACAGCCTTTGCCTTTTGACTGGCTCTGCTTCGTACCTCTTCTTGTTCAGCTTGCATGGTGGCAACTTCTTGCTTTATCTCAAGCAGCCTTTTCTCCTGCTCCTTCTGTACCTCTGCCAGGAGGTTTGCCCCTTGTGCCAGCAGCTGCTGTGCCTGCAAACGCTGCCCTTCCAGCTCCTGGTGAGGGGAGGAAGACACTTCCACATGAAGTCCCAGCCATCTCCCCCAGGAATCAGTGGAAGCGTCATGCTTTGCACCACCCCCCACCTGAAAAGTGCACATCAGTAGTGACTTTTCACCTTCCAGCAATGCTGTTCTAACTCAAAATTTAGAGGGAGTGTCAGCAGCTGGAAGAAAAGGAGATGCCACCATGCTTTCCTGCTCTGATGGCTGCCTGTTCCCTGGCCCCTCTCTGCTCAAGATTTCTACCTGCTCTCAGAGGCTCTGTTCTCCAAGTGCTGAAGTGGTCCTTGTCATCTCCTTTGCTTCCTGCATTTCCTTGCTGCAGGGATGACAGCAATTGGCCTGTCAGAAGAGGCTTAAGAGAGGCTCCGCTGATTGAAGAAATGGATGCTGCCCAAAGGGAAAAAGAAACAAAAGAAACCAAATTAAAAGAGACAAAGGAAAAAGGAGCCATTCTTTTCCAAACTGAGTTCCTAACAGGGTCAAGCTGGATTCTTCAAGCACCCAGAAATACACAGACATCAGACTGAGGGCACCAGCAGCACATCTGCCTTCATGTCCAGGATGCTGCTATTGCAGGAAAACATGGCCCAGAACTGCACTAGTCCATTCCTCAAGGTGTCGTCACTCTCTGGGATTTAGGTCCTGATATCACTGTGGGATTGCTGCCTGCTGTCCAAAGGTTTTGTTCCTTTCAGGAAAGCCAACAGACTTATTCAAGATCCTCTTTGCTCTAGACATGGGCTATTTGAGTGTCCGCGAGAGAAGTGGGGCCTAAGACATTCTTCAAGAGACTCCCAAGAGCTCTGAAAAATATTGATCCCACGTGTTGTTCTCAGAACCGCTGGACTTTCAGGTTTTCAGCAGCAAGCCAGGAGCAAGGACACAAGCAGCAGGGCACAGATGTGCTCAGCTCTGGCTTGCAGGAAGAGCGGTCTCTGCCTCGGCATGCACCCCCTATCCTGTGCCGGCTGGCATCTTCCTTCACAGCAGGCACAGCCAAGGAAGTGTCCTGGTCAGCAGCTCCTTGTCTGCCACAAAACCTGGCAGCAAAGCCACAGCTAGGCCAGGCAGCACATGGGGCTGGCACAAATCCTGCACAGCTGTCCCCGTTTGGCTGGCAGAAACCTCTAAGAGTGGGCTGGGATGGACAAGCTGGGTACCCTCGGGTGCTCCCAGTGAGCTCCCCCACAGCCCCTGCTATTACACAGACCAATCTAAAACCGCTTGGCAGGGATTGCTTTCATTGTGTTCCTCAAGCCCCCGTCCTCAGCATTGCAATAGTTCGGTTCCTTTGCTACCAGGTAAACCTGAATACACCACCTGAGAGCCAAAGAGGGCCACAGAAAAGACCAGAAGGTGGGAATTCTCCTCTAAGGCACAGCAGGGAGAGTTGTTCTTGTTTACCCTGGAGAAGAGCAAGCCCCAAGGACACCTTTCCATAGTTGTAGGGGCTTCTAAGAAAGATGGGGACATATCTTTTAGCAGGGCCAATTGCAAGAGGACAAGGGGCAATGGTTTGAAGCTAAATAACACTCAATTCACATTGGCTCTAAGGAAGAAGCTGTTTATGAGGAGAATGCTGGAACACTGGCCCAGCCTGCCAAGAGAGCTGGGAGAAGCCTCAAGCCTGGCAACATTCAAGGTTGGATGGCACTCTGAGCAATCTGATCTACTTGAAGATGTCCTTGCCAGGGGCCGTGGCTTTGGAGTAGATGACATTCACAGATCCCTTCTAACCTCAAGCAGTCTTGGATCCTACTTGGTTTCCATTTGAAAAGCATCCAGAGCAGAGATTACTATGTGGGGGCCCATCTGATTGCCTGGAGTTTGGCCGAGGAGCAAACCCTGACAGGGAACAGCTGTTTGGCCTGCAGCCCCTTTGCCTTGTACCTGCAGAAGTTCCTTGGCAGAGCCTCGCCTGTCCACATCCATCTGCAGGCAGCAGCCCAGAAATTCACACAAGCCACGGGGTAGCCTGAGCTGGTGCAGATTTGGTACCCCGATCTTGCCTATCAGGTAGTTGGCCTGAAGCGAAAGGAAACAGGAGACTCTATGTGATTTTTCCATAGCCTTCAGTGCTCCCCTAGACCCCATCTTTTAAGCTGCAGTCTACAGTGGCAATTTCTCGCCTTAGCAGACGGTTAGACATGAGCCTTCTCTCCCAAAGGAAGAAAGGTCCCAGTGCAGCCCCAGCTATTCCAAGCTGCACCACGTCTAGCCTTGACAGCTGATGGGAGCCCCAGGGACGGTTTTAGAAGTGGGCCTTGCTGGAAGCACTTCAGGCTGTGGGAATGGGATTTTGTTTAATAGACAAGGACCAGAAGGACACGGCTATCTGAGCGTATTTTCACCTTACCCTGTCACTGTTTTCCCGAATATAAGGAGCCTCTCCTTTGGCCATTTCAATTCCCACGATGCCAAGGGACCAGGTGTCCACTTTGGGGCCGTAGGGCTCTCTTCTCACCACCTCGGGTGCCATCCAGCAGGTGGTGCCGACCATTGACCTCCGTTTACTCTGCTCAGGGCTGAGCAGAGCACAGATGCCAAAATCAGCTAAGGAGAAAAACAAACACTGCTTCAAGTAGGAAACCAAGGAAAAGAGTTCCTCACTCTCAGTCCCAGAATGAAGTGGGTGAATCGAGCTGGAAAAGCAGCTGGGCTCTCTTTCCTCAGGGCTGCAGCCAAGGACATTTGTCCACTTAACAACCTACCCACCATTCCCACCCTGGCTTTTCCTCATTCCCCTGGACGTTTACACTGTAACTCCCTCCCTTTGGAAGGAACACACACACAAACCAGAGTTACTCTTGGCACCTTGTTTCCCTCTAGACCACCCGGCACCCTCCAGCTGTGCCCTGGGCTTGCAGAGCACTCCCTGCACTCTCACCAGCGCCACTGCTGGGCACCCAGCAGCCACTCCCAAGCAGCCCCACACCGCCTCCCCGGAGCGCTGCGCCTGACCGGGAATACCCACCCAACTTGACGGAGCCATCCCGGCCCAGAAGGATGTTGTCACTTTTGATGTCTCTGTGGATCACCTGGTTGGCATGAAGGAAAGCCAAGCCTTGCAGGCACTGTGAGAGAAAAAAGAAACAGGAAGCCAAAAGTCAGCCTGATCTGATTGCATCACACGCAAATGGAGGCTGCTCCTGAAGGTTCACAGATCCCAAAGGAGCAGAGAGTGCTGGCAAGAGGAAGAGCTTGCTGCTGCAACACTAGGAGAGCAGGATCTTTCCAAAGGAGGCATATTAGCTTTTGAGGGGAAACATCAGTCGTTGCTGGAGACTGTCCCCTGCAAGGGCAGTCAGAATGACCGCTGCTGCAGCGGATGCGCTCTCCCCATCTGGAGGACAAACAAGGGTTTGCCAAAAGAGAAAAAGTCCCTGCCTTGGGTACCAAGGGGATCACTGTCGGGCGGGAGGCTGCAGGACAAGGGTTATATGTCTGCCTCGACAGAACCTGGAAGTAGCTCATTGGTCAGTTTTCAGCGGCAAGCACCATGCTGGGTGCTATGCCATCCTTTGAAGTGGAGACCTGTGACAGGTGAGTCTCTCTTTGGCTTTGCCGCTGGTTGAAAACTCACACACCAGCACCTTTGCACTTACAGGCAAAGAAGGCAACGCAGAAAGGTACTGGGCAAAGGCTTGGAGAGGCACGGGCAGAACAGAAAATAAAAATGAAAAAGAGACAGGGAGTTCAACAACAGTAGCTAAGAGTAAAGAACAGACTACAGTAAGGACAGGGACACTGGCAGGCAGTTCAGTGCAGATGCCCCTTCTTCTCTGAAGCATGAGAGCAACACAGAAAGAAAGCTCTGAACATGGAATCACTCACTGAGCCCATCCAAGCCATCCCAAGCACAAACAGGACCCCTTACCTCCCGACACACTGTTGCTATGTGTCCTACAGCCATGCTTCCCAGGCTGACCACATCAGCTAAGGAGCCTCCATCCATATATTCCAACACCAGCAGGACAGCGTCATGGACAAGGTAGCTGCAAGATGAAAGCAACAGCGTGGAGCTGAATGTGCACAGCTAAATTGCCGTATGGAAGAAAAGACTGCAGCTGAGTTTTGTTTCCAGGTCACTGGGAAATGAAGACAGAATCAAATGAAGACACACTCCACCCAGGCTATCCAGGGCCTGCCTGCTCTGCTGCCTCAATGAGGAAGGCACACCCGTGGAAAACGAGATGGCTTAGGTGGCAAGAAGGGGAAAAAGGCAGTTTGGTGAGGGCAAAGATCAATCTGGAAGCGGACACATCCCAGCAGCTGCTTCATCATCTTCATACACAAACTGCACCATTAACTCCAGCAGCAAGGAGACACAGTTTTCACAGCTTTTACACAGGGCACATGGGTGTGCAGCACTGCCAACACCCTTTGGAAAACTTTGCAGAAAGGACAGTCACCAACAGGAAAAGCAATTTCAAACCTGGCAAATTATGTGCCTCCTTGCCTTGTCTTTTGGCATGCAAGGCAATGGAAAATAGTGGGAACAGTGCAAGGGAAATCATCTCTGGGATGCTTTCTCAGCACTTCTCCTCCAACACTTGGAAAAAATCACGCCCCAAAACAGCAAAACAATGTGCAGCCTGTGAACATACAGGCTGCTGGCTTAGTAAGAGAGCCAGGTTTCTGAGATCAATCTTCAAGCTGTTTATGCCAGGAACCACTGATGGGGACAAAATGCAATCTCCTCCCATGCCTCATACAGGAGTGGATTGATGTTAATTGAAAGATCCATTTTCTGCCAGAACCACTTACCTTTCAATGTAGGTGACAATGTTGGGGTTTCTATTTTCCCGCATGACCAGGATTTCCTTCAACACTTTCTTACAACTCTGGTGCTGGAGACTAAGTTGCTTTATGGCCACCTACGATGACATCGAAAGCCATAAGGGACAGACATCAACAGAGCCTCTTTCTCCGTGCACTCACAGGCCTGGATGCCTTGACACCTCGGTCAAAAGGGACTCTGAACCATCAACCACAAAGCGCTAACAGCACTCTCTGCACCCACAGACTTCTCTAAGAGACTTTGTTTAGCACTACTATCATCGCTTACACACATCTTGCAAGCCAAAAATAATTTTGCTCCTTTGAAGACAAATTGAAACCACTGGAAATACGGTAGCATTTCTAGGGGCTTTGACCAGCCTTTCAGAGACGGCTGCCATTTCCATTGTGTGCCAAAGTAAACACACACATACATGACAGGGAAAGTGCTGTCCAAAGAAGAACTCCAAAGCAACTCAAAGTAAGTTACAATCCTAGAACATCCGAACTTCTTCAGTTTGGGTTTTGCAACTCTGAAGAACAATCCTGAACAAGGTTAAGACTTGAAATTATTTAATGGGTTTAAAAATGAATAACCCTTTCTGTGGTACACTGTGGATGCGCCCCAGGTTATAAGCACAGGGCTTTGGTCTTTTGGATGCCTCCTAGACCTCCCTCCAAGTGCAGTTCCTGCGCCCAGTGCTGCAGGTGGATAAGGAACTACCTTATCTAATTCCTTACCATTAAGAAAGATGAAATGTATGTGCTGAGAGCCAAAAACCAGAATTCAGAACTCGGAACTTTTAGCCCCAAAGAGCCGCAGGATGCTCCAAGACACTGCCATGTCTGTGCGGTACAGACAGCATCTCTCTAGTGGAATGTCACCCACACAGGATCAACACGAGGTTGTACTATTTAAGGCTCTGCATCAACTTCTTCTCATTGATCTATGCGTGTGTGTGCGTGTGTGTGTGTGCGTGTGCGTATGTGAGTGAGTAAGTGAACTAGGTTCCCTAGGACTGAAAGGCAAGACTGTGCTCCGCACAAGATCTCTCCTTCTTTAGGTCTTGCATGATATTTTCCAACTGAACCATATGATAAAAAACAAAATATCTGTGTGTCGGAACTGATATTTTGTTTGAATTTGGCCAGAATGCTCGTTCCTTCTATCAGCTAATCTATGCATATTTATCCAGTAGGTCCAAGCTAGGGTGTCCTTCTCTGAAAGACACCACTGCCATCCTTGCATTCATTCAGGTAGGTGGGAAGGACAAAGTCTGTCCAAAATGCATTTTGCAGCCTGCCTCTAGACAGGCTGCTTCTGCGGGACAGCCTTTGCAGCAAAGACAGGCGGCCCAAAGCTCTGGCCACAGATCACATCCCAAGGGAAAGCACTCAAGAGCTGCAAAATCCGCATGGGCACTTACCGCTTGTCCTGTGGCAGCATTGAAGGCCTTATAAACAGTTCCAAAACCCCTAGAAACAGAGCAGTGGCAAGAACAAAGAAGTTGTTCAGTGCTCAGAAGCAAAAGGCAGCCCAGGGCAGGAGCTCTCTGCTGCCTGCAGTGCCTCTAAAACACTGGGCTTTGTCTGCTCTTCAGCCAATGGCCCAGCAGCCCAGCAGCCCTCTGCCATGCAGAGTGTCCCAGAGAAAAGCTGAGTCCAACAGGAAGAAAAAGGGCTGCTACTAATCTCAAATGTACACACTAGATTATGCATGCAGGGGTGTTCTTTGCCTTTTCCTTCTCGTGTCTGTGCCTGTGGCGTGCCTGTCCAGCCAATGAAACATACAGGCCTGCTGGGCCTTCTCGCCACTCTCTTTTGATCCTACCTGCCAAACTCAGGCAACACCACACAGCCCTTGTTATTTTCCCAACCACTGAATATTTTAATCAGCAAAATACTACTAAGAAATGCTACTGAGAGCTGTTATCTGACAGCTAACAGGTGCGAAACTGCTCTCTCAGGTTTTCCTCCTTCATGAATGTGGCCATATTACTTGGAATCATATAAAACCATGTCTCCCGGAAAAACAGGCAAACTGGTGGCACATCTTGGAAGACAGGAGGGCTTCCAGGTCCTGCTCCTTGAGGCAGCCAAGACATTGTCATCATCCAATTATCTTTGATGATGCCTTGTACTGCCTCAGCACTGAGACAGGGACAAGCTAAAGCTAGAGTCTGAAGATGCTTGCAGCTTGCCTGACTTCCCATGTGATCTTGCACCACCAAACTTCCTGGCCCATGGTTCTGTAGAAGTAAGCCTGGCTGCACTCACCCACTGCCAATAGGTCTCCATCCCGTGTACTTCTTTTCCGGACCTCCCACACTCACAACACGCCCTGAAAGAAACAAATTGCAAGAAGCAAACTTCAAAACAGAGATCCTGACTTCCAGGACAGCTGAAACCCAGCTCCACTCTCTGGGGCTCTGAGCAATTTCTGGTCGCTTGGCTAACAGTAACATCAACAAGAACAACAACAACAACAGCAGCAGCCCCAGCAAGACAGGCAGCTCTGGCCTGCACAGAGTCTGATTCTCCCACACTCCTTTGGAGGGTTGCCTTGAAGGGAAACTAAGCCCATGGAAAAACCATCAGAACAGACAGAGACCAGAAAAGAATGGACACCAAGGCAAGTGGTTGTCATCTACAAACGGGAAGGAGGGCTGAAAACTCTGGACCCTTCATTTTCTTGGGAAGAAACACTCTCTTGTGAGTTCTGAAGACTACTTTGCCCGTTCCCCATGTAGTGAAGAACTACAAGGCCTTGTCTTCAGCCTGGGCAGCAGCAGTCACTAGCACTGCACTCGGCCCCTTAAAACCACCCACGGGTCCCATCTTCCCACAGGGCACAGCCCAGATGGGCCGCAAGGACAGCGCCGCTCCTCAGGCGCTGCTGTGACACAGACACCTGCACAAATGAGATGCTGATCCTCTCACGAGTCCAGTGAAGGCAGCTGAAACCTCACAGCTAAGGAAGGCTGCAGCCTCTGCAGTCACACCACTGTCAGTGGCAGGGCAGGTATGACAAAAAGCTGGGCAAAGCCCACCAATGGCCACTGACAGCCACTGTGAAGAAGCCAGAGCCAGAGCCAGCTGTGTTACAAGCTGTTGACTGTGGAATCCTCTGATTCCTTGTCCCTCAGGGAAATCCCCAGAGCCCTCCCATGAAGGGAGGAATACTTACAATGGAGTTCCACCCCACCTGGGCAGACAGAAAAGTCTTCATGGACTTCCATGAGTCTTCCTCATGGACGCTTGCATAACACCGATACATCCCACTTCCTTTCCCCATAGGTCCCAACTTTCCCTGGTTTCTTCTTTCCTTGTTTCCTCATTGGTTGTGATATCCCTGGTGGATGGCCCCTTCTTCCCTGACAGCCAATTCCCTTTGCCCTTCCCCTTGGTACCGCCCTCATGCCCGCCCCTACTGGAACCTTGTGCAGAGGACATGGCTCATCTTTTGCCTCTGGTTCCCATTTGGCATGTTCAAAAAAGCCTGTCTGGAACTGACCTTATAAAAGGCCTCTCTGCCTCTGTGTGCTGAGCTTGCCATGGTGAGTGTGGTGTGTGTGGACTTGACTGCCTGCCTGAATGCTTACCCAAGTGGCTTTTCCCCAGGAGATGCAGACACTTGAGTGAACTGGGCTCTGTTCTGTACCTGACCGGTTATTCTCTGACAGCGCTGCACTGGCAGCTCTTACTAGTTGTAAGAAGCAACTCAGTTTTACTGCAGAGTCACTAAGCCTTGGTGTGCTTTCCTAGACTGCGTGAATCTGTGCTGGGATTGAGGCCAATGCTCAATATTCCAAGAATATTTACCAGCTGGGCATTAGCAGTGACAAAGTGCCTGGTACAGGAAGAACATGCAACAGAGGGGCTGCAGGCTTCCTCCTGAGAATTGCTTGCAGGGCAGTTTTATCTGACCACGCCACATAGATGTGTCTCTTTGATGCGTCTTCCTAAGGACATAACTAAAATATCAAACAGGGGTTGTAACAAAATGTCCTGGTTTTCTTCTTTTGGGGCACTTCAAAACAACTCTTCCTCTCAGATACCTTGGGATTGTTCTAAGAATGGAACTTTTTAACTTGTAGTGCATACTGAAAAAGACCACTTCCACTCTTATTTATGCTGTCACCTGATGTTCTCTTCAAGGAGGTCAGGCTGACCAAAATGTAGAATTCTTATCAAACCAAACCATAGAAGGAATACTAGAAGTACTGAAAGTCATAAAAATAACACCAGCATTAAATCAGCCGCACAGCCAATCAATTTCGCTGAAGTATTTAGTCTTCAATGATTGGTGACAAGTCAGGAGTCTAAAGGGAATCCAGGAAGCCAAGTGTTCTCATCAGTTTGGCAGGACTAGCACACACACCTTCACTGACTCAATGACCTTCACTGAGTCAATGACTTCTGCTGCTCGGGACACAATCCCAGCTCTTGTCTTTACTGCACAAGGAAGCTCAGGTAAAGCCCACCCACTCCCAGCTTTTGCCTTTAAGGCAAAAGGAACGCCTCACAGTGCTCTCTGGCTGCCTCCAAGCACAACACTGGCTTCTGTAGGGAGTCCAAAATGTCAGTCTGACACCAGAGTGAGGAGGAGCATGTGCTACAGCTCATGCTGAGGCACACACACTATAATACACTGCTGGATTGCACAAGAAATCCCCAGGACGTACTCAGCAGCTTCAGGAAGTGCTTCTCTCTCTCGTGGCTCAAGCAGGGCGAACTGCTTACGCTCGGGTTTTCAGGCTGCGGAGAGGAGGCTTCTTCAGAGGATGCTGCTGCTGCGGCAGCTTTGATGGCAGATCCTGCGTCCCTCTGGGACAAGAAATTTGTTTGTGTCAGAAGGGTGCCTGGCAGCGATGGCCCAGACACAGCATTTCAAAGGCAAGCCCTTAGGAACAACACTGGTGTTAGGCTGCAAGCTGAGCTGTCAACTCTTCCTCCTCAAGTCAAACCCAAAGAGCAGTCAGAGACTACAGCTTGTCACAGCCAGCCATAGGAGAGACTGTGACAGGGAAAGAACGACTGTACATTTCACCCCGTTCTGCGGACTGCATTCACCATGGACAGGGACAACTTGTTCAGAATCTGTGTGGCTCCCCATGCTCACCTGAACAAACCCCTCAAAAAACAAAGCAAGCTCTAAGAGGCCAGCAGAAATACATGCACAGGATTGCTGGCCCACTGGCCAAGGCACCAGCCCTGCTGCCCAGGGCAGCAGCTGAGATTCAGTGGCCCAGTAAGTGTCCTTCTGACCAGCTGCCATGGAGACCACAGAGTGTGGCACTCAGAGACATTTCCCCATCCACCTGCTGCTCTGCAGGGGAAAGGCAACAAGGGCAGAGACCACTTGTTGCATGAGTGCACTGCCTCCTGCTCTTTCACTCACCTGCTTTTGTTCAGCCAGACTGTACTGCAGCAGGACCTTGTGCATCCTTTGCAATTCTTCTTGGTGCCTCTTCTCCATTGCCTTCATCTTCCTCTGAGCTTCCTGCAGTTCTGCCTGCAGCTTGTCCTTGATATTCCATCAAGAGAAATCTTACTGGCACCTGCCATCACGCTCAGGTTTCCTCTTTGCCAGTCCCAAAAGCGCTTCTATTCAGCCACTTCCTTCTGCTTCTCTACCCAGCTCTAGCCCTTCCATCCTAGCTCTTCTTCCTGGTGCTCAGGGCTGGAGCCTGGAAGCACAGTGCCAGGCTCTGTGCACCCTTCAGGTGCGTATTGTTCCTTACCAGTTTTTGCACGAGCTTTTTTTCTTCCACTTTCTGAGCAGGTTGCCAGAGTCTCAGAGCCTTCCTGCACTGCTCCTCTGCCCAGCGGAGCTGTTGAGCCACGTCTTCACTTTGCTGCTGGTTGAGAGATCTTACAGCCAGCAGCTCACGAAGAAGGCCCCTCACATCCTCTGCAAACATGACACATGGCAAGAGTCAGAGACTCCACAAGCAGAGGAATGTGCTGAAGTGAAGCCCTTTCCGTTTCAGGCAAGGAGGGACCTGCCCTCAGCTCCTTCACTCCTCAGGAGCCTTGCGGACAGAGCTGGCTTGGGAGCAGCTGCACTAGGCAGGGCCATCAGCAGAAACAAAGCGCACGAGCCTCTCACCGAGTATGGCCTCCTGGGCCTGCGTGGCTGCGCGCACTTGGGCTTGCACACGGCTCCTGGCCATCTCCAGCTCCGATATGTGCTGCTGAGCCTCCAGCAGGCTGCTTTGCAGGCTCTCCTTCTCTGACCTACAAGGTGTGAAGATGAAGAGCAATTGTTCCTGGCACACAGGGACAGTTTCTCCAGTAACCTGTGCCTTAAGATCCTACACCTTAGTATGGAAAACGTCTTGCATGGCAACTCAGATACAGCAGGACTATTTTACCACTTCACATAGTAAAGCAGGCCTCTCCAGGTGACTGGGCAGCCTTTCCTCATGATCTAGACCAGCACAGAACGCCCCCCTGAGTTTGATCTCAGCAGCCAAAGCTCAAATTGCTGTTGCCTGACCTATCACACATGGGTGTGCCCACCAAGTATCTGCAAAGGAGCAAAAGCCCAGCCTCTGCTCACAGCCCTGAGCTCATCAGTACTTCCAAGTCACTCTGCAGGGGGACAGAACAGTGCTCTCCTGGCTGACTCATCAATGTTTCGTGCCATTCATAGTGTACGGACCGGTACTTTGTTTGCCAGGCACTCTCTGAGTAAAAGGGACTAAGGGAATTCACCAAACGATATAGTGAAGCCTCCGGCTTTCAGCAGCATGAGTAGGGAAGCCAAATTAGGTTTTTATCTGAAGAAGAACTATCTCAGGGTAGAAACCATTTCCTGCTATTTAAATGACTGCAATTTGACGAACAAGACCACTCGCTACCTTTATTTTTGGCTAACTAAGCCAGCAGTGCCCAAATATCTTGGCACTCTTTAAAAAGGAAGAAGCAGCAGCCAAAGGGACTTGGACAGGTTTCAGAGGTGGATGGACAAGTGGGCAAGAATCAGTGCTCAGCAAGAATCCCCAGACACTGTCAAGACGTCACAAGACCTTTCCCTTCTGCTGCTGCTGCTGTTTGTAAGCAGATCTAGGTCCCGCACTATACTTCACAGGAGCGAGCTCTGAAGGGTCTCAAGATTTTCAGCATGACCCTCCAGCTCCATCTGAGGCATCAGCACCCTACTCACAACATTCACATGGAAGAGCCTTGAATTCCAAAAATCCCATGTCAAACTACTTGGCAAGGAAAGATTGACGGTCAGATGCACCCAAGGAGAAAGCAAAACAGAGGGAAACTTCCAGTTTTAGCAAACATCTGCACGGTTTCCCTGGTACTCAATGCAGTGCCAAGTTGGCTTGCTTTGCACTTGTCACAGGAATGTGCAAGGGCTCCCAAGCAGGTACTCAAAAAGATCTGTGAGAGCTTGAGCTAGCAGAAAAATAACATTCAGATCACAGTATCCTTTTCTTTTTGCTTGTGTCTCTTTGATACTCTGTCCGAGAAACATCTGGAGAGCACACAGAAGGCTGTAAATCACAACATCATGCCCAGCACCTTTGTAATTACAGACCTTCAATAATGTCCCACCCAGGGTCTCCTCCCTGCCCTTACCTGGCCTCTGCCAGCTGCTCTGAAAGGCCTCGTAGGTCCCGCTCCGTGGCTGCCAGTCGGACTTCCAGGGCAGCGTTCTCTTGCGCCAGCACCGCCTTCTCTCTGCACACCTGGCGAGAGAACTCCTGGAGCAGCTTCTCCAGACCCCTGCGGGCTGGCCGCTGTGGGCGGCAAACCTGGAAGTGGGGGGGCGCCATTTTTCAAGAGGAACAGCAACAACAACAGCACAGTCTCTGTCTCAGCTTGCTGCCAGAAGCAGCATTCGGGGGGGAGGGTCTTGCTAGGACAAATCCCTCTCCCACAAGTGCTGCCTAGGAACAAAGGGAGCATACCTTTGGTACTGCCAGAGGAACGGCTTCCTTCAGCAGATCCCTTTGAGGCTGCCATTCATCCTGCTCCGTCTCTGCCACCACTTCAGACACCGTCTCTAGTGAGGAGTGGCGCTTTCTCTCAAATGCAGCCAACTGCTTCCATCTAGGACAAGCAGACAGACAAACAAGCCTTTAATTGCAACACGGTCTCCTTGCAAAACCAGGACTACATACCATGTCCCACGTAAGGCAGTCTCAGGGGCTTCCAACAGCCCCCTACTTCCACCTCAAGAGAATGCTGCAATTCCCTCCCTAGACCAGTATCTCTCTTTGTCCTTTGTGCAGGTGAAAGAGTTACCACTGAGGAAGTCAAACAAGCTTCCACAGAACATTTCCAGAAAGCTCAGGTACTCTCAGCGTAGCAGCTTCCTGCCTGCTGATTACAGAGCTTCCTGCCTGCTCCGTTCTGATTACAGTGGATACCAGACTTGCAAAAGGTTTTCTTTGGCTAAGACACACTTGGGAAGTTCAGATGAATACTCCCACAATTCCTATTGCTCTCACTAGTGAAATAAGGAAAGAGCCTGCAAGCTATAACTTGGGGAGGAGGTGGGTATGATTTTCCAATCCAATTATCAAAGGATGGTTTAGGCAGGCAGAGACCCCAGGAAGCATCTAGCCCAGTCTTCAGTTCCAAGCAATTGAGGTCAGCATCTGGACAGGCTGCTAAAGGCTCTGTCCATCTGAGACTTTTGAATTTCCAGGGGTGGAATGTGCACAAGCTCTCTGAGGCGCTTGTTCTGCTGCACGACTGCCTTTGCAGTTCAATGCTTTGCTGTCCTTAAGGGCAGCCTGAACCTCCCTTGCTTTTTACTCTGGTCTAGTTCAGAATGCTTTTTGTCAAGGTTTAAGAAGTGAGTCCCAGCCGGCAGCTCTGCTCTAGCTGGGTCAGCAGCCAGACCTGCCCTGGGCTGCCTTCCCCTGTCTGTGCTGAGCAAGTCAAAGGATGAGAAAGCCAAATTTGTTCTTTGACACTTGGCTTCCTAAAGCCCAGCAATGTCCACCCTTGCTGAGAGAAAGCGAAAAAGCTTAACACACACCTGAACTCCTGGATGCCGCGCACCGCATCCGTGCTCTCCTGCCGCTCCACCTTTCCTGCCTGGGCTGAGGAGTCCTGACTGGCAAGGACCTCTCCTAGTGGGGCCTGCAAGGAATGGGCGGGGAAAAAGCACAAACAAGCAATAAGGAGCAGGCAAGTTGGCTCCTGAGAGCTGGCAGAAGCAGCAAGCAGTGACACAGCTCACTGAAGGCAAAAGCTCATGTGTGGGGCTGTTCATGTGGTATTTATGTGGTGTTTATGTCCCAACTAACCCTTGAGTTGCTCTGGAAGTGTCTGAGTAGAAGCAGGGAACATTCCCCTGCTCTGCTCTGCTCAAGTGGCTTCCCCTCAGGATTTCAGGCCTTAGAGAGCAGCCAATAGGAACTGCATTCCAGCCCTTCACAGACACACCTTGTCTCTGCCACACAGAGCTGCTCAGGAGTCTTCTCAACAAATTTGGGTCACGTCAAAGTCAAGGGTGCAGTCAAAGCAGGGCCTGTAGCTACCTAGATAGGGCGTGGAGAGGGGTAGGTCCCTGCAGGCAACAGTGGCTCCTCCACACCCCACAAGGCTGTGAACTGCGCCTTGGGACCTCTCTCTCTGCTGACAGCAGGGAGCCTGCACAGACTCTGGGCACAAAGGGGCTGCCTTTCACAGCAATGGCCCTAAAGGACATCATGCTACCTCATATCTGACACCAAGGGAAGTTCACAGTCCCTGTGAGAATGCCAGGACAATGATGCCTGCATGTAAAAGTTCAGATGCCATTTCACGTGGGTGGTCAGTGGCTGGGCTGAAGAGCTAGGTCATGGCAGGACTCCAGCCCACAGCATCCTCAGCCACAAAGGGCAAGTGCTGCCTGCTCAGAAACTTGCAGCCCTGCACTGCACCAAAGCTTTGCACTGAAGCAACCAAAGCTGCCACTGATTGCTGCAGTATGCTCAGGCCCTGGACTGACAACACCTTTGTTGTCTTTTGCCTCCTCTTTAGCCTCTGGAGGAAGAGAGCGAGCCAGAGCAGGTTCTGCTGCTGCGGTGCTGCTCTGCAGACAGGCAGCAGCATGAGGGACAGGGAGGAACCTGTCATTTGGAACCTGACTTCTCCTGAGCTCTATCCCCAGATGTCCTGAAGAGAAGTCATGAATTTGGATAAAAGTGGGATGCTCACTCATTAAAACGCAATTCAAGTGGGCTAATGAGACTAATGTTTAGACAGGATTGCACATGCTTCTGAAGGAGATACTTTAGCTAGGCTATAATTAGCATGCAGCCTCCTGTCTGCAAAGCTTGACTTTCATTAGTTCAAAGCTCTTCAGTGGAAAAGGAGGAAACTGATGGAATCCTTCTGGTCATGTTCATGCAGACTTTGATGTGGACTTTCCTTCGGCCTGCCAAGCCAAGCCCACAGCTTTCTCCAAATCCTCAGACAGCAGGAATGTCAAGGGTGCCCTTCCCACTCACCAAACCCTGGACTTCACTCCTTCCACGCCTGATGCAACCTGCCAGGGGCAAGGGAAAATGAACCAGGCACTGTTAGAAAACTGTTTTTGCTGAGGAATCCCACAGAACAAGTCCACCCAAGCAGAGAGCATTTTCCTTTCACAACATCCCTCCAGGAGCAACACTTCTTTAGCACAGCAAGCAGGACAGCAGGCCAATACCCTAGGCTGTGTCTACCTTTTGCTCGGCTTTGCCACTAAGGAACTAGGAACTTGGTGATGAAGATGTAAATTGTTCCTTAGCAGTCAGTGCCTGCATGGGAGCTCATTGTCCAGCCTACAGCTAAAGCAGCTTTTTTCTCCTCTCTTTCCTAGACTTGCTTTTTCTTTTTGTACATTGCATGCAGCATGTCCCTCATGGTTGCTGTAAACAATTCCCCACAAAAGCTTCCAGCAAACCCCTCTTAGCGCTTGCAGTTCTGCTGGGACACAGCACAGGCCCAGCTCCGGGCTTCAGGAGCACACACAAACTGCTTGGCACTTTGCCCTTCAGTGCAAAGCCAGTGGCTCTTGTAGCACACAGAGGGGCCCAGTTAGACAGGCACATCCTTTAAGGAGGGAATGCAGAAAAAAGATGCTTTTCCTCAGCTCTGCAGAGAAGCGCAGTTTTTAGAAGGACGCCTGCAAAGCTCTCCCAGTCTGCATTTTGGAAGTTCCTACACCCTGCTGGGCCAGAGACACCCTTTTTCAGCTGAAGCTGTTGACAGGAACTTTACCAAACCTATGGCATCTTGATGCCCTTGTTTTTCCAACACGCTGCCCCAAGGAAAAAATCTTCTATTTACCAGTCAAACGACGAAAGGCTTTCCGAGAAGCCGCCAATGAAAAGGCGCTGCTGAGTGCTCTACGGACTCGCTCCATCGCTTGAGCAGTGCTGCTCGAGTCCGTAGGCCGGGAAACAAAAATGGAAACAAAACCCCACTTGCACAGGTCTTAAGACCGTGCAAGGGAAAAAGGGAAAAACAGGACACTTGCACGAGTGCACGGACTGTGCAAGAAAATACAGAAGCAGAAGAACACCCGCTGTAAGCTGAGAACTGCTCAGTCGAGGTGATCCTCCTGCACCGAGCGTGCCAAGAGCTGCTCTGGACGCTGAGGCCTTGCAGGCAGCAGAACAACCTCCTGCTGACAAGGCCCTGATGTGGCAGCCCTCTGCTGACATCACAATAGCAGCTGCTGTGGGTTGGTCAGTGAATCCATGCATAGCAACCAAACCTTCTCTACAGCTAACGCAAAAGAAAAGCCCAGAAAGTTCTCTGCCCCAAAGAAGCACAAAACCCCCTTGCAGTCCGTAACCCACAGCTGAAAAGATCCAAGAGTAACACAAAACAGGCACCAAGCCCATACGCCTTGTGCACCAAGCTGGACTCTGAGAAAGAGCCAGGATGTGAGGAAACCAAAGGCCATGTGCCCTTCTGCCCAGCAGCACTTCTGACTAAAACCAAGAACAATTGCTTAAATTCTTTGGATGAAATTGTGCTTTGCTGGTATCCCGGAGACTTCCCTCCATTGGAATGCCTGTCATTCCTGCCCATTTGCTGCATGGCTAACATCAACCAGCAAATTGTAGGGCTCGCTGAAGGAAGAATGACACCTGAGTGGGGTGAAAAAGCCATGTAACCAACCTGCTGCACATGCAGCACACTGCTGCTGCACAATGACGGCACCTCAAAGAAGCCTTTGGGGCCTGTGCCTCACTTCTGGCAGCTTCCCTGCAGTAGGCATCTGGCAGTCACAGGGATATGACTCTAATGGACGCACAGGAAGAAGGAAAAGAACGTAAAATCCCAGTGTGGGACGACATAGAAGCTGGTGGGGGGAGGAAACCAGTGACCAGTGCACCAAAATGGGCAAGTCCCAGCTAAAAGGGAGTTATGAGGCAGAGACCAAATGGGTGGTCCAGCTGGTGGGCACACCTGAGGAAGGCAGGCTCAGGAAAACAGAGCCACCACAAGCTTTCCAAAGTTCGGAAGCTTCCTTCCCCCTCCTCTCCTCTGCCCTTGAAACCAGTTTTTGTCTCCCTCCTAAAAATAATTGCTTCAGCATTAGCAGCAAGTGCCTGGAAAACCACCAGTGATTTTCTTTCTCTGTTAAAAACTAAAAAGAATGGAGAAAGATCTGGGCTTTTGCTCTTTGCCTGCTTTTGCAGCCATGGTAGCATTTTGGAAGGGCTCTACACAAGTCCAGGTGTTTCCCAGCCCCAGGACCACCACTGGCATGAGCCCAGCAAGTGTAGCGGAGAGAGCAGCTGGTCAGGCACCACATGTGACGTGTGGGAGGCTGCATATTGTCCTGATGCAGATTCCCTCTGTGTGTCAGACTGAAAGTCAGGACAATTCTCAAGAAATCTCTGATTAGATGGGGAACCCCTTTGGATCTACAGACAGCACATTTGCGCCTTACTGGTGTCATAATCCCCAAGCTTTAAAATGTTGCTGGGTGACCTCAATTTCCTCTAGGCTAGAGATCAGGGAAGAGTTTCACGTATGCAGCACTCTTAAAACTGTCCCCAGTGCCATGCATACCGTTTTCTGCCCGCCATTGACAAAACACTGCCGTTTCCTCAAAGGAAAGCTACAGAAAGCTCTAGCAGCCTGCCCCCACCCCAAGAGTTTCCAACCAATTTTTTCCTCTACTTTCTACATCCTATATAGTCTTAGCAAAAGTGGTCTCTGTCAGCAAAGTGAAGTGGAGACAGATCATTTGTTCATGTGCAACAGCACGGATTGGTGCTCCAGCCTGAGAGCTGGAACTCAGGAACTTGGGCAACTGTGCTTTGAGATGCAACCGCAGCCAGAGAATGGGGGTGACAGCTTGGGGAGGAAGCTGGCCCAGTAACGGCATTGCACACAGGCTGTGCAGGAGGCACTATCAGCATGAAAGCCCTAATGATGCCACAGAAACCCCCATAGTTATACACATTTATTGGATGCTGGTTGTTCTGCATGTATGTCGACACTTCTGCCTCTATAACATTTTGGAAATGGTCAGGGCTCGCAGGATTCACCCAGCATCAGGAGCTGATGCAGCCTGGGAACGTGCTGATTTACAGAGGCTTCTGGCTTCCCAGGTGAAGCCAAGGCAAGCCCTGCTGCTGCTGCTGCTGCTGCTGCTGCTGCTGCTGCCGCTGCTGCTGCTGCTGCTGTGCGAGACAGCCCCGGCTGAGCAGGGATGGCACCACTGTGCCTTGGGCTGTTTCTCCTTCCAGAGCTGGGCGGTGCTTTTGAGGCACTAATGACAGCTGGTGGGAGAAGGAAGGGGCCTTTTCCTGCGCCAGCACTTATGGATGCACTAGGGCCACCTTCAGGGGAGACTGTCGGCCCCCACCAAGTAAAGCAGAGGGACACAGCTGGAAAACGCTTCCTTTCGAGCCTTCTTCCGTCTTGGAAAAGAAAGGAGACACGTGACAGGAGGAGCAGCAGGGCCCGGTCCCTCCTCCTTGCCTGCAGTGAGGGGCGGCTGCCGCTGGGCGGCGCCATGGGAAGGGAGCGCCCCTGCGCGGGGCCGGCGGGGCGGGGCAGCCGCCAGGGGGCGCCCGGGGCGGGGCGGGGCCCCTCTGTGAGGGAGGAGAGCCTCGGGCAGCTGCGCAGCCACGCACGGGACTGTCTGTCCACAAGGCACAGCGCCAGGGCAAAGCACAGCTTCAGCGCACGCTGACCGGCAAGGGAACCTTCCCATGGAGTGCAGGATTTAGCTGTTTTCATTCCCAGTCCTGTGCTGAGCTAGCAGGCCACAAAGCCTCCTCAAGCACAGGTGCCTCCTCTCCAGGCTTCCTGCACTTCCTTTGCCGACAGGGTCCAATCAGGCACCCTGGGGACAGGCTCGGCTGATGTTACAAAGCAATGCTGTCCAAAAGAAAAAAAGGCAAAAGGCAAACCAGAAGGGAACTATTAGTTCCCAGGCTGAATTCCTCACAGGCGGAGGCAGGATTCCTTTGCTTCCCAGAAAGATGCAGAAACAGGACACGAGGACACTATGTGCCCCTTACCTTCATGTCTGGGACCTTGCTATTGCAGGCCAGCATAGCTCACAATCGTATTCACTCCTTTACCCAGGTGTCTTCAACTTGTTGGGGTTTTCCTCTGAGAGCAGCCTGAGAATGCTGCTTGCTGTCACAGGGCTTTGTTCCTGCCAGGAAACGCCACAGACTCACTTAGCTTCCTCCTTTCTAACACATGGCCCGGGTTAGCTGCCAGGAGGATGAGCAGTATAAGCTGTTCCTCAGCAAATGCCAATCCATGTAAGAAATGCTGATTCCAGTGGGAATTAGGCTCAAGTAGTGCTCTCAAGATCACTGCAGTTCAGGATTTCAGCAGGAAGACAAGAGCAGGCAGCTTGGCAGGCCTCCACCATCTCCAGCACTCACCTGCCTTCCAAATTCCTCTGCTTCCTGTAGCCATTGGCTGAACTGCTGCTCTTGACTTGCGGCCTTCTCCTGTTACCCGTGAGGCTGGCGCCTGAGGCATGTTCTGAGGAGGTCTAGAACGAAATGGTGGAGGAGAATTCCACAGAACCTGCACTTGGGATCGTCTGCCCCATTTGGTGCTTGCAGCTGTCCTCGGTAGATGTGGAGTTTGGGGTTCAGTGAGCTGTGCAGGCCAGAAAAGCAAAGACTAAGTTAGCTGAGGAAAACCAGGATCAACTGACTCAGCTCCTGCAGGCCAGAAATGAGAGTGCAGCAAATGAGTGAAAAATGCAGTACTGTGCAGCAGGTATCCAAAATGGGCATGACAGAGATTTCAAACCCACATCCACGGAGGAATCTGAACTTGCAGGTTTCCCACAAGCCAAAGGAAGTGGGTTTTTGCAAAGGCACCACGAGCTCAGTGTTGGATAGAGAACTTTTTCAAGAGAAGGGCTGACTTGGGAGCTGGTGGAAGTGGAGAGAACGGGCAAATGCGCCCATGGGTGCAGCCCCACTGTGAGGGCTGCTCCAAGGGCACCGATTGCCATGCACAGGACATGGGCACTGCCCCATGCAGAGGATGTGTCTCTGCCATATTGACAACACAAACGCTGCTCCAGTGTCCTGCAAACACATATGGGTAGTTTGTTGGTCAGCATTTTTTCCCCAGCAGAAAGTCGTTCTTCCTTCAGTGAGCCCTAGGATGTGCTGGTTGATGTTAGTCCATGCAGGAAATGGGCAGGAATGACAGGCATTCCAATTTAGGGAACTAGTTTTAGTCAGAAGCACTGGTGGCCAAAGTACAGGGGGTGTGGGCTTGGTGCCTGTTCTGTGTTACTCTTGGATCCTTTGAGCTATGGGTTATGCACTGCAAGCAGGTTTTGTGCTGCTTTGGGACAGTGTGCGCCCTGTCAAAGGAGTCCTTTGTGTCGCCTGCTGTTGTAAAATCTGTGGACAAATGCAGGCATCCTTTTTTCCATCCTCTGCGATTGTAGGGTTTTCAGATATGTGCAGGTGTCTTTTATTTTTGCCTTCTTCTACAATCGGCCGATTGCTGCGGGTGTCCCCTTTTTCCCCTTTTCCTTGCACAGTCTGGGGACTTGTGCAAGTGGGTTCTTGTTCCATTTTGTTTCCTGGCCTGCAGACTCGAGCAGCACTGATCAAATGATGGAGTGAACCCACAGAGCAGTTGGCAGGGCTTTCTTGTTGGTGTTATCGCACAAAGTTTTTAATGGTGCGACGGGTAAGTAGAAGTTTTCTGCTGGGGCAGCATATTGAAGCCAAAATGGCATAAAGATGCCAAATGTTTGGTAAAGCTCCTGCCAAAAGCTTCAGGTAAAAAGGGGGTGTCTCTTGCCCAGCAGGGTGTGTGTAGGCATCCTTTTTGTTCTCTGCGATTGTAGAGTCTGCAGACACATGCAGGTCTCCCTTTTTCTTCCTTTCTCTTGTACAGTCTGGGGATTTGTGCAGGTGTCCCTTTTTTTTCCCCCTGTTTTGCTGTACAGTCTGAGAACTAGTGTAAGTGTCCTTCCGTTCTCCTTTTTTTGCACAGCCTGCAAAGTCATGCAAGCGTCTTTATTTTTCCATTTGAGTTGCATCTAAGTCTGGGACTTGTGCAAGGGTCCATTTTTTTCCTCTTTTCACTGCACACTCTGGGCATTCTTGCAAGTGGGTGATTTTTCCCTTTTTGTTTCATGGTCTGCGGATTGGAGCAGCATTGCTCAAATGATGAAGTCCATAGAGGAGTCGGCAGCGCTTTGCCCGGACCGAGCTCTGCAGCTGGAGAGAGCAGCCGCCCGGCCCGAACGGCCGGTGCCCCGTTCAGATGGGGAAGCCCGGCCCGGGGCGCTTGGGGAGCCGTAGGGTGGTGCCGGGGACCGTTCCCAGCCCTGGCCCGAACGCCGACAGCCACATCTCACCCGCAGGGAAAGTGCAGGAGGCCCTGCAAGAGCGATTCTGCTGGGTTTGCTGCTGCTGCTGCTGCACAGTGGCTTCAGCAACGTCTGCTCGGGGACGTGGACAGCGGACGCTACCCCGGTGGGTGGAGGGGATGGTGGTGGGCGGCGGAGGTGGAGGACGGGGCTCGGCAGGGCGGGATCTGAACTCAGCCCGCTGCTCCTCTTGGCTCACAGGTGGCCATCAAAAGTGTGCTGCGGGATCGCATCCGTCATTAGGGCGAGCTGGTGAGTGACCGGGGCCAGCGGCAGAACCCGGCACAAGACAGGAAGGGTAAGCCCAGGCCCGGCAGAGTGGAAGCCGCCAGGACGCCTGGAGGGAGAGCGGCGTGAGCTCAGTGGAGGGCTCAGAGCATCCTGAGCTGGGTGAGGGCTTCTAGACCCCTGGCACGGCATCAGCCTCACTGACAGCTTTGTGGTCTTCTTGGAGCCCGACGGAACCCACGTACCCAGGGAGATGGAGCTGCTGGACAAAGTGTCCACTGGGTTCCATGGTGTTGTTCAGCTCATGGATTGATGTGAGCTCCCTAATAACTTCTCGTTGGTGATGGAGTGCCCTGAGCGGTCGCAGGACCTCTTTGATTTCCTTCTGGCATGGGGGCTCCGTGTTGGAGGAGGTGGTGCAGGGGCTGTTCCTCCAGGTGCTGAGGCTGTGCAAGACTGCAGCAGCTGTGGGGTCCTGCAGCGGGATATCAAACCGCAGAGCATCCTCTGTGACCTGGCCACCGGTGAGGCAAAACTGATGGATTTGCCTGTGGCACCTACCTCCAAGACACAGTCTGCCCACAATTTGCAGGTGAGCCCACCCAGGGCTGTGCTCCCGATGGGTCCCGGCATCTCATGGCCCCACCTGGCTGTGGCGCCGGGGATTCCCCCGTTTGCTGCCAGTCGGGGGCACACCTATGAGCCACAGAGATCTGCCTGTACGAGACAGAAGGAAAGATCAGAAGAATCATTCCACCTTCTCTCACTGCTAAACCAGTTCTTCTCTGCCTCATAAAGACAACATGCAGCTTTTCTGTGCATCAGAGGCAGCTTATCGCACCTGCAGAGCTGAGAGGCTTTTTCCCCTGCTGCTGTGCTACGGGCAGATTTACCAAACAAGCAGCATTACCAAACATGGAGATACACAGAGGGACCACAAGCAATTGACTTTGTCCCACTTAATCTCAAAGGTCACCACTCTCCACAGACACAGATGGAAGAGACTCGCACACTCCCGGTTTGCTCTGTTGACGCATGGGTCAGTGTGATGCCATTTCCTGTTTCACCTATCCCAACCCCCAGGTGTGCCAACCTCTGCTTTCCCCTCCCCCTGTCCCCAGGCTTAAAAGGAGACGGGACCATGCAGTCGGGATTCTGTTGGGAGATGTTACAAGATTCAGAGGTCTATCATCCTGGAATAAAACTCTGGATGAAAACTCTTTGATAGAATCCTCTCCTTTTTCTCTTCACCGTCGCCTGAAACTTTTCCACCAGAGGTAAACTGAGTTTCTACAATACCTGGATTTGTTCCAAGTGTCTAGCTGAAGCATCCAGCCAGCCAAAGGTATCTCTGAGGTGAAACAGCACAGCTGCCACATTTGGCCCAGCAGCAAGGGTCAGATGAGGCCAGGCACGTCCCACCCGGAAATATTGGGAATAATATTCCACAGACGCCAATCTTGCCAGCAGGGCTTTCTCTGATGAAGAATAACAACAAGGGACAGCTCCCTCACAGCCGTGCAGCCCAGAGATCTGCAGGGCACCATCAGCACCTGGCTTCATAAGTGACCCGTTCTGTGGGGATGGAAACCAACTACCAAATCCTCGCTGATTTCAGCGGCAGCAGCAGCAGCAGTGCCTGCATCTGATCCCTAGGTCTGGGGCTGGGCTGGACAAAGGACACATACGGCACATTGTCCCTGAAGAATGTGACTTTAGGAACAACCGCTTACCACTGTCTCCTGTTGTTTGTGCTAGGGTCACACCAGCCTGAGGCACTGGGAAGCCCTTGGTGCCACCTGGGACTGCAGATGAAAGGCCCTGATCTCCAGGACCAAACAGGGGGGGAACTCACTCTCCAGACAGAGCTTGCAGAATGAAAAGGCTGCCGTGAGCAGCTATTGGGGTGCACAAGACAGAGAATACTTTGGACCTTATTAGCATATGAGAATAATAGATAAAATTCCTCAGCAAAAGCAAACAGAACTTTGAAAACTAGATCTAGATAGCAAGAAGGTTTAATTAGATAGGTTTACCAGAAAAAGAAGCTCTTATTAAACAATGCAAGCAAGAGATGTTATATGCATAAGTTTGTGGATGTGACTTCAACCCAATCATTGTAGTACACATTACTAGTCTCCCTAAAATAGTATATAAGTACTTGTATCCCACAATGAAATCGGATTCTGATCACCAAGTCAGTCTCCCCATATTTCCCCATTGCACATTCGGTGCCCCAAGTGAAGAAGAAAACCCGGCCTGACTGGTGGGCAGTCAGCGAGTCCCTGGAACTGATCGTGACGGTGAGAGAACAGCATTTGGGCCCGCAATCCCTGTCTGCTGCAACTTGACAGATGAGCCAGGGGATCTAAAGGAATGGGAAAGGAAATGTCCAAAGAGAGGGACGTCTATGAAACCATGCTTGCCCTTCTGGACAGGCGTGGCTCCCCCATCCCAAAGCATGACCTTAAGTCACTTCTACGATGGGTGTCACCCATGGTCCCCAACACTACCCCTTCTTCTGTATTTACTCCCCACTTCTGGGACAAGGTCGGTATAAAGCTCTATGACCTTGCTATGCTGCCTGTGCACGAGCCAGAGCTCCGAATGCTTCCTGCTTGGAAGGCGGTCATGGACGCAATTAAAAACTGGGAGGGTGCAGGGAAGACTGCGAGGCTACAGATTATGAGGCTACCCTGAGCCAGTCCCAGCAACTGCGCCGGATCAAAACCTGCCCAGATCCTGCTCCCCATCCCCTGTCCGCACGCCCTCCCTAGCGAGTGCCAGGGATAGAGCCCGGTCACCACCCCCAGTCCCACCGCCACACCGCCAGCCATCCCAGAGCCGCCGGGCTCTTATGGCTTATGCGACAGACACTGACTCTAGCAGTGAAGGGGAGCTGGACTCTTTCAACCCTGACCCTGAAAAAGATGCGAGCTTACTCCCTTCAGATACGCGTAACAATTGGTTCTGGATAAAAAGGAAAGCCCTTAAGGACAGAGACCTTGACACTGCTGCAGAAATCTTTCTGGCCCCTGAGCAATTCACCCGGAGGGGGGAAAATCCACAATAGGAGCCCCTAGATCATTCAGAAATTAAGGAACTGTGCCGTACATACCGCTGTGGAGTGGGCTGGGGTCCCCCTACTTCAGTAATTTGTTAAGAGCAACCTTTGCTATTCACCTCATGACTCCTCATGATGGTAAATTTTTTGCACATCTGTTGCTCACACTGACACAATGTGCTATATTTATGCCGCAATGGAAAAAAGCACTGGAAAATTTAATTGCAATGTATGCAGGGCATGCAAGCCAAGCCCTGGCTTCCTTAACTGTTGACCACCTTGCGGGGGAGGGGGCGCATACCAAGCCTAATGGCCGAGGCACCTTACCGAGAGAAGCCCTACAGGATATTAGGGCAGCTCGCCTGGCATTCCTTAAGGTTCCTGATGCCAAAACTCCACAACAGTTCCTTCATGAATATCAAACAAGGTCCGCAAGAGCCTTACTTGCAGTGTGTGGACAAATGGAAACAAATATTGGAGAGACAAATCGATAGCGAGCAAGCCAGGGAGATTATACTCCTCAAACTGGCCATCGAGAACAGCAACCTGGACTGTAAGCAGCTTTTAAAATCTTTACCCCCCTGAACCTGAACCCACTTTACTCCAAATGATACAAGTGTGCCACCGCTTGGGGACATTACAACACACCACAGCAGTCACAAATCAAGCTGTGGGCAAGGCATAGTGGATGCTTTTGCCATCCTGAAATTAACCCCTGGGAAACAGGTGGCTTGTTTTGGCTGCGGGGAATGTGGACATATCCACAGAAACTGCCAAAGAACGCAGAAACCTAAAGCTCCGGATGTATGCCCTTGCTGCGGGAAAGGCCCTCCCCTTGCTAATAGATGTCGCTCCAAGTTCCACCCCAATGGCCAGCCTTTGCAGGGAAACTTCTCTCGCAGCGCGGGACGGCGACGTGCGAGGACACAAATTCCACAGCCGACGCAGCAGCTGGGAGCAACCGTGAACTTCCAATCGGCCCTGCCCTCGCCCGCCGAGCAATTGTCGCTGACTTACAACCAGCCACTCCAGGCAGCGCAGGAACGGACCTGGCAACCTCCGACACAGTAACATTGCTTGATTCATCTGTCCATTTGCTTCTCACAGGAGTTTTCAGACCGCCAGGACAGAATATGCACACTTTGATTATAGGCAGATCTTCCACCTCGATAACTGGGTTGTTTGTTCTTCCTGGGGCTATAGACTCTGATTCCCTTGGGGAAATAAAGATGATGGCTTGGACCCCCCCATCCGCCCTGTGTAGGAGCAATATAGCTCAACTTATACCCTTTCCTGCAGTACCCCTGCCTGCACCCCCGGTAGCTGAATAAAGGGAGGGGGGTTTTGGTTCTACAGGGGTCCCACAGATTTTAGGGACACAATGTATTACCTCTGAGCATTCCAACATGCCAATGCAAAGGGACTCTGAAAGGTAAAGACATAGTCGTGGCAGGACTTATTGATACCGGAGCCAATGTGATTGTTATCTCAAAAAGCCAATAGCCCGGTGAGTAGCCACTGATGGCTGTGCCTCAGATACTTTAGGGCATGGGTGAGAACCATGAAAGCGTGCAGAGGCAACACTTAGTGCAGATAGCAGGGCCTGATAAGCAGATAGCCAGAGTAAAACCTTTTGTGCTTTCTGTTCCTCTGGTTTTGTGGGGAAGGGATGTCTTAACACAGTGGGGGATTTTTATGCATTCAAATTTTCATATAGGAGTTATTGGGATGTGCGACACCCCCAAACTGACTTGGAAGACTTCTGATCCTGTGTGGGTGAACCAGTGGCTCCTGTCATTAGACAAACTGTGCATATTACAAGAACTTGTACAAATACAGCTGGAAAACGGACATATGGTCCCGTCTAATAGCACTTGGAATTTCCCCATGTTTGTGATTAGAAAGCAATCTGGGGGGTGGAGGCTGTTGCATGACTTGCGGAAAATAAATGAAGTAATAGAAGAAATGGGAGCCCTCCAGCCGGGGGTCCCTTCCCCTCCCGTGATCCCCAGAAACTGGCATTTGACAGTGATTGATTTAAAAAATTGTTTCTTTGATATTCCACTGCATCCAGACGATGTGCCAAAATTCATCTTTTCTCTGCCAACCATTAATATGCAGGAACCACTAATTCGATATCATTGGACAGTATTACTGCAAGGCGTGCGCAACAGCCCCACTATTTGCCAACGTTATGTTGCAAGGACCCTATGTCCGATCTGGGAACGTATGCCTGATGTTCTGTTGTATCATTACATGGATGATATTTTGATCTCTGCAGAAACTGTGATTGGAATTGAAGAAGGTGTGCTGGCTGTCAGCCAGGCTGTCCCATTGCCAGGTCTGACCATTGCTTCTGAAAAGGTTAAAAAGACCTGTTATAAATGATCAAATTGGTAGCCAAATTTATGAAAAATTTAACAAAGATTTATGAGATCAATAACAAAAATAGAAATTTTGAAAAAAAGGAAAAATTACCACAGCCAAGACAGCGTCAGTCCCGGGAACAGCGCTGGGTGACCTAGGGTTCCGGCTGACAGAGAGACAGCGTTTCCCCAGAGGTACACCCCAAGTGCTTCCAGTGGCCAGCTTATATACAGTTTATTCTGCCTGGGGCAGGGATGACCACATATTTCTTTGTGTTCCTTCTTATGTATAGTTGAATCCATACAGATGTAGAAACAGACAAAGGTGAGCTCAGAGATGCAGAGGAACGTCTGAGTGTCCAGGCAGAAGATGCATTCACATGTACTAGTTTCTGAGTACCGCCATGAAGTAATGTCCAGGTGTATGTCTTGTGAGCTCCTCCAGACATTCCATTCTGGGAAGGTCCTGATGCTATCTCCCGAAGTTGGAGCCAGAGGAAATCGCCCATAACAGCCAGGGACCATTCCATTCATACGCTAAAAGACCTGATATTATCTTACTGCTGTCCGGGAACTGGTTAAAATAAGAATAGAACTCTCTTCCTAGCCAGAGTGGTCAGAAACATAACTTTTGATCTTTCCAATATTTTATACACATATATATATCTACTTCTATAGCATGAATTATCTCTACCATATACTACAGACCCGTATTTCCCCATGGAAATATCTGGGCTGGCGCATTGGAGCACACTCAATTTCGGCACAACCTTTGCAAATTTTAGCTGAAATCAAAACTCTGCACGATTGCACAAAAATTACTAGGGACTATGAACTGGGTTCATCCCTTGCTTGGAATTTCAAATGCAGAATTGGAGCCATTGTTTGCCCAGCTAAAGAGAGAGCCTGACCTCTCTTATCACCTAGACATTTGGACACAAAGGCACAAGCTGTGCTTCAAAAGGTAGCTGATGCTATCTCACAGAGACAGTCAGCTTGCTGGGCTCCAGAGTTACCACTTTGGCTAATATTCTAAACCCTGACAGGCAAGCATGTGCCTTGATATTTCAATGGGACTCAGAAAAACCAGACCATCTGTTAATTATTGAATGGGTCTTTTTTGCCTAACAATACGCCCAAGACTATTTCCATGCAAGATGAACTTATGGCCGTGTTAATTGTCAAAGCTCGTCAAAGACTAACCTCCTTGGCTGGAAGGGATTTTGACCGCATCTTTTTACCTCTTACAAAGTTCTGTTTGGACTGGTTGCTACAGAAATCTGAGAAATTGCAAATTGCTTTAGCAGATTACCCAGGGCAGATATCTATCCATCCACCTAGGCACAAGATGTTAAGCTGTTCTTTTAACTTGGTCCCAAAGCCACGGAGAAGTGAGACTCCTTTGCAAGCTGTGACAATATTCACGGATGGTTCTGAGAAAACCCATAAATCAGTGGTTGTGTGGAGGGATTCTGATACCGGAACCTGGCAATCTGATATTGCTGTTTTTGAAGGGTCTCCACAAATTGTAGAATTAGCTGCTGTAGTCAGAGTGTTTCAGAAATTCAGCTCACCTTTTAACCTAATAACAAACTCTGCCTATGTAGCCGAAATTGTGCCTAGAGCAGAAGCCTCTGTCTTAAAACAAGTTAGAAATTATGTTCTTTTTTACTGGTTGAAACTACTAGTTTTTCTTTTGGATCAAAGGGCTGTTCCTTACTTTGTTATGCATATAAGGTCGCATTCCAATTTGTCTGGGTTTCTTACAGAAGGCAACACCCAGGCAGACTTGTTAACCTTATTGGTGCAACATGTTTTGCCAAACAAAATAGAGCACGCTCAGGTAAATCACTCATTTTTTCACCAGAATGCTGGGGCTTTAGTAAGGCTTTTTGAGCTTACTCCAGAACAAGCTTCTGGTATCATTGCTATGTGTCCTGATTGTCAGCATTGCTCTCTTCCTAATGCACAGGGGTCAACCTGAGAGGCTTACAGAGCCTACAAATTTGGCAAACAGACGTGACACACTTTCCTGAATTTGGTCGTTTGAAATTTGTGCATGCTTCCATTGATACCTTTTCAGGTGCTCTGTTTGCCTCAGCCCACACAGGAGAAACAGCAGAGAACACTTGTCATCATTTCACTGCTGCCTTTGCCACATTAGGAATTCTGCAACAGATTAAGACAGATAATGGCCCCTCATACATTTCCCATAAAGTTGCAAATTTTTTCTCTTTATGGGGAATTACCCGCAAGACAGGCATACCCCACTCACCCAGCAGGCAGTCCATTATAGAGCAAGCCCATGGCTCCCTCAAGCATCTCCTGGCCCAACAGAAGGCAGGAGCCAGAGATACACCTGCTGAAAGACTACAGAAAGCCCTATATGTTTTTAATTTTTTTAACTGTTCCATGATGGATTTAAATCCCCCTATGACTAGGCATTTTGCATCATCCACATCTCTTTCCTGCAAGGAAAAACCACTGGTACTGATCTGTGACCTAGAATCTGGCAAAATCCTTGGCCCTTACCCTTTGGTCACATGGCGGGGGGAGGGGGGGGAGGAGGGGGGGTTTGCTTGTATTTCCACAGAAAAGGGACCTCGTTGGATCCCTGCAAGAAATGTGAAACCATTCTGGGAACCTCTAACAGCACCTGACAGAGACCAGGCTGCTACCCAGCTCTCAGAAGAGGAGGGGGAGGAGGAACCACACAGAGACTGCAGCTCATGACCAACATCTTCTGTCCCACCTGCAAAGGAAACTGTGGACCCTGGGTTTTATGTCAATGTAAAAAGTGTGGAGATCGGTGGTATCACGGAGCCCTTTTGGCAAAAGCATGGTGTGCATCATGTTATGACGTGGAGTTACAAATAAAGTATAAAGCCATTGAATTTTTAACTGTAGTAGGCCACGAGGAAAGGGATAGCCCTCGCCTCCCTATTCTCAGGAGGGAAGTTTTGAGGAAGCTGAAAATAGCCATCTTTGCAAAGTAGAGTGCAAATAAAAAAATGTAGTGCCTTATATCTGGCCAGTCCCTGAACAAGCTTGGGAGAGGACAAAAAGGGAATGTGCTAAAAGATATGCTTGGAAATTAAAATCAAAAAAGGGGTTTTTTTGCTGCAACATAGAATGGAGTTAAAATGGATGCTCTGCTTATGCTTGTTAGCACTGCTTTGTTTTACTAACACAGCTTGGCCTGTTGACCAACCCAAAACAAATGTTTGGATAACTCTAGCCAATGCAACAAAACAAGATACCCTATGCTTGGCCACTGCATCCCCAGAAAATCCATTTTCAACCTGTCTAGTTGGCCTTGCCATTAGACAATTGGCCAATACCAAAAAATACTGAAAGTGTGGTGCAGAGTTCAAATCCTGTTGATGCATGAGATCAGTGGACCCCCTACCTTCCTGAAGCACCCTTGGATCCCCAAGAAGCTCCCCTTGGAGCTCCTGGGTTCTGTAAAAATGGATTTTTGTGTTGATTTTAAATACACAGGAAGAAATCAGTCTAAAGCTTGGGATGTTCTCCCTATCACCCTGTGTATAAGAATCAAACCTTTTGGTGTAATTACAATTCTGGCAGCCCTTCTAAATCTAGCAATGCCCCCCTAAGGCTGCCATCAGGAATGTTTTTGGTCTGTGGAGATCAGGCCTGGGCTGCAATCCCTTTGCACGTACAAGGAGGTTCCTGTAGTCTGGGACGATTGACTGTGCTAACACCTAACACATCCATGATTTTACAGCACAAATATCCCCACAGAATAAGGTGCAGTTTACATGCATTTGATAAATACTGCAATGATGAAGTGTCTCTGTGGTCTGAGACCCAAATGAATTTGGCCTATTTACTTTTGCCAAAATTGGCTGCAAAAAAGGCCTTAATCCAATTAAATGAGATGGCTTGCTGGCTGGCAAAACAGACAAATGCCACTAGCTCTGCTTTGTCAAACCTATTAATGGATGTGTGTAGTATAAGGCATGCTACTTTGCAAAATAGAGCTGCAATAGATTTTTGTGCTCCAAGCACAAGGTCATGGCTGCGAAGATTTTGATAGAATGTGTTGCGTGAACCTTTCTGATCACTTGGAATCTATCCATAAAAGCAAACAACAGCTGAAGGATAGTGTGTTTAAACTATGAGTAGAATCTGGATTTTGGCTAGATAACCTGTTTAGTGGCTGGGGTCTAGCTCCCTGGCTAAAGGATTTCTTTAGGATAGGTATGCATGTGGTGATTTTGATAATAATTATATTAATCGTGATACCTTGCTTGTTTCAATGTGTGCAGAGATTAATTAATAAGACCATTAAAGGGGTGGTTTTGGTTGACACAGAAGGGGGAGATATTGGGGTGCACGAGACAGAGAGTACTTTGGACCTTATTGGCATAAGAGAATTGATAGATAAAATGCCTTGGCAAAAGCAAACGGAACTTTGAAAATTAGATCGAGATAGCAAGAAGATTTAATGAGACAGGTTTAGCAGAAAAAGAAAATCCTATAGAACAATGCAAGCAAGAGATGCTGTTATATGCATAAGTTTGTGTATGTGATTTCAACCTAATCATTGTAGTACACCTTACTAGTCTCCCTAAAATAGTCTATGAGTGCTTGTATCCCACAATAAAATCGGATTCTGATCACTGAGTCAGCTTCCCTGTCTTTCTCCATTGCTGACAGTGGGACAGATGTTTGCCCAAGCTCCATGCTCGCTGTAAGATTCCGTGCAGAAATTTGGATAGCCACATCCCAGTACAAATGAGATGCAGTCATTCCCTTCTCTGTCAAAATCTTGACGCAGACACAGGAGGCATCTTGAAAGTGGAACAAAATCCTGGTGGGAGGGGGAAAAAAGTGCACGCAACTCCTCTGCAAATCAACTCTGTTCACCCCATGAGCCTTGGCTTAGCTTGCTTTCCTGGTGACTCAGCGCAGACATGTCCTCTGATGGTGGACAGCACAGGGCCTTGAAAGGAGCTTTACCTGGGCTCTTCCCACTTTGAATGCTGAGGGTGGCATCTGAAAATCTATGCAATTGCTGAAGGGCCCAGAACTACCTTGAAATTCTCTTGCTGAAACACTGCACTTGTTACCCAGAAGAGTTCCCTCCATTTGAAAGTATCTCATTTTCCCCATTTCCAAGTCAGCTCACAGCAACCAGCCATGTGTAGGGCTTAGAGAAGGAAGCATGGCACCTTAGCATGGAAAGCCCAGTGTGGGCCCTCAGGGCAGAGCACTTTGGTGTCCCAAAGGTTTAATTAAGAGAGGCCACTGTTAGGAGGATGTCCCATTTCAGCCCTCCTTTACTCTTCTATACCAAGTGATTGCCAGCAAGGGGGGACAAGCAGGGCCTGGTCCCTCCTCCTGCCCTGCTCTGAACTGCAGCTGGCACTGTGGGACACCAGGGCACAGGGGAATAACATCTCTGCAAGGCAGGTAGGGCAGTGTGGGGCAGCTGTCAGGGGGTGCGTGGGGCGGGGCGGGGCAGGGCCCCTCTGCCAAGGGGGAGGGCCTTGGGCCACCTGGAAGCAGCGCAAAGCCAGGAATGGGACAGCCTGTCGGGAGCACACAGCTTCCAAGCACTGAGCAGCTTAGGCACGCCATGACACAGGAGGGAACATTCCAGGGCTCTGGAGGCTTTGGAGTTTGTATTGCCAGTCCTGCTAAAACCAAGGGCTCCATCAGAGCATCTTCTTGAGACATAAACTTCAAGGAATTTAGGGATTTTAGAAGCGGCTGAGGTTTTAGTTAGAGATAAGGTTTATTAGAGTTAATTAAAAAAAATGGGTCGGCCTTGATGAAGTTAAGAGTTAGTAGTTAACTAGTAATTGAGGACAGGGAATGGGAGTTCTACCAAGGGTTCATTTGTCATATTTGCATTGAAATGGTAGAAAGGTCAGAATGAGGAAGACTTCATTTACTTCCTGATTTTGGGACCCCTCCCCATGAAAGGGACCACATACCCATTTAAAGGAGCAAACTGCACATGCTTAAATTTTTTGAACTAATTTCCATACGAAGCAGGGAATGGGATGTACCAAAGTTATGACTATGCATTTGTATTTTGGGTATTCTATACTTGTATAGATAAAAGGACTCTGTAATCACCTGTAAATTGCGGTGTGTATTTGGGAGTTGTCCTGCACTCTTCACAATAAACATACACTTTCTAGCATTAAACTGTTAGAGAGTCTTTGTCCGACACAGTTGGATATCGGTACTAGATCAATATCCATATTTTTGATAAATCATCTGGCGAGCCAGGTAGCAAATCTTCTCTCTCTGGCTGTGGGGCCAGTGGGAGTCCGGGACTCTTCTGGGCGCCCACCAGAAATTTCCAGGAAGAGGGATCCTGCGATCCCACTGACTACCTGGGGAAAGACCAGAACCTGCTGGAAACAAAATGTATGTTTCTATTTGGGGAAAGGTACCTTATTATATAAGCAGTAAATAAGACACGAGAGATGTCTCGTTGCAGTGGTCTGGTAACTTGTGTCCCGTAGTGGGGATCTGGGGATCCGTGTCCCGTAGTGGGGACCCAGGGGTCTGGTAGTCTGTGTCTCCTAGTGGAGACGGCGGCAGCAGTGTTGTGAATTTGGATCGGAGCAGTGGTGGCTCCAGTTTCAGTCTGTAATCTAAAGGTGCACCTCAGTGATCCATCATTTGAGTGGCTAGTCCGAATTTTTGGGACACGAAGGGTCCCGTTGTGGGTTGCAGACAATCTTGGTTGTGGCCCCACTCTGTGTGTGTATTGTAAACGGATCTATGTTTGTTTGGTGGTTTTGTGATTTTGTGTGTTTGGTTTGTAGAAAACTATTTATGTACCGTATTTGCTGTGGTTTGTGAGAGTTTGTGTTGTAAGTATTATAATTTGTCTGATTTGGGGTGTGTTATTAACCTTTGTAAGTGTTTTTGAGAGTTTTATAAGCTTGAAGTTGCAAAAGGTTTTTGAAACCCCCACCTGATTTGTGGAGGGACACTTTGTTTGGGAGAGCAGACTGATTTAAAGTGTTTGTACTGTGCTTGGACTGCGTGTTAGAGGGGAATTAGGCTGTGTGTGGGCCTGGGTCGTATGTGTTTTTGGCTGTAAAATTTTACTTGATGTATTGTTAGGTGAAAAGGGCTTTGAGTGAGCTAAATTCGTTCACTTCTTAGTTAAAAGAGTCCTGGTTATCTGGGAGTCATTTGTTTCTCGGGTAACCGGAGGGGAGTCCAGGCTTTGTAGCCTCGGGATATGTCTTTTTAACCCCTGAGAGAGTTTGGCAAGTGAGTGTTTTGATGATTTTTACTTTTATGTGAGGTTTGCAGTTGCTGGAGTGTGTGGTAATACTTTAAACTGTTGGTGGCTTACCCTCCCCCCCCCTCCCACTTCTTGTGGAGGGATTTGTGTGCTGTGCGCCGGCCAAAATTTGTGTGATTTTTAGCAAGACCTTGTTAAATTTTTTGTTGAGTGTGTTTGGGGTCATGAAAAAACCCCTAGCTGTTTTCTTTGTGAGCCTAAACTATTTGTGTTTGGAGTCAGGTCTCTGCCAGAAAAAGAAACTCAGGCTTTGGTTGAATGCAGAAGGCAGAGCGCCCTGAACTACTGCTGGGAGAGGCAGCGGAGGGGTTTCTTTGCTGCCGAGGTACGCAGTTGAACTCCGTGGTTTGTAACATTTTTGATCTTAGGGTGAGAGAAATTTGGTGGGGAATCCGAAAAGCTTTGGAACGGGTAATAGTAGTGATTCACACAGTTGTTGGTGCAACGCGGAATCGTGAAATTTCTGCCGAAACTCGGCTGATACTTTGCAAGGTTCCCATCTGTTCTTTGGTTACAGCGGGACAAGAGATAGCCTTGGCTTTCAGCTGCACACTCGCTACAGTGTATGAAAAGTTACTTACAATTTTTAAACGTATTTTAATAGCAATATACCCAGAGCAAAGCATAACAGAGGACCTGATTTAATAAGTAATGAATAACCTGCACCTTGGGTAGAGTGCCTGACTACATTGTGTGGTTTTCTTAGATTGAAGAAAAAGGAGGTTCCCCCCCCCCCACTTTTGTCGAACTGTGAGTTCTTTCCTTAGCTGCTGCTCCGAACCCTGTTTTGAAGGACATATTGCTAAGCCTTTCTTTTAAAGGAAAGAGAAAAATTAATTAACAAGCTGTTTTATCCCTTTTGATTGCTAGCACAACTAGATGACCAGGAACAGGAGGCACAAGAATCCAGAGCTTGGTTCAGGGGTATTCCCCTGCCCAGAGGAAGATTGCTACTGTAACCCATGGATTGTGTTTCCGTGTGCAGTCTGTGGGTCCCACAAAGGTATAGGTAGCTAATACCTAAGAGAGGAACTTGTGCTCCCTGTCTTACAAAAGAACAAAAGACTACCCAGACAGCTATACGAATTTTGTTGGCAATTGGTCGGGAGGCCCACAGCAGCAGTAAAATATTCGAGTTGTGGGAAAATGGGGTTTCAGGAACCTTAAAGAAACCAGTGGAAATTCTTAGAGCTGAGTGTGGCCAGCATATTTTTGTACCAGAGGGAACCCAAGTGAAACTAAAGAACTGGGATAAGGTCAAAAGCCGTTGTGAAAAATAAAATCTTAAGCTTTGGGGGCAAATGAGAGCAAAGAGATTCCCAGAGGAAGACCTCTAGGGTGTATCTTAACACACTAGAAAGAGCTGGTGGGCTATGGTGGGAGTGAAACTAAAAGAGAACTTGTCAAATTTTGCACACAGTGGTGGACACTCGATAGACCTGATGGAGGACTGAAGTGGCCAGCAAGTGGTACACTGGACTGTGAGACACTATTACAGTTAATGCTTTTCCTTAGGCGTGAGCAGAAGTGGCAAGAGGTGACTTATGCTGATATCAGCCTTCAAAGTCACCCCAAGTGGCAAAGGGATTGTGGGATTAGGCCACCATCTGATCCACTGGTACTGGCTCTTGAAAAGGATAATAAAGCTAACAGGGAAAAGCTCAAACGGTGTTGTAGCACATGCTCAATAAATGAAAGATGCTCACACCCAAGTAAATTGCATCCAACAGAGATCTTAGAACAAGGGATGGTAGAGGCACTTTTACCACCCCCTAGAAAACAGGAAGGAGGGAGGGTAGAGGAATGAGTAAAATCAGAACCCTCACCAACTTTAGCCTGCCCTAACTTATCTTCTGGTTCATCTGCCCTGGGAAAAACAGTAATTGAGGTAGAGGTTTCCCCACCAACTCCTGACTCAAGGGAACCATGGAGGCTTTACCCACCGTTGCCTAGTAGCGATAGTGAATGGGATGAATCTGAACCAAGCCCCAAGCTTTCCCCACAAGGTCTGATAGCATTAAGGACCAGAAAGCAAACTAGAATGAACTCACAAATAGCCAGAAAACAAACTAAAGGAGTTATACAAGTACCCTTAAGGCAAGCTACAACCCTAAAAGGGAACCAAAGATAATTGAGGTCCCCTTTTACTCAATGGATTTGGAGGCTTGGGAAAGGACTGCTAAGGGTTATCAGAATGACCCAATAGGCGTTGCTAAAAGGTTGAAGTTTATGATTAAGCAGCATTCACCTGATTGGGCAGACATGCAGTTACTACTTGATGCCTTGAAAGAAACAGAGAAGCAGTTGGTTTTGAAGGTAGCCAAAGATTTAGCTGAAGATGCTTGTGTGACAGCACAAGAGTATATCAAAGATCTATTTCCTCTTCAGGATCCGATGTGGGATCCCAATGAACCCAATGAATTAGCACAACTTAAGAGATACGGAGACTTTATAGTGAAAGGACTAGAACGAGCAATTCCTAAAACCATAAATTGGTCAGCCTTATATGCTGCTAAACAAGGTCCCTCTCAAACACCTTCTGAACTTTTAGATCACCTGTGGGACACAATGCAGGGACACAATCCCTGGACCCTGGATCAGATGAAGGGACACAACAACTAATCAATTTATTTTTAGGACAATCCACAGGAGATATCAGGTGGAAACTCCAGAAGATCCGGGGCCCAAATAGCCAGGACTTGGAGACTGTATTGGATGAAGCATGGAGAGTCTTTAGTAATCAGGAAGAAGGGTATAGATAAGGGATGAAGAAATTAGTAGCAGTAGTAAGGGAGGGAGAAAGGGAGAAACATGAGCAAGGCCCGCCAAGACAAGGACCACCCTGACTCGGAAAAGATGTGCATTTTGCAAGAAATTTGGACACTGGAAAAACCAGTGCCCAGAACAAAGAAGGGGTGATGAACAGAGAAATGGCGATTGGAGAGGAGAAAGGGTGGTTGTTCATATGAAGGAGGACTGAGGAGGACTGGAGAGCCCTACCCTAGGGGACCCTCTGGTTATAGTTAAACTGAGGAATGAAGAAAAGGAAGTGGAAGTTTTAGTGGACACAGGGGCAACATTTTCAGTGTTGAATAAGGCTCTAATACCTCTAACAAATTATAATGTTATAGTAAAGAGGGCTACTGGTCAATCTGAAAAAGCATATTTTTGCAAACCATTAAGGTATAAATTGGGAAAGCAACGGGGGATTCACTGACTCTTATATATGCCTAATGCTCCATCTGCACTTTTGGGCAGGGATCTGCTAGAGCAACTGGATGCAAAAATACTATTTAAAAACAGAGAAATTAGATTAGTTTAGAGGTAATGGACCAACAATATGTGGAGTTGTTAAGCCTAATGTTAATAACCAAAGAAACTGAAATTTCTCTTGAAGAAGAGGAAAACTTCAAGAAAATAATGGATCAGGTATTCCCTGGGGTATGGGCTTCTAATATACCAGGCAGAGCAAAGAATGCATTATCCACAGAAATCAAGCTCCAAGAAGGAGAACGACCAGTGAGGGGTAAACAATACCCCCTAAAGAAGGAAGACAGAGAAGGGATTAGCCCAATCATAGAAAACTTTTTGCAAACAGGACTGTTAAAAGAATGCCATTCTGATTTTAACACTCCCATTTTGCCAGTAAAGAGGCCTGATGGGTGATACAGGTTAGTAGAAGATCTGAGGGCTGTTCACAAAATAACTGAAGACTTGTATCCAGTAGTTGCTAATCCTTCCCTATACCTTGTTAACTCGTTTAACACCTGAACTAGCCTGGCTTACCATTTTAGATTTAAAGGATGTTTTCTTTTGCCTCCCTCTCCATGAAGCCAGCCAGAAGATTTTTGCATTTGAATGGGAGAATCCCAAAACTGGATGGAGGAACCAGCTCACATGGTGTGTACTACCAAAGGGGTACGAGAACTCCCCCACTATATTTGGGGAGACACTTGCCAAGGATTTAGAGTCTTGGCAACCTCCACCAGGAGAAGGACAGTTGCTCCAGTATGAGGATGACGTCCTGATAGCTGCCCAGACCCAGGAGACGTGTGGACTGAACAGTAAGCGTCCTAAACTTTTTGGGCCTACAGGGGTATCAAGTGTCCCAGAAGAAAGCCCAAATGGTGAGGCAAACAGTTGTTTACCCAGGTTATGAAGTGAGTGCTGAACAAAGGACCTCGGGGCAGGATCACAAAGAAGCAATATGCCAGACCCTGAGACCTCAGACAGTGAAAGAACTGAGAACCCTTTTAGGCATGACTGGGTGGTGCAGGCCATGGATTTATAACTATAGGTTGCTTGTTAAACCTTTATATGCCCTGATCACAGAAGGGAGCAGAGATCTTCAGTAGACAAAAGAAGCAACCCAAGCCTTCAACCAGCTAAAGAAGGCCCTCATGTCAGCTCCAGCTCTGGGACTTCCAGATGCGAGTAAACCATTTTTCCTGTTTTCCCACGAAAAAGAAGGGATTGCCTTTGGAATATTAGCACAGAACTTAGGCCTGTACCAGAGAGCAGTGGCTTATCTCTCCAAACAGCTGGACACGGCAGCTAAAGGATGGCCAAGGTGTTTCAGAGCCGTTGCAGCAGTGGCAGTGAACATCCAAGAAGCGTGCAAATTCACCCCAGGCCAGAAGATGACTGTGCTAATATCCCACATGGTGTCTGCAGTCCTTGAGGCAAAAGGGGGACATTGGCTCGTCCCACAGAGGTTTCTGAAGTACCAAGCTATACTAGTAGAACAAGATGATATTGAAATCGTGATAACTAACATTGTGAGCCCAGCTTCCTTCCTCAGCGGGAGTATGGGAGAACCAGTGATCCATGACTGTCTAGAGACCACTGAAACCACCTACCCCAGCTGCCCAGATCTGAAGGACACCCCACCTGAAGATGCTGAGACCTGGTTTACTGATGGAAGCAGCTATGTCATCAGTGAAAAAAGGCATGCTGGGTATGTGGTTACCACAAGCAGAGAGGTAATCGAGTCCCTGGACCTTTGCCAGCAAACACCTCTGCACAAAAGGCTGAAACAGTTGCCTTAACTTGAGCCTTAGAGCTGGCGAAAGGAAAAGAGATTAACATCTACACAGACTCAAGGTATGCATTTGGAGTGGTTCATGTACATGGAGCCATTTGGAGAGAGAGAGGACTGTTGAATTCACAAAGGAAGAATATTAAACATGCACAAGAGATACTGAGAGTACTAGATGCAGTACAACTACCTAAGAATGCAGCCATCATGCACATTAAGGCACACCAAAAAAAGAGCTCTGAATTGGAAGAAGGAAACATGCTGGCAGAAAGAGAGGCAAAAGACACAGCCAAAGGTGAGGTATTTGAGGAGACAATTGAGGCAACATCGATCCCAGATGGAAAAATTTCAAAATATTGACGGTAAGCCAGTGTACAATAAAAAGGATAAGAAACTTATTAAAAGAGAAAAAGCAGATTATAATCAAGAAGGATGGCCTGTAACAGAGGAAGGGAAACTTGCAATGCCTTCCTACTTGCTGTAGTCATTAGTGCAAAAGGAAGATGAAAAAACACATTGGCGAGTAGATCCCCTCTATAACCATCTGAAAGGAAAATTATGGCCAGGAACCTACAGGGCACAGTAATTCAGATAACTCATCAGTGTAGCCTTTGCCTCCAAACTAATCCTAAAAACATCCCAAAGCCTAAAGTTGGACAATCTGGGAAAGGTTGCAGACCTGGGCAACAGTGGTAAATCAATTTCACAGAATTAGCCAGGAAGGGGGCATATCGTTATCTCCTGGTATTGACTGATACCTTTTCAGGTTGGCCAGAAACTTTCCCTACTAGGACAGCTAAGGCATGAGAGATAACTGTGGGAATCCATAAAATCAGAAGGTTTTGGGAAAACTGCAGAAGACAGGCCTCAGTTACAGCCGAAATACTGAACAGTGCTAAAGCAGCAGAAAAGATATCTAAGCTATAGCGAAGACATGGGAAATAGAACAATAGAGCTGTGTAGTTTAGCTTTCTAAGTTGCACCAAGTTTATTTAGTAGATATTTAGAAGGTTAAATGTGAATGGTGCTCTGTGCTTTGTCTCTTATAAACGGGCTATTGTATGCAAGAATAGGTCACCATTGTTTTAACCAAAGCTATATGTGCTTAAAGTGATTGGATAGAACTACTGTCAGTATGCTTTTGCTCTATGTAATTGGCTAAGACAGCTTTATGGTATGTTGTAACGTTAAGTTTCTTTAGCCTGCTACCTGACCAGCGAGCTGTTAGCATCCCTTCATTGCTGTTAGCATCTCTTCATTGCCTTAACCCTGTAATGAGACTGATGCTGAAAATAAATAGCTCAAGACGCTTGTCATAGCAGCCCCGTCCCGTTTGTGTCTGTATATGAACTGCCGGCGCACAGTAACCAAAGTGCTGTTGCAAGAAATAATACTGAAGTTTGGAGTTCCAGCCACCATATCCTCAGATAGAGGGCTGTACTTTATTTGAAAAATTTAGCAACAAATTAGCCACCACCTGGGAATAGACTTGGAGCTGCTCCATATCATCCTCAATCAAGTGGGCAGGTGGAAAAGATGAATCATTTGATTAAGCAGCAAATTGTAAGATTGGGACAGGAGGCAAACCTTCCTTGGCCCCAGGCTCTCCCATTAGCATTATTGCAAATTTGGAAAAAAACAAGGACAAAAGAAAAATTGAGCCCCTTTGAAATATTATGGGAGACCATATGCAGTTCAAGAAGGAACCACAGCTACACAAGTAGGGGAGGAAACCCTACACAAGTATATGGTAGCCCTGAATAAACAACTGAGAGAAATTGAAAAATATGTGGCTGGAGCTCAAACCAGATAATTAGATGGACCAGTACACGATGTACAACCTGGGGATTATGTATATGTTAAATCTTTTGCAGAAAAGACCCTGGAACTGCAGTGGCAAGGACCATTCCAAGTGCTCCTCACCACCTTTACTACAATCAAAATCAAAGAACAGAAGGCCTGGACCCATCACTCCCGAGTGAAGAAAGCCCCTGAGAGAGTCCGGAAAGTGATACCAGGCGACAATGAACTGAGGCTGAAGCTCACCCGGAACAGCGAATAAATGGACTTAGAGAAATCATAGACATAATGGAGAAGGTCGTAACCATTATATCCATTGCCATGGTTGGAACAGGAGCCAATGCAATACCATGGGGTACAACGTAACTGGAATATACTGGTGCCAAGGGAGGGCCTACGATTCCCACTCTCCTAAGGCCATAAATGAGATTCTAAAGGTCACGAATGCACATTTGTGAGAAGGGAGAAATGTTTAGGGATGTAACTATGCATTGGTGCAAGATGGCTTCCATGAGGCTTACCATCCACCTGTGAAACTCATTTGGATTAGCTCTGAATGCTGTGACAAATGTTTGAGTAAGTGTCCAGAGTTTAGACTAAAAATAGAGGGGTGTGCAGTAAGAAGGTATGATCTTGACTTTAACATCACTCAAGTGTGTACTGAATATCCTAAGAACAAGACCAGAACTACCCCACCAATGCAAAAGAAAGCTGTTATTGGCCCAAAAGCCAATTATTCCAGAAGTAGAAGAGGAGCCTACAGTTCCTATGATTCCTAGAATTGGGCCGTATGCTATTAAGAAAACAGGAATTCAGAGACTGCTGGTTAATCCAGAATGGTCTCTGAAGCGAGTAGGAATGGGAATACAAGTAAATGCTTCGGACATCTGACCGGAGTGTGCCCCATTTCTCAGAAATCCTTTCATGGACTGGACAACTTAGCTTCAGAAACGATTGCCCTCTAACTTTAAGAGTAAAAGGGATCTCACTGGGCTGCTAGAGACTGGACTGAGAGTGCTAAATACCATCGATTCAGAAGTGGTGCTGAAAAAATTAATCACAGTGGGAAGTGACTTGGTTAAACTACAGCAACCTTTTCTATCCTCCCTACTAGCAATAGGTGACAACCATTGGAAGTTATCCAAAGTGTTACCAGAATGGGACAGGCCAGCAAACGGCCCTGCCTAGCAAGGCTTTGGTGGCAGGGGCTGTGGAGGGTGGATGGAGAGGGGGCGAGGGAGGGGGCAATTGGCAGGCTGCTTCTGGGAAGCCGAGGCAAGCTTGCCCTTGTCTGATGGAGCCGGTGCAGGTGGGCTTTGGAGGCTACAAAGTATCTGCCTTGCAGTGGGACTTGCTCCAGCTGCCCCCTCAGTTTGCTGGCCAGTGGGTAACATGCAGGCTGGGAAGGAAGCAAGATTGGGACTGAAGCAAGATTTGCTTTTCCTTAAGGACAGGCAGGAAAGCAGCAAAGCTGCCTGGCTTTTTCTCATATCTGGGATCTAGGCGTTAAAAGCAATGTGAAGGCCAGCAGTGTGGAAAGGCAATTCTGTAAGTGTTGCTTCCTTAGAGGAATGCCAGAGTCTTTTGGGACAACCACCGAGCTTCTCCAAGGGAGCTGGAAGAGGGATCTAGAAATTCTGCCTGAATGTTTGCTAGAGAAATGCCCGTGTGCTGTCCCTGGGTGTGTGTGTGTGTGTCCCCATCAGTTGGCCTGAAAAAGATCCTGTTTCTCCAAGTTTCAAGGGAGGAGTGATGAGGTGAGAGACCAGCTCAGAGGCCCAAAGGAGGGAAACCATGCAGTGACATTATTGGGCAGCAAAAGGAGAATTGAGAAAGGGGGCAGGATGAATGCCTCCACTTTGAGAGGAAGCTTTGGAGTTGGCTCTGTGCTAGGCAACTTGCAAATTCCAGCTCCTCTCAGAGCTGGAGGAGAGCCAGTGGGAGGAGCCCTTCTGGTTCTCCAGGGCAGGAGATGAGGTCTGGGCCCTTGCACAGAGGCAGGCTCCTGTGCACCTTCAGCTGGAGGAACCTTGCAGAGAAGCACCGGGAAGAGCCAGGGCTGTCCCTGCACTGCTTTTGCCCGTCTCATCAGACGACTGAGGAGAAAAGGCCCAATGGGAAGCTTCTCAGAGCAAACTTGCAGCAGAAGAAGTACAAGGGGCAGAGGCGGCCCATGCCCCTTTCTGTCCCATGGCTCCCCCAGGGGTTCTAGATGGAATGTTGGGCTGTGCCCATAGCAACTGTCGTTGTCTCCTGCTCCTGCGGCCCTTGCTGGAACACTGCTGGAGCAGCGCTGGAGCAGCAGCTGCAGGATCAGCTCCTGGGCTGTCCCTGACCAGCCGCCTTCTGCACTCAGCGCCAGACCCGGCCTCTGCACCGACATCCTGGTCTCCTCGTCTGCCTCCGGGCATCCCCAGAGCACTTGGGAACCCTCCAAGGTAAGAAAATCCCCGTTTGCCCTCAAAGCACTAGCACAAGGGCAGGAGGCTCCAGCTGCCTCTCCCACCAAGCACGACACACAGGCTGCGTGCTCACTTTCCCCAGACGAGCTTCCACGTGAAAGCAGGGTGCAGCTTCTGAAGGAATTGTGTTGCCTCCAGGGGAAACACAGACCTTTCCAGAGAGGACCTAGAGAGGTGTCCCAGTGCAGTTGCAGATCCTCGTCCACGCATCACCTGATTAAACGTTCTTGGCACCCATTTCAGTCCTCAAACTATCTTGTGCTGACCCCAAAACAAATTGTTCCTGGCTGAGCAGGTCAGGGCTTCAGTGTCAACAAATCCCCTTATGCCCTGACTCTGCTCACACCCGCTCCAAAGCTTCAAACACCACAATGATGGCACTTCTCCTCTGGCATCCCTGTCGTTCAGGGCATGGAAGCATTTGACTGGGCTTCTCTGCAAACACAGGCTTTCAACTTCAAAAACCATCTGGGATCAGCAATTCTTATCTACTTACGTATTTACATCGCCTATAGATCCATTCTATTTTAAGATCTTTAGAGATTCTTTTTTCAGTGCACGTAGGGCTGGTTCTACCTCATGCTCAGGGGCGGCCGTCAAATGCCATCTCCTCAAGAGCACAATCACAGTAGCACAGAATTTTCTGCCTTGGAAGGGATTCTGAAAGATCACTGAGGCCAACTGCAGGGCCTGCCCGGGGCAGCCTCAACAATCACAGCCTGTGCCCAAGAGCAGTGTCCAAACACTTTTGGAGCTCAGTCAGCCTTGGTGCTGTGCCCCCTTCCCTGGGGAGGCTGTTGCAGTGCCCAAGCAGCCTGTGGCTGAAGAAGCTTTTCCTTCGATCCAACCTAAGCCTGCACTGGCACATCTCCCCTGCCATTCTCTTGGCTCTTCTCCGTGGCCCCGGGAGTGAAGAGAGTAGTGCATGGCCTTCTGCTTGCCCTCCTGAGGAAGCTGCTGACTGCTGGAGGGTCCTGCCTAGGACATTCCATGTCAAAAAGGCAGCAATGACAGCAAAGAGAAAGGAGCTGGGACACGGGAGCTCGGGCTTTGCAATGATGAGGATGAGAAGGAAGGCTACTGACACATCCTTGGCAGAAGGACTTTGAACTGGAGCATTGCTTTGATCTCTTTCAGGTGGAAAGGAGAGGCACAATGAAAAGGAAAGCAAGAGCCCAGATTCAGCCGTGAGTTTTGGCCTAGGGTTAAAGCACAGCAAACTGGAGGAATGGCGAGGAGGAGAACTGCTCTTTCACAGTCAGGCTGGGATTGGTTCAAGCCTGTGGGTGCACAGCAAGGCTCTCTTGACCACTTGCCTTTCTCACCTCCACCTCCTTCTTCCTTTAGACACATCAATGTTGGCAGCGACTTTCAGGCTGAGCTCCCAGAGCTGCAGAACAGAGCACCAAGTGAGGATGAAGAGCCTGCAAGCCTGGTCTGGAAGCCCTGGGGAGAGGATGACTCTGACATGGAAAAACCTGACAGAGGTAGCTTTGCTTCAAGCTTTGCTTCCAGCCCTGAGCTACTTGGGTCTTGAATAGGCTCCTTATGCCTAAAAAGGCAGCGTTTTGCAGGCTCTGCTTCTCTCCTTGTCTCGCCCATCTTCCCATGTAGAAGTGTTAGAGGCAAGGAGAAAGAGCAAGCACCTTGCTCTCCAAACTGGTCAGGGCCGTTTGCCACTGGAAGAGGGGAGATTGGCCCCCACTTCTTCTTACAGAAGCTGCTTTGGAGGGAGAGCCAGCACTGCGTGGGCCCTTGCTTCAGCTGGCTCTGTCTTTGCTCTCCTTTTCATGCTCTCTCTCCAAGCTGCTGTCTTTAGCTGCTGGCCTTTCCTTCTGCCTTGCATGGCAACCTTTGCCCTTTGCTGGCCTCCAGGCTGACTTTCGGTGGGTTTTTTCTTGTGCTTGCAGTAAGAGAACTGTTGGACATGGCCAGCTCCCGTGGCATTCCCGGGGCAGCAGCTAACCTGGAGCGCGCCCTGCACTGCCTGCACCAGGCACGTGGCAGCGTTCCGGTAAGAAGCGGCTGTTTGGGCGCAGAGGAGAGGGCACAGGGAATGCAGAAGGCCTGGGCACTGGGACAGCCTTTCCTGGCTGCTCTTGGAAGAAAGGTCTTAACAGGGAGCAGAGCACTTGCTGCCTGCTGGGTCTCCTCCAGCTGCGTCAGGGCTGAGCCCAAAGGGCTCCAGCAGGGAGAATCTCCCTCCTGGAGGCGGCGGCGGCGGAAGGTCCTGCTGCCTTGTAAATGGCCTGGAGATTTGGGTTCTCTAAGACATTTGGAGGGGAAATTCCCAGAAGCCTCAGTCAGCTGAGGCCATTCTGGCTGCAGGAGCAGCAAAATCCTCAGCTTGGTGAGCAAAAGGCCACTCTTGGGGACCAGGATCAAAGGGTTGGGCAGCAAAAACTAGGGACTGGGAGCAAATGACAGTGTTTCACCCACATGGGATACAGTTGCTTGAATGTCTGGAGAGGCAAAGGAGCTGAAAGGCAGCACCTGTGATTTTTTGGCTCATTTTTAATGTGCTGGGGCGGCTAAAGCCTTTTCCCTCTTGATCTTGCAGGAGGCTCTGGAGATGCTGCTCTCAGAGGGGCCTGCAACACCTCAAGGCCATCCCATGGCTGATTATCATTACGCAGGTAGGCAAAGCAGAGCTTCTTGCGTCCCTGACAGATGCTGCCGTCCCCTTCATTCTTGTGGCAAGCGTTTCTGCTTCAAGAAATTGTGCTTAACACCAGCACAAGGTCTTGTCTCCTCTGTGGGTGGGCAAAGCACCAGCATCTAGTCCTTCAGCTTTACTTGTTTTCCAATCCTTCTCCCCGGGCAATGCCTGCTCTTGTCTTCACGACCTTCTGAGGGAGCAGACACGTACACCCACGTGAATGACGGCCTGCGACCGTTTTCTTTCGGCAGCCAGAGGAATCTACTTGGTGTGGATCAAGGGATCTGTTTACTAGCCGCTGCTTTTTATTGCCAGGCTCTGATAGATGGACACCTGAGGAGAAGGAGTCCTTCCAAAAGGCTTTCCACACCTACGGCAAGGATTTTCATCTCATCCAGAAGCAGGTAAAGCCACGGGACATTCTTTACCCGAGCAGATCAGCAGCAGGAAAGCTTGCTTATTTCTGGGAACAAGCACTGGGCTTCAGTCTCTCTCTTCTCAAGGAGCAAGTATCTTCAAGTAGTAACAAAAGGGGACATCAAAAGCCTGTGTCAAAAGGATGATCCTGCCTCTCCAGCCCTTTGCTCCAAGCTCTTTTGGAAGATGAAGCTTTATTCTGTCAGACTTGTGGCACAGGTCTGCTGCTGCTTCCACAAGACGCTGTGCTGGCATAACTGGAGTGAAGCGGGGAAAGAAGAACTGTGCTAGGTGGATTTGTTGTTGATCTGTGCATTGCGTGTATTAGCACCTAGCATCATACAGGGTTTAAGACATTGCATGATGCCTCTCTTTCTCCATGTTGATTTCATTTTACACCCTACTCCATTTACTTCATGCTTTTACTTCCTAGTTCACTCCATAGTCTACTTTTTCCCCAGTGCACCCGACACCATTTGCGATTCCTTCTTTTTCTCTTCACAACAGATCCAGACTAAGACCGTGGCCCAGTGTGTGGAGTACTACTACTCCTGGAAAAAGGAGCATAAACTTGCCAGCACTCTTGCTCAGGTGAGGGGCAAGAAAATGGAGAGGTGCCAGGAAGGTCGAGAAACTGGGAGAAGGGGAGAAAAGCTGCTGGCGAGCCATGCCAGATGCCCCTTTGCCAGGATCACATCGTCCCATGTGCTGGGAAAGGCACAGCAGATGCTGCCCGGGCCTTCCTTGTGCTGCTGCCCTGAAGTATGCAATTCTGGAGCCTAACTTTGACCCAAGAAAGCAGCACCGCCACCAAAATGGGCTTTGACTCTCTACAGATGGGCTTCTCAAGGGCTGGCACCCTCGCTGACTCCAATCAGACCCCAAATTCCCCACTGCTTGCTGACATCAGCAGTCCAGGCTGCCTTTGTGGATATGCTGCAGATTTTCAGGGAGTTTTTCTAGCATGCCAGCATAGTCCCCAAGAAGGAGCTGCTGGTGCTGTGGCTCCCCTAAATCTTTCCTTAGCAGCAAAGAGCAATTTGCTTCCCATCATGTGAGAGAGAGAGAGAGAGAGAGAGAGAGAGAGACAGGGAGGGAGATTATTTTGGGGACTAGAAAATGGCTAAGCATGTGTCTACCCTAATTGGACTGAATTGAAATGCCATTGCCTAGACATTTGTGGAGGAAAAGCAGAGAGAAATAGATGTTAGGCAGAAAGGTAGAAATAAGAAATGTAGAGCTCTAAATAGCCAGGTCTTTCTCCCACCCCTTTGGCCTGTAGAAAAGAGGAGTATTTTCCTCCAAGCTCTGTGTTGGCAGCCCGCCGCAGCCCATTGGCAAAGGCAGCCGTTTTCTCAGCTCTTGAGGCTTTGGAAGGATTTGCTTAGGCCGATAGATTTTTGTGCTGGATGCTCTGATTTCCAGCTTTGTGAGAGGAAGGAAGCATTGATAAGGACTCTTTGATTTCCAGAGCGTGGGCAAAGCAAAGAGGAGCAAAAGCCCTCCCAGAAAGGAGAACGGGGAGCCAGGGAAGAGAAGCCGCAAGAGGGCTCGCAGCGCCGAGTGTCCCTGCTGCCAACCGCGCCAGCCGCCCCCTTCGGCGGGAGGCCCCTTTCCCTGCGGGCAGTGCAAACGGTGCGCAAGTTCCTCCTCTTTCTGCTCAAAGCTGCGCCTTTGGACTAAAAGGGGCTGACCCTTTTCAAAGGCACCGCAGGGGAAGCTGGGGGCACTTGCAGCATCTCCCCCGGCAGCCGTGCTCAAGCTTAACACCCACCTCAATCCCAAAGAGCTTAGGTAAAACCCAGCCTTCACAATGAAACCTTGCCGTGCCCCAACAAGACACAGTTGATACAAGTAGGAATAGATCTATCAAAGCTTGGTTTGATGCTGCTGATCAAATTCAAAAGAGGATGCAGCAAAAGGAGGAAGACATTTCAAGGCATTGAAAGTAGAACCATCAGACTCATGGTGCTGATCCATTGACAAATGTGCCACTGCCCGAAAAGACAGAAATTCATACTCAAACGGAGATCTTGGCACTTGGTTTCATGGTGTGTACTAGCGTGAGCAATGGATGGTTTGCTTCCTATCTTGCAGGGTGTTTGAAAGCATGAAGGAAAGGAACAAACACAGCAGAAGACATCGGCCTCGGAAGACAGCAGAGCCTCTCCCCAAGAAGAAAAGACCAAATTAGACAACCCTGCAGGTTGTCCAGGGCTAGCAAGAGTTAGGCAGATTAGTTAGATAGGAATACAACTGTTAGATATTAGTTAGATAGGAATAGGACTGTTTTTTAAGCTTTTTGGGTTGTTTAATCTTCTACTTCGTTAGTTTACATGATAGTAACCTCCTCAATTTAGTAGTTAAGGTACATTAGTATTATTCAGGACTCATTAGTATTATTAGATTTATCAGTAAATGTCAGAGGTTGGGTGTTTTGTATGCTCTGCCATATGCTCTTTGTCATTTTGCCTTTGTTGAGACCTAATCTGTCTTTATCATTAAACCAATGTTTGTTCCATTTTGTCTGTTTGTCTGTATGAAAGCACTCCAGCAATGTTTGTTCCATTTGCCTGGTGTTGCAAAGACGGCACTTGCCCTGAGAGAACAAGCTGGGCAGGCGCCACCTCCCCCAGGCCCAGCCCCTTGCTCAGCTGGCAGGACTTCCTGACGTGTGTCTCCTTTACTGCTAGTGAAATACCGCTGGGGCTTCAGCCTTTGATTCCTCAACATCTCAGCTGGGAGTGGAAAGGGAGGCTTTGTTTAATTCACTGAATTGCATCTAGATGAGTGGTCTGGTCTCCCCATATTTTCTGGCATAAAAGCAGCGGGTTGAGTCCTTTTTGGAGCCCAGCCAGAAAAATTTCTTTCATTTTGGGGGACTGATGGAGCTGACCAGCTTGGAGGACGTTTCTAAGCCCTCCGATTCTATCCAATTCCTATCGGCATGCACCACAAAGGCATGGCTAGTTCAGTTGCAGTTTCTCCTGAAAGGACCAGTGTCCCGCTCTGGGCCTCCAGCAATCTCCTTAGCTAAAGCCGAGCGGGTGTGATCATTATCCTCTGACTTGTCACAGCTGGGGCACTTGCGCCAAAGAAGAATCCAAGTCACTCTTTTATGGAGGCCAGCAAATGGCCCTGCCTAGCAAGGCTTTGGTGGCAGGGGCTGTGGAGGGTGGATGGAGAGGGGGCGAGGGAGGGGGCAATTGGCAGGCTGCTTCTGGGAAGCCGAGGCAAGCTTGCCCTTGTCTGATGGAGCCGGTGCAGGTGGGCTTTGGAGGCTACAAAGTATCTGCCTTGCAGTGGGACTTGCTCCAGCTGCCCCCTCAGTTTGCTGGCCAGTGGGTAACATGCAGGCTGGGAAGGAAGCAAGATTGGGACTGAAGCAAGATTTGCTTTTCCTTAAGGACAGGCAGGAAAGCAGCAAAGCTGCCTGGCTTTTTCTCATATCTGGGATCTAGGCGTTAAAAGCAATGTGAAGGCCAGCAGTGTGGAAAGGCAATTCTGTAAGTGTTGCTTCCTTAGAGGAATGCCAGAGTCTTTTGGGACAACCACCGAGCTTCTCCAAGGGAGCTGGAAGAGGGATCTAGAAATTCTGCCTGAATGTTTGCTAGAGAAATGCCCGTGTGCTGTCCCTGGGTGTGTGTGTGTGTGTCCCCATCAGTTGGCCTGAAAAAGATCCTGTTTCTCCAAGTTTCAAGGGAGGAGTGATGAGGTGAGAGACCAGCTCAGAGGCCCAAAGGAGGGAAACCATGCAGTGACATTATTGGGCAGCAAAAGGAGAATTGAGAAAGGGGGCAGGATGAATGCCTCCACTTTGAGAGGAAGCTTTGGAGTTGGCTCTGTGCTAGGCAACTTGCAAATTCCAGCTCCTCTCAGAGCTGGAGGAGAGCCAGTGGGAGGAGCCCTTCTGGTTCTCCAGGGCAGGAGATGAGGTCTGGGCCCTTGCACAGAGGCAGGCTCCTGTGCACCTTCAGCTGGAGGAACCTTGCAGAGAAGCACCGGGAAGAGCCAGGGCTGTCCCTGCACTGCTTTTGCCCGTCTCATCAGACGACTGAGGAGAAAAGGCCCAATGGGAAGCTTCTCAGAGCAAACTTGCAGCAGAAGAAGTACAAGGGGCAGAGGCGGCCCATGCCCCTTTCTGTCCCATGGCTCCCCCAGGGGTTCTAGATGGAATGTTGGGCTGTGCCCATAGCAACTGTCGTTGTCTCCTGCTCCTGTGGCCCTTGCTGGAACACTGCTGGAGCAGCGCTGGAGCAGCAGCTGCAGGATCAGCTCCTGGGCTGTCCCTGACCAGCCGCCTTCTGCACTCAGCGCCAGACCCGGCCTCTGCACCGACATCCTGGTCTCCTCGTCTGCCTCCGGGCATCCCCAGAGCACTTGGGAACCCTCCAAGGTAAGAAAATCCCCGTTTGCCCTCAAAGCACTAGCACAAGGGCAGGAGGCTCCAGCTGCCTCTCCCACCAAGCACGACACACAGGCTGCGTGCTCACTTTCCCCAGACGAGCTTCCACGTGAAAGCAGGGTGCAGCTTCTGAAGGAATTGTGTTGCCTCCAGGGGAAACACAGACCTTTCCAGAGAGGACCTAGAGAGGTGTCCCAGTGCAGTTGCAGATCCTCGTCCACGCATCACCTGATTAAACGTTCTTGGCACCCATTTCAGTCCTCAAACTATCTTGTGCTGACCCCAAAACAAATTGTTCCTGGCTGAGCAGGTCAGGGCTTCAGTGTCAACAAATCCCCTTATGCCCTGACTCTGCTCACACCCGCTCCAAAGCTTCAAACACCACAATGATGGCACTTCTCCTCTGGCATCCCTGTCGTTCAGGGCATGGAAGCATTTGACTGGGCTTCTCTGCAAACACAGGCTTTCAACTTCAAAAACCATCTGGGATCAGCAATTCTTATCTACTTACGTATTTACATCGCCTATAGATCCATTCTATTTTAAGATCTTTAGAGATTCTTTTTTCAGTGCACGTAGGGCTGGTTCTACCTCATGCTCAGGGGCGGCCGTCAAATGCCATCTCCTCAAGAGCACAATCACAGTAGCACAGAATTTTCTGCCTTGGAAGGGATTCTGAAAGATCACTGAGGCCAACTGCAGGGCCTGCCCGGGGCAGCCTCAACAATCACAGCCTGTGCCCAAGAGCAGTGTCCAAACACTTTTGGAGCTCAGTCAGCCTTGGTGCTGTGCCCCCTTCCCTGGGGAGGCTGTTGCAGTGCCCAAGCAGCCTGTGGCTGAAGAAGCTTTTCCTTCGATCCAACCTAAGCCTGCACTGGCAAATCTCCCCTGCCATTCTCTTGGCTCTTCTCCGTGGCCCCGGGAGTGAAGAGAGTAGTGCATGGCCTTCTGCTTGCCCTCCTGAGGAAGCTGCTGACTGCTGGAGGGTCCTGCCTAGGACATTCCATGTCAAAAAGGCAGCAATGACAGCAAAGAGAAAGGAGCTGGGACACGGGAGCTCGGGCTTTGCAATGATGAGGATGAGAAGGAAGGCTACTGACACATCCTTGGCAGAAGGATTTTGAACTGGAGCATTGCTTTGATCTCTTTCAGGTGGAAAGGAGAGGCACAATGAAAAGGAAAGCAAGAGCCCAGATTCAGCCGTGAGTTTTGGCCTAGGGTTAAAGGACAGCAAACTGGAGGAATGGCGAGGAGGAGAACTGCTCTTTCACAGTCAGGCTGGGATTGGTTCAAGCCTGTGGGTGCACAGCAAGGCTCTCTTGACCACTTGCCTTTCTCACCTCCACCTCCTTCTTCCTTTAGACACATCAATGTTGGCAGCGACTTTCAGGCTGAGCTCCCAGAGCTGCAGAACAGAGCACCAAGTGAGGATGAAGAGCCTGCAACCCTGGTCTGGAAGCCCTGGGGAGAGGATGACTCTGACATGGAAAAACCTGACAGAGGTAGCTTTGCTTCAAGCTTTGCTTCCAGCCCTGAGCTACTTGGGTCTTGAAAAGGCTCCTTATGCCTAAAAAGGCAGCGTTTTGCAGGCTCTGCTTCTCTCCTTGTCTCGCCCATCTTCCCATGTAGAAGTGTTAGAGGCAAGGAGAAAGAGCAAGCACCTTGCTCTCCAAACTGGTCAGGGCCGTTTGCCACTGGAAGAGGGGAGATTGGCCCCCACTTCTTCTTACAGAAGCTGCTTTGGAGGGAGAGCCAGCACTGCGTGGGCCCTTGCTTCAGCTGGCTCTGTCTTTGCTCTCCTTTTCATGCTCTCTCTCCAAGCTGCTGTCTTTAGCTGCCGGCCTTTCCTTCTGCCTTGCATGGCAACCTTTGCCCTTTGCTGGCCTCCAGGCTGACTTTCGGTGGGTTTTTTCTTGTGCTTGCAGTAAGAGAACTGTTGGACATGGCCAGCTCCCGTGGCATTCCCGGGGCAGCAGCTAACCTGGAGCGCGCCCTGCACTGCCTGCACCAGGCACGCGGCAGCGTTCCGGTAAGAAGCGGCTGTTTGGGCGCAGAGGAGAGGGCACAGGGAATGCAGAAGGCCTGGGCACTGGGACAGCCTTTCCTGGCTGCTCTTGGAAGAAGGGTCTTAACAGGGAGCAGAGCACTTGCTGCCTGCTGGGTCTCCTCCAGCTGCGTCAGGGCTGAGCCCAAAGGGCTCCAGCAGGGAGAATCTCCCTCCTGGAGGCGGCGGCGGCGGAAGGTCCTGCTGCCTTGTAAATGGCCTGGAGATTTGGGTTCTCTAAGACATTTGGAGGGGAAATTCCCAGAAGCCTCAGTCAGCTGAGGCCATTCTGGCTGCAGGAGCAGCAAAATCCTCAGCTTGGTGAGCAAAAGGCCACTCTTGGGGACCAGGATCAAAGGGTTGGGCAGCAAAAACTAGGGACTGGGAGCAAATGACAGTGTTTCACCCACATGGGATACAGTCGCTTGAATGTCTGGAGAGGCAAAGGAGCTGAAAGGCAGCACCTGTGATTTTTTGGCTCATTTTTAATGTGCTGGGGCGGCTAAAGCCTTTTCCCTCTTGATCTTGCAGGAGGCTCTGGAGATGCTGCTCTCAGAGGGGCCTGCAACACCTCAAGGCCATCCCATGGCTGATTATCATTACGCAGGTAGGCAAAGCAGAGCTTCTTGCGTCCCTGACAGATGCTGCCGGCCCCTTCATTCTTGTGGCAAGCGTTTCTGCTTCAAGAAATTGTGCTTAACACCAGCACAAGGTCTTGTCTCCTCTGTGGGTGGGCAAAGCACCAGCATCTAGTCCTTCAGCTTTACTTGTTTTCCAATCCTTCTCCCCGGGCAATGCCTGCTCTTGTCTTCACGACCTTCTGAGGGAGCAGACACGTACACCCACGTGAATGACGGCCTGCGACCGTTTTCTTTCGGCAGCCAGAGGAATCTACTTGGTGTGGATCAAGGGATCTGTTTACTAGCCGCTGCTTTTTATTGCCAGGCTCTGATAGATGGACACCTGAGGAGAAGGAGTCCTTCCAAAAGGCTTTCCACACCTACGGCAAGGATTTTCATCTCATCCAGAAGCAGGTAAAGCCACGGGACATTCTTTACCCGAGCAGATCAGCAGCAGGAAAGCTTGCTTATTTCTGGGAACAAGCACTGGGCTTCAGTCTCTCTCTTCTCAAGGAGCAAGTATCTTCAAGTAGTAACAAAAGGGGACATCAAAAGCCTGTGTCAAAAGGATGATCCTGCCTCTCCAGCCCTTTGCTCCAAGCTCTTTTGGAAGATGAAGCTTTATTCTGTCAGACTTGTGGCACAGGTCTGCTGCTGCTTCCACAAGACGCTGTGCTGGCATAACTGGAGTGAAGCGGGGAAAGAAGAACTGTGCTAGGTGGATTTGTTGTTGATCTGTGCATTGCGTGTATTAGCACCTAGCATCATACAGGGTTTAAGACATTGCATGATGCCTCTCTTTCTCCATGTTGATTTCATTTTACACCCTACTCCATTTACTTCATGCTTTTACTTCCTAGTTCACTCCATAGTCTACTTTTTCCCCAGTGCACCCGACACCATTTGCGATTCCTTCTTTTTCTCTTCACAACAGATCCAGACTAAGACCGTGGCCCAGTGTGTGGAGTACTACTACTCCTGGAAAAAGGAGCATAAACTTGCCAGCACTCTTGCTCAGGTGAGGGGCAAGAAAATGGAGAGGTGCCAGGAAGGTCGAGAAACTGGGAGAAGGGGAGAAAAGCTGCTGGCGAGCCATGCCAGATGCCCCTTTGCCAGGATCACATCGTCCCATGTGCTGGGAAAGGCACAGCAGATGCTGCCCGGGCCTTCCTTGTGCTGCTGCCCTGAAGTATGCAATTCTGGAGCCTAACTTTGACCCAAGAAAGCAGCACCGCCACCAAAATGGGCTTTGACTCTCTACAGATGGGCTTCTCAAGGGCTGGCACCCTCGCTGACTCCAATCAGACCCCAAATTCCCCACTGCTTGCTGACATCAGCAGTCCAGGCTGCCTTTGTGGATATGCTGCAGATTTTCAGGGAGTTTTTCTAGCATGCCAGCATAGTCCCCAAGAAGGAGCTGCTGGTGCTGTGGCTCCCCTAAATCTTTCCTTAGCAGCAAAGAGCAATTTGCTTCCCATCATGTGAGAGAGAGAGAGAGAGAGAGAGAGAGAGACAGGGAGGGAGATTATTTTGGGGACTAGAAAATGGCTAAGCATGTGTCTACCCTAATTGGACTGAATTGAAATGCCATTGCCTAGACATTTGTGGAGGAAAAGCAGAGAGAAATAGATGTTAGGCAGAAAGGTAGAAATAAGAAATGTAGAGCTCTAAATAGCCAGGTCTTTCTCCCACCCCTTTGGCCTGTAGAAAAGAGGAGTATTTTCCTCCAAGCTCTGGCTTGGCAGCCCGCCGCAGCCCATTGGCAAAGGCAGCCGTTTTCTCAGCTCTTGAGGCTTTGGAAGGATTTGCTTAGGCCGATAGATTTTTCTGCTGGATGCTCTGATTTCCAGCTTTGTGAGAGGAAGGAAGCATTGATAAGGACTCTTTGATTTCCAGAGCGTGGGCAAAGCAAAGAGGAGCAAAAGCCCTCCCAGAAAGGAGAACAGGGAGCCAGGGAAGAGAAGCCGCAAGAGGGCTCGCAGCGCCGAGTGTCCCTGCTGCCAACCGCGCCAGCCGCCCCCTTCGGCGGGAGGCCCCTTTCCCTGCGGGCAGTGCAAACGGTGCGCAAGTTCCTCCTCTTTCTGCTCAAAGCTGCGCCTTTGGACTAAAAGGGGCTGACCCTTTTCAAAGGCACCGCAGGGGAAGCTGGGGGCACTTGCAGCATCTCCCCCGGCAGCCGTGCTCAAGCTTAACACCCACCTCAATCCCAAAGAGCTTAGGTAAAACCCAGCCTTCACAATGAAACCTTGCCGTGCCCCAACAAGACACAGTTGATACAAGTAGGAATAGATCCATCAAAGCTTGGTTTGATGCTGCTGATCAAATTCAAAAGAGGATGCAGCAAAAGGAGGAAGACATTTCAAGGCATTGAAAGTAGAACCATCAGACTCATGGTGCTGATCCATTGACAAATGTGCCACTGCCCGAAAAGACAGAAATTCATACTCAAACGGAGATCTTGGCACTTGGTTTCATGGTGTGTACTAGCGTGAGCAATGGATGGTTTGCTTCCTATCTTGCAGGGTGTTTGAAAGCATGAAGGAAAGGAACAAACACAGCAGAAGACATCGGCCTCGGAAGACAGCAGAGCCTCTCCCCAAGAAGAAAAGACCAAATTAGACAACCCTGCAGGTTGTCCAGGGCTAGCAAGAGTTAGGCAGATTAGTTAGATAGGAATACAACTGTTAGATATTAGTTAGATAGGAATAGGACTGTTTTTTAAGCTTTTTGGGTTGTTTAATCTTCTACTTCGTTAGTTTACATGATAGTAACCTCCTCAATTTAGTAGTTAAGGTACATTAGTATTATTCAGGACTCATTAGTATTATTAGATTTATCAGTAAATGTCAGAGGTTGGGTGTTTTGTATGCTCTGCCATATGCTCTTTGTCATTTTGCCTTTGTTGAGACCTAATCTGTCTTTATCATTAAACCAATGTTTGTTCCATTTTGTCTGTTTGTCTGTATGAAAGCACTCCAGCAATGTTTGTTCCATTTGCCTGGTGTTGCAAAGACGGCACTTGCCCTGAGAGAAGAAGCTGGGCAGGCGCCACCTCCCCCAGGCCCAGCCCCTTGCTAAGCTGGCAGGACTTCCTGACGTGTGTCTCCTTTACTGCCAGTGAAATACCGCTGGGGCTTCAGCCTTTGATTCCTCAACATCTCAGCTGGGAGTGGAAAGGGAGGCTTTGTTTAATTCACTGAATTGCATCTAGATGAGTGGTCTGGTCTCCCCATATTTTCTGGCATAAAAGCAGCGGGTTGAGTCCTTTTTGGAGCCCAGACAGAAAAATTTCTTTCATTTTGGGGGACTGATGGAGCTGACCAGCTTGGAGGACGTTTCTAAGCCCTCCGATTCTATCCAATTCCTATCGGCATGCACCACAAAGGCATGGCTAGTTCAGTTGCAGTTTCTCCTGAAAGGACCAGTGTCCCGCTCTGGGCCTCCAGCAATCTCCTTAGCTAAAGCCGAGCGGGTGTGATCATTATCCTCTGACTTGTCACAGCTGGGGCACTTGCGCCAAAGAAGAATCCAAGTCACTCTTTTATGGAGGCCAGCAAATGGCCCTGCCTAGCAAGGCTTTGGTGGCAGGGGCTGTGGAGGGTGGATGGAGAGGGGGCGAGGGAGGGGGCAATTGGCAGGCTGCTTCTGGGAAGCCGAGGCAAGCTTGCCCTTGTCTGATGGAGCCGGTGCAGGTGGGCTTTGGAGGCTACAAAGTATCTGCCTTGCAGTGGGACTTGCTCCAGCTGCCCCCTCAGTTTGCTGGCCAGTGGGTAACATGCAGGCTGGGAAGGAAGCAAGATTGGGACTGAAGCAAGATTTGCTTTTCCTTAAGGACAGGCAGGAAAGCAGCAAAGCTGCCTGGCTTTTTCTCATATCTGGGATCTAGGCGTTAAAAGCAATGTGAAGGCCAGCAGTGTGGAAAGGCAATTCTGTAAGTGTTGCTTCCTTAGAGGAATGCCAGAGTCTTTTGGGACAACCACCGAGCTTCTCCAAGGGAGCTGGAAGAGGGATCTAGAAATTCTGCCTGAATGTTTGCTAGAGAAATGCCCGTGTGCTGTCCCTGGGTGTGTGTGTGTGTGTCCCCATCAGTTGGCCTGAAAAAGATCCTGTTTCTCCAAGTTTCAAGGGAGGAGTGATGAGGTGAGAGACCAGCTCAGAGGCCCAAAGGAGGGAAACCATGCAGTGACATTATTGGGCAGCAAAAGGAGAATTGAGAAAGGGGGCAGGATGAATGCCTCCACTTTGAGAGGAAGCTTTGGAGTTGGCTCTGTGCTAGGCAACTTGCAAATTCCAGCTCCTCTCAGAGCTGGAGGAGAGCCAGTGGGAGGAGCCCTTCTGGTTCTCCAGGGCAGGAGATGAGGTCTGGGCCCTTGCACAGAGGCAGGCTCCTGTGCACCTTCAGCTGGAGGCACCTTGCAGAGAAGCACCAGGAAGAGCCAGGGCTGTCCCTGCACTGCTTTTGCCCGTCTCATCAGACGACTGAGGAGAAAAGGCCCAATGGGAAGCTTCTCAGAGCAAACTTGCAGCAGAAGAAGTACAAGGGGCAGAGGCGGCCCATGCCCCTTTCTGTCCCATGGCTCCCCCAGGGGTTCTAGATGGAATGTTGGGCTGTGCCCATAGCAACTGTCGTTGTCTCCTGCTCCTGCGGCCCTTGCTGGAACGCTGCTGCAGCAGCGCTGGAGCAGCAGCTGCAGGATCAGCTCCTGGGCTGTCCCTGACCAGCCGCCTTCTGCACTCAGCGCCAGACCCGGCCTCTGCACCGACATCCTGGTCTCCTCGTCTGCCTCCGGGCATCCCCAGAGCACTTGGGAACCCTCCAAGGTAAGAAAATCCCCGTTTGTCCTCAAAGCACTAGCACAAGGGCAGGAGGCTCCAGCTGCCTCTCCCACCAAGCACGACACACAGGCTGCGTGCTCACTTTCCCCAGACGAGCTTCCACGTGAAAGCAGGGTGCAGCTTCTGAAGGAATTGTGTTGCCTCCAGGGGAAACACAGACCTTTCCAGAGAGGACCTAGAGAGGTGTCCCAGTGCAGTTGCAGATCCTCGTCCACGCATCACCTGATTAAACGTTCTTGGCACCCATTTCAGTCCTCAAACTATCTTGTGCTGACCCCAAAACAAATTGTTCCTGGCTGAGCAGGTCAGGGCTTCAGTGTCAACAAATCCCCTTATGCCCTGACTCTGCTCACACCCGCTCCAAAGCTTCAAACACCACAATGATGGCACTTCTCCTCTGGCATCCCTGTCGTTCAGGGCATGGAAGCATTTGACTGGGCTTCTCTGCAAACACAGGCTTTCAACTTCAAAAACCATCTGGGATCAGCAATTCTTATCTACTTACGTATTTACATCGCCTATAGATCCATTCTATTTTAAGATCTTTAGAGATTCTTTTTTCAGTGCACGTAGGGCTGGTTCTACCTCATGCTCAGGGGCGGCCGTCAAATGCCATCTCCTCAAGAGCACAATCACAGTAGCACAGAATTTTCTGCCTTGGAAGGGATTCTGAAAGATCACTGAGCCCAACTGCAGGGCCTGCCCGGGGCAGCCTCAACAATCACAGCCTGTGCCCAAGAGCAGTGTCCAAACACTTTTGGAGCTCAGTCAGCCTTGGTGCTGTGCCCCCTTCCCTGGGGAGGCTGTTGCAGTGCCCAAGCAGCCTGTGGCTGAAGAAGCTTTTCCTTCGATCCAACCTAAGCCTGCACTGGCACATCTCCCCTGCCATTCTCTTGGCTCTTCTCCGTGGCCCCGGGAGTGAAGAGAGTAGTGCATGGCCTTCTGCTTGCCCTCCTGAGGAAGCTGCTGACTGCTGGAGGGTCCTGCCTAGGACATTCCATGTCAAAAAGGCAGCAATGACAGCAAAGAGAAAGGAGCTGGGACACGGGAGCTCGGGCTTTGCAATGATGAGGATGAGAAGGAAGGCTACTGACACATCCTTGGCAGAAGGATTTTGAACTGGAGCATTGCTTTGATCTCTTTCAGGTGGAAAGGAGAGGCACAATGAAAAGGAAAGCAAGAGCCCAGATTCAGCCGTGAGTTTTGGCCTAGGGTTAAAGGACAGCAAACTGGAGGAATGGCGAGGAGGAGAACTGCTCTTTCACAGTCAGGCTGGGATTGGTTCAAGCCTGTGGGTGCACAGCAAGGCTCTCTTGACCACTTGCCTTTCTCACCTCCACCTCCTTCTTCCTTTAGACACATCAATGTTGGCAGCGACTTTCAGGCTGAGCTCCCAGAGCTGCAGAACAGAGCAGCAAGTGAGGATGAAGAGCCTGCAAGCCTGGTCTGGAAGCCCTGGGGAGAGGATGACTCTGACATGGAAAAACCTGACAGAGGTAGCTTTGCTTCAAGCTTTGCTTCCAGCCCTGAGCTACTTGGGTCTTGAAAAGGCTCCTTATGCCTAAAAAGGCAGCGTTTTGCAGGCTCTGCTTCTCTCCTTGTCTCGCCCATCTTCCCATGTAGAAGTGTTAGAGGCAAGGAGAAAGAGCAAGCACCTTGCTCTCCAAACTGGTCAGGGCCGTTTGCCACTGGAAGAGGGGAGATTGGCCCCCACTTCTTCTTACAGAAGCTGCTTTGGAGGGAGAGCCAGCACTGCGTGGGCCCTTGCTTCAGCTGGCTCTGTCTTTGCTCTCCTTTTCATGCTCTCTCTCCAAGCTGCTGTCTTTAGCTGCCGGCCTTTCCTTCTGCCTTGCATGGCAACCTTTGCCCTTTGCTGGCCTCCAGGCTGACTTTCGGTGGGTTTTTTCTTGTGCTTGCAGTAAGAGAACTGTTGGACATGGCCAGCTCCCGTGGCATTCCCGGGGCAGCAGCTAACCTGGAGCGCGCCCTGCACTGCCTGCACCAGGCACGCGGCAGCGTTCCGGTAAGAAGCGGCTGTTTGGGCGCAGAGGAGAGGGCACAGGGAATGCAGAAGGCCTGGGCACTGGGACAGCCTTTCCTGGCTGCTCTTGGAAGAAGGGTCTTAACAGGGAGCAGAGCACTTGCTGCCTGCTGGGTCTCCTCCAGCTGCGTCAGGGCTGAGCCCAAAGGGCTCCAGCAGGGAGAATCTCCCTCCTGGAGGCGGCGGCGGCGGAAGGTCCTGCTGCCTTGTAAATGGCCTGGAGATTTGGGTTCTCTAAGACATTTGGAGGGGAAATTCCCAGAAGCCTCAGTCAGCTGAGGCCATTCTGGCTGCAGGAGCAGCAAAATCCTCAGCTTGGTGAGCAAAAGGCCACTCTTGGGGACCAGGATCAAAGGGTTGGGCAGCAAAAACTAGGGACTGGGAGCAAATGACAGTGTTTCACCCACATGGGATACAGTTGCTTGAATGTCTGGAGAGGCAAAGGAGCTGAAAGGCAGCACCTGTGATTTTTTGGCTCATTTTTAATGTGCTGGGGCGGCTAAAGCCTTTTCCCTCTTGATCTTGCAGGAGGCTCTGGAGATGCTGCTCTCAGAGGGGCCTGCAACACCTCAAGGCCATCCCATGGCTGATTATCATTACGCAGGTAGGCAAAGCAGAGCTTCTTGCGTCCCTGACAGATGCTGCCGGCCCCTTCATTCTTGTGGCAAGCGTTTCTGCTTCAAGAAATTGTGCTTAACACCAGCACAAGGTCTTGTCTCCTCTGTGGGTGGGCAAAGCACCAGCATCTAGTCCTTCAGCTTTACTTGTTTTCCAATCCTTCTCCCCGGGCAAGGCCTGCTCTTGTCTTCACGACCTTCTGAGGGAGCAGACACGTACACCCACGTGAATGACGGCCTGCGACCGTTTTCTTTCGGCAGCCAGAGGAATCTACTTGGTGTGGATCAAGGGATCTGTTTACTAGCCGCTGCTTTTTATTGCCAGGCTCTGATAGATGGACACCTGAGGAGAAGGAGTCCTTCCAAAAGGCTTTCCACACCTACGGCAAGGATTTTCATCTCATCCAGAAGCAGGTAAAGCCACGGGACATTCTTTACCCGAGCAGATCAGCAGCAGGAAAGCTTGCTTATTTCTGGGAACAAGCACTGGGCTTCAGTCTCTCTCTTCTCAAGGAGCAAGTATCTTCAAGTAGTAACAAAAGGGGACATCAAAAGCCTGTGTCAAAAGGATGATCCTGCCTCTCCAGCCCTTTTCTCCAAGCTCTTTTGGAAGATGAAGCTTTATTCTGTCAGACTTGTGGCACAGGTCTGCTGCTGCTTCCACAAGACGCTGTGCTGGCATAACTGGAGTGAAGCGGGGAAAGAAGAACTGTGCTAGGTGGATTTGTTGTTGATCTGTGCATTGCGTGTATTAGCACCTAGCATCATACAGGGTTTAAGACATTGCATGATGCCTCTCTTTCTCCATGTTGATTTCATTTTACACCCTACTCCATTTACTTCATGCTTTTACTTCCTAGTTCACTCCATAGTCTACTTTTTCCCCAGTGCACCTGACACCATTTGCGATTCCTTCTTTTTCTCTTCACAACAGATCCAGACTAAGACCGTGGCCCAGTGTGTGGAGTACTACTACTCCTGGAAAAAGGAGCATAAACTTGCCAGCACTCTTGCTCAGGTGAGGGGCAAGAAAATGGAGAGGTGCCAGGAAGGTCGAGAAACTGGGAGAAGGGGAGAAAAGCTGCTGGCGAGCCATGCCAGATGCCCCTTTGCCAGGATCACATCGTCCCATGTGCTGGGAAAGGCACAGCAGATGCTGCCCGGGCCTTCCTTGTGCTGCTGCCCTGAAGTATGCAATTCTGGAGCCTAACTTTGACCCAAGAAAGCAGCACCGCCACCAAAATGGGCTTTGACTCTCTACAGATGGGCTTCTCAAGGGCTGGCACCCTCGCTGACTCCAATCAGACCCCAAATTCCCCACTGCTTGCTGACATCAGCAGTCCAGGCTGCCTTTGTGGATATGCTGCAGATTTTCAGGGAGTTTTTCTAGCATGCCAGCATAGTCCCCAAGAAGGAGCTGCTGGTGCTGTGGCTCCCCTAAATCTTTCCTTAGCAGCAAAGAGCAATTTGCTTCCCATCATGTGAGAGAGAGAGAGAGAGAGAGAGAGAGAGAGAGACAGGGAGGGAGATTATTTTGGGGACTAGAAAATGGCTAAGCATGTGTCTACCCTAATTGGACTGAATTGAAATGCCATTGCCTAGACATTTGTGGAGGAAAAGCAGAGAGAAATAGATGTTAGGCAGAAAGGTAGAAATAAGAAATGTAGAGCTCTAAATAGCCAGGTCTTTCTCCCACCCCTTTGGCCTGTAGAAAAGAGGAGTATTTTCCTCCAAGCTCTGTGTTGGCAGCCCGCCGCAGCCCATTGGCAAAGGCAGCCGTTTTCTCAGCTCTTGAGGCTTTGGAAGGATTTGCTTAGGCCGATAGATTTTTGTGCTGGATGCTCTGATTTCCAGCTTTGTGAGAGGAAGGAAGCATTGATAAGGACTCTTTGATTTCCAGAGCGTGGGCAAAGCAAAGAGGAGCAAAAGCCCTCCCAGAAAGGAGAACGGGGAGCCAGGGAAGAGAAGCCGCAAGAGGGCTCGCAGCGCCGAGTGTCCCTGCTGCCAACCGCGCCAGCCGCCCCCTTCGGCGGGAGGCCCCTTTCCCTGCGGGCAGTGCAAACGGTGCGCAAGTTCCTCCTCTTTCTGCTCAAAGCTGCGCCTTTGGACTAAAAGGGGCTGACCCTTTTCAAAGGCACCGCAGGGGAAGCTGGGGGCACTTGCAGCATCTCCCCCGGCAGCCGTGCTCAAGCTTAACACCCACCTCAATCCCAAAGAGCTTAGGTAAAACCCAGCCTTCACAATGAAACCTTGCCGTGCCCCAACAAGACACAGTTGATACAAGTAGGAATAGATCCATCAAAGCTTGGTTTGATGCTGCTGATCAAATTCAAAAGAGGATGCAGCAAAAGGAGGAAGACATTTCAAGGCATTGAAAGTAGAACCATCAGACTCATGGTGCTGATCCATTGACAAATGTGCCACTGCCCGAAAAGACAGAAATTCATACTCAAACGGAGATCTTGGCACTTGGTTTCATGGTGTGTACTAGCGTCAGCAATGGATGGTTTGCTTCCTATCTTGCAGGGTGTTTGAAAGCATGAAGGAAAGGAACAAACACAGCAGAAGACATCGGCCTCGGAAGACAGCAGAGCCTCTCCCCAAGAAGAAAAGACCAAATTAGACAACCCTGCAGGTTGTCCAGGGCTAGCAAGAGTTAGGCAGATTAGTTAGATAGGAATACAACTGTTAGATATTAGTTAGATAGGAATAGGACTGTTTTTTAAGCTTTTTGGGTTGTTTAATCTTCTACTTCGTTAGTTTACATGATAGTAACCTCCTCAATTTAGTAGTTAAGGTACATTAGTATTATTCAGGACTCATTAGTATTATTAGATTTATCAGTAAATGTCAGAGGTTGGGTGTTTTGTATGCTCTGCCATATGCTCTTTGTCATTTTGCCTTTGTTGAGACCTAATCTGTCTTTATCATTAAACCAATGTTTGTTCCATTTTGTCTGTTTGTCTGTATGAAAGCACTCCAGCAATGTTTGTTCCATTTGCCTGGTGTTGCAAAGACGGCACTTGCCCTGAGAGAAGAAGCTGGGCAGGCGCCACCTCCCCCAGGCCCAGCCCCTTGCTAAGCTGGCAGGACTTCCTGACGTGTGTCTCCTTTACTGCCAGTGAAATACCGCTGGGGCTTCAGCCTTTGATTCCTCAACATCTCAGCTGGGAGTGGAAAGGGAGGCTTTGTTTAATTCACTGAATTGCATCTAGATGAGTGGTCTGGTCTCCCCATATTTTCTGGCATAAAAGCAGCGGGTTGAGTCCTTTTTGGAGCCCAGACAGAAAAATTTCTTTCATTTTGGGGGACTGATGGAGCTGACCAGCTTGGAGGACGTTTCTAAGCCCTCCGATTCTATCCAATTCCTATCGGCATGCACCACAAAGGCATGGCTAGTTCAGTTGCAGTTTCTCCTGAAAGGACCAGTGTCCCGCTCTGGGCCTCCAGCAATCTCCTTAGCTAAAGCCGAGCGGGTGTGATCATTATCCTCTGACTTGTCACAGCTGGGGCACTTGCGCCAAAGAAGAATCCAAGTCACTCTTTTATGGAGGCCAGCAAATGGCCCTGCCTAGCAAGGCTTTGGTGGCAGGGGCTGTGGAGGGTGGATGGAGAGGGGGCGAGGGAGGGGGCAATTGGCAGGCTGCTTCTGGGAAGCCGAGGCAAGCTTGCCCTTGTCTGATGGAGCCGGTGCAGGTGGGCTTTGGAGGCTACAAAGTATCTGCCTTGCAGTGGGACTTGCTCCAGCTGCCCCCTCAGTTTGCTGGCCAGTGGGTAACATGCAGGCTGGGAAGGAAGCAAGATTGGGACTGAAGCAAGATTTGCTTTTCCTTAAGGACAGGCAGGAAAGCAGCAAAGCTGCCTGGCTTTTTCTCATATCTGGGATCTAGGCGTTAAAAGCAATGTGAAGGCCAGCAGTGTGGAAAGGCAATTCTGTAAGTGTTGCTTCCTTAGAGGAATGCCAGAGTCTTTTGGGACAACCACCGAGCTTCTCCAAGGGAGCTGGAAGAGGGATCTAGAAATTCTGCCTGAATGTTTGCTAGAGAAATGCCCGTGTGCTGTCCCTGGGTGTGTGTGTGTGTGTCCCCATCAGTTGGCCTGAAAAAGATCCTGTTTCTCCAAGTTTCAAGGGAGGAGTGATGAGGTGAGAGACCAGCTCAGAGGCCCAAAGGAGGGAAACCATGCAGTGACATTATTGGGCAGCAAAAGGAGAATTGAGAAAGGGGGCAGGATGAATGCCTCCACTTTGAGAGGAAGCTTTGGAGTTGGCTCTGTGCTAGGCAACTTGCAAATTCCAGCTCCTCTCAGAGCTGGAGGAGAGCCAGTGGGAGGAGCCCTTCTGGTTCTCCAGGGCAGGAGATGAGGTCTGGGCCCTTGCACAGAGGCAGGCTCCTGTGCACCTTCAGCTGGAGGCACCTTGCAGAGAAGCACCAGGAAGAGCCAGGGCTGTCCCTGCACTGCTTTTGCCCGTCTCATCAGACGACTGAGGAGAAAAGGCCCAATGGGAAGCTTCTCAGAGCAAACTTGCAGCAGAAGAAGTACAAGGGGCAGAGGCGGCCCATGCCCCTTTCTGTCCCATGGCTCCCCCAGGGGTTCTAGATGGAATGTTGGGCTGTGCCCATAGCAACTGTCGTTGTCTCCTGCTCCTGCGGCCCTTGCTGGAACACTGCTGGAGCAGCGCTGGAGCAGCAGCTGCAGGATCAGCTCCTGGGCTGTCCCTGACCAGCCGCCTTCTGCACTCAGCGCCAGACCCGGCCTCTGCACCGACATCCTGGTCTCCTCGTCTGCCTCCGGGCATCCCCAGAGCACTTGGGAACCCTCCAAGGTAAGAAAATCCCCGTTTGTCCTCAAAGCACTAGCACAAGGGCAGGAGGCTCCAGCTGCCTCTCCCACCAAGCACGACACACAGGCTGCGTGCTCACTTTCCCCAGACGAGCTTCCACGTGAAAGCAGGGTGCAGCTTCTGAAGGAATTGTGTTGCCTCCAGGGGAAACACAGACCTTTCCAGAGAGGACCTAGAGAGGTGTCCCAGTGCAGTTGCAGATCCTCGTCCACGCATCACCTGATTAAACGTTCTTGGCACCCATTTCAGTCCTCAAACTATCTTGTGCTGACCCCAAAACAAATTGTTCCTGGCTGAGCAGGTCAGGGCTTCAGTGTCAACAAATCCCCTTATGCCCTGACTCTGCTCACACCCGCTCCAAAGCTTCAAACACCACAATGATGGCACTTCTCCTCTGGCATCCCTGTCGTTCAGGGCATGGAAGCATTTGACTGGGCTTCTCTGCAAACACAGGCTTTCAACTTCAAAAACCATCTGGGATCAGCAATTCTTATCTACTTACGTATTTACATCGCCTATAGATCCATTCTATTTTAAGATCTTTAGAGATTCTTTTTTCAGTGCACGTAGGGCTGGTTCTACCTCATGCTCAGGGGCGGCCGTCAAATGCCATCTCCTCAAGAGCACAATCACAGTAGCACAGAATTTTCTGCCTTGGAAGGGATTCTGAAAGATCACTGAGCCCAACTGCAGGGCCTGCCCGGGGCAGCCTCAACAATCACAGCCTGTGCCCAAGAGCAGTGTCCAAACACTTTTGGAGCTCAGTCAGCCTTGGTGCTGTGCCCCCTTCCCTGGGGAGGCTGTTGCAGTGCCCAAGCAGCCTGTGGCTGAAGAAGCTTTTCCTTCGATCCAACCTAAGCCTGCACTGGCACATCTCCCCTGCCATTCTCTTGGCTCTTCTCCGTGGCCCCGGGAGTGAAGAGAGTAGTGCATGGCCTTCTGCTTGCCCTCCTGAGGAAGCTGCTGACTGCTGGAGGGTCCTGCCTAGGACATTCCATGTCAAAAAGGCAGCAATGACAGCAAAGAGAAAGGAGCTGGGACACGGGAGCTCGGGCTTTGCAATGATGAGGATGAGAAGGAAGGCTACTGACACATCCTTGGCAGAAGGATTTTGAACTGGAGCATTGCTTTGATCTCTTTCAGGTGGAAAGGAGAGGCACAATGAAAAGGAAAGCAAGAGCCCAGATTCAGCCGTGAGTTTTGGCCTAGGGTTAAAGGACAGCAAACTGGAGGAATGGCGAGGAGGAGAACTGCTCTTTCACAGTCAGGCTGGGATTGGTTCAAGCCTGTGGGTGCACAGCAAGGCTCTCTTGACCACTTGCCTTTCTCACCTCCACCTCCTTCTTCCTTTAGACACATCAATGTTGGCAGCGACTTTCAGGCTGAGCTCCCAGAGCTGCAGAACAGAGCAGCAAGTGAGGATGAAGAGCCTGCAAGCCTGGTCTGGAAGCCCTGGGGAGAGGATGACTCTGACATGGAAAAACCTGACAGAGGTAGCTTTGCTTCAAGCTTTGCTTCCAGCCCTGAGCTACTTGGGTCTTGAAAAGGCTCCTTATGCCTAAAAAGGCAGCGTTTTGCAGGCTCTGCTTCTCTCCTTGTCTCGCCCATCTTCCCATGTAGAAGTGTTAGAGGCAAGGAGAAAGAGCAAGCACCTTGCTCTCCAAACTGGTCAGGGCCGTTTGCCACTGGAAGAGGGGAGATTGGCCCCCACTTCTTCTTACAGAAGCTGCTTTGGAGGGAGAGCCAGCACTGCGTGGGCCCTTGCTTCAGCTGGCTCTGTCTTTGCTCTCCTTTTCATGCTCTCTCTCCAAGCTGCTGTCTTTAGCTGCCGGCCTTTCCTTCTGCCTTGCATGGCAACCTTTGCCCTTTGCTGGCCTCCAGGCTGACTTTCGGTGGGTTTTTTCTTGTGCTTGCAGTAAGAGAACTGTTGGACATGGCCAGCTCCCGTGGCATTCCCGGGGCAGCAGCTAACCTGGAGCGCGCCCTGCACTGCCTGCACCAGGCACGCGGCAGCGTTCCGGTAAGAAGCGGCTGTTTGGGCGCAGAGGAGAGGGCACAGGGAATGCAGAAGGCCTGGGCACTGGGACAGCCTTTCCTGGCTGCTCTTGGAAGAAGGGTCTTAACAGGGAGCAGAGCACTTGCTGCCTGCTGGGTCTCCTCCAGCTGCGTCAGGGCTGAGCCCAAAGGGCTCCAGCAGGGAGAATCTCCCTCCTGGAGGCGGCGGCGGCGGAAGGTCCTGCTGCCTTGTAAATGGCCTGGAGATTTGGGTTCTCTAAGACATTTGGAGGGGAAATTCCCAGAAGCCTCAGTCAGCTGAGGCCATTCTGGCTGCAGGAGCAGCAAAATCCTCAGCTTGGTGAGCAAAAGGCCACTCTTGGGGACCAGGATCAAAGGGTTGGGCAGCAAAAACTAGGGACTGGGAGCAAATGACAGTGTTTCACCCACATGGGATACAGTTGCTTGAATGTCTGGAGAGGCAAAGGAGCTGAAAGGCAGCACCTGTGATTTTTTGGCTCATTTTTAATGTGCTGGGGCGGCTAAAGCCTTTTCCCTCTTGATCTTGCAGGAGGCTCTGGAGATGCTGCTCTCAGAGGGGCCTGCAACACCTCAAGGCCATCCCATGGCTGATTATCATTACGCAGGTAGGCAAAGCAGAGCTTCTTGCGTCCCTGACAGATGCTGCCGGCCCCTTCATTCTTGTGGCAAGCGTTTCTGCTTCAAGAAATTGTGCTTAACACCAGCACAAGGTCTTGTCTCCTCTGTGGGTGGGCAAAGCACCAGCATCTAGTCCTTCAGCTTTACTTGTTTTCCAATCCTTCTCCCCGGGCAAGGCCTGCTCTTGTCTTCACGACCTTCTGAGGGAGCAGACACGTACACCCACGTGAATGACGGCCTGCGACCGTTTTCTTTCGGCAGCCAGAGGAATCTACTTGGTGTGGATCAAGGGATCTGTTTACTAGCCGCTGCTTTTTATTGCCAGGCTCTGATAGATGGACACCTGAGGAGAAGGAGTCCTTCCAAAAGGCTTTCCACACCTACGGCAAGGATTTTCATCTCATCCAGAAGCAGGTAAAGCCACGGGACATTCTTTACCCGAGCAGATCAGCAGCAGGAAAGCTTGCTTATTTCTGGGAACAAGCACTGGGCTTCAGTCTCTCTCTTCTCAAGGAGCAAGTATCTTCAAGTAGTAACAAAAGGGGACATCAAAAGCCTGTGTCAAAAGGATGATCCTGCCTCTCCAGCCCTTTTCTCCAAGCTCTTTTGGAAGATGAAGCTTTATTCTGTCAGACTTGTGGCACAGGTCTGCTGCTGCTTCCACAAGACGCTGTGCTGGCATAACTGGAGTGAAGCGGGGAAAGAAGAACTGTGCTAGGTGGATTTGTTGTTGATCTGTGCATTGCGTGTATTAGCACCTAGCATCATACAGGGTTTAAGACATTGCATGATGCCTCTCTTTCTCCATGTTGATTTCATTTTACACCCTACTCCATTTACTTCATGCTTTTACTTCCTAGTTCACTCCATAGTCTACTTTTTCCCCAGTGCACCTGACACCATTTGCGATTCCTTCTTTTTCTCTTCACAACAGATCCAGACTAAGACCGTGGCCCAGTGTGTGGAGTACTACTACTCCTGGAAAAAGGAGCATAAACTTGCCAGCACTCTTGCTCAGGTGAGGGGCAAGAAAATGGAGAGGTGCCAGGAAGGTCGAGAAACTGGGAGAAGGGGAGAAAAGCTGCTGGCGAGCCATGCCAGATGCCCCTTTGCCAGGATCACATCGTCCCATGTGCTGGGAAAGGCACAGCAGATGCTGCCCGGGCCTTCCTTGTGCTGCTGCCCTGAAGTATGCAATTCTGGAGCCTAACTTTGACCCAAGAAAGCAGCACCGCCACCAAAATGGGCTTTGACTCTCTACAGATGGGCTTCTCAAGGGCTGGCACCCTCGCTGACTCCAATCAGACCCCAAATTCCCCACTGCTTGCTGACATCAGCAGTCCAGGCTGCCTTTGTGGATATGCTGCAGATTTTCAGGGAGTTTTTCTAGCATGCCAGCATAGTCCCCAAGAAGGAGCTGCTGGTGCTGTGGCTCCCCTAAATCTTTCCTTAGCAGCAAAGAGCAATTTGCTTCCCATCATGTGAGAGAGAGAGAGAGAGAGAGAGAGAGAGAGAGAGACAGGGAGGGAGATTATTTTGGGGACTAGAAAATGGCTAAGCATGTGTCTACCCTAATTGGACTGAATTGAAATGCCATTGCCTAGACATTTGTGGAGGAAAAGCAGAGAGAAATAGATGTTAGGCAGAAAGGTAGAAATAAGAAATGTAGAGCTCTAAATAGCCAGGTCTTTCTCCCACCCCTTTGGCCTGTAGAAAAGAGGAGTATTTTCCTCCAAGCTCTGTGTTGGCAGCCCGCCGCAGCCCATTGGCAAAGGCAGCCGTTTTCTCAGCTCTTGAGGCTTTGGAAGGATTTGCTTAGGCCGATAGATTTTTGTGCTGGATGCTCTGATTTCCAGCTTTGTGAGAGGAAGGAAGCATTGATAAGGACTCTTTGATTTCCAGAGCGTGGGCAAAGCAAAGAGGAGCAAAAGCCCTCCCAGAAAGGAGAACGGGGAGCCAGGGAAGAGAAGCCGCAAGAGGGCTCGCAGCGCCGAGTGTCCCTGCTGCCAACCGCGCCAGCCGCCCCCTTCGGCGGGAGGCCCCTTTCCCTGCGGGCAGTGCAAACGGTGCGCAAGTTCCTCCTCTTTCTGCTCAAAGCTGCGCCTTTGGACTAAAAGGGGCTGACCCTTTTCAAAGGCACCGCAGGGGAAGCTGGGGGCACTTGCAGCATCTCCCCCGGCAGCCGTGCTCAAGCTTAACACCCACCTCAATCCCAAAGAGCTTAGGTAAAACCCAGCCTTCACAATGAAACCTTGCCGTGCCCCAACAAGACACAGTTGATACAAGTAGGAATAGATCCATCAAAGCTTGGTTTGATGCTGCTGATCAAATTCAAAAGAGGATGCAGCAAAAGGAGGAAGACATTTCAAGGCATTGAAAGTAGAACCATCAGACTCATGGTGCTGATCCATTGACAAATGTGCCACTGCCCGAAAAGACAGAAATTCATACTCAAACGGAGATCTTGGCACTTGGTTTCATGGTGTGTACTAGCGTCAGCAATGGATGGTTTGCTTCCTATCTTGCAGGGTGTTTGAAAGCATGAAGGAAAGGAACAAACACAGCAGAAGACATCGGCCTCGGAAGACAGCAGAGCCTCTCCCCAAGAAGAAAAGACCAAATTAGACAACCCTGCAGGTTGTCCAGGGCTAGCAAGAGTTAGGCAGATTAGTTAGATAGGAATACAACTGTTAGATATTAGTTAGATAGGAATAGGACTGTTTTTTAAGCTTTTTGGGTTGTTTAATCTTCTACTTCGTTAGTTTACATGATAGTAACCTCCTCAATTTAGTAGTTAAGGTACATTAGTATTATTCAGGACTCATTAGTATTATTAGATTTATCAGTAAATGTCAGAGGTTGGGTGTTTTGTATGCTCTGCCATATGCTCTTTGTCATTTTGCCTTTGTTGAGACCTAATCTGTCTTTATCATTAAACCAATGTTTGTTCCATTTTGTCTGTTTGTCTGTATGAAAGCACTCCAGCAATGTTTGTTCCATTTGCCTGGTGTTGCAAAGACGGCACTTGCCCTGAGAGAAGAAGCTGGGCAGGCGCCACCTCCCCCAGGCCCAGCCCCTTGCTAAGCTGGCAGGACTTCCTGACGTGTGTCTCCTTTACTGCCAGTGAAATACCGCTGGGGCTTCAGCCTTTGATTCCTCAACATCTCAGCTGGGAGTGGAAAGGGAGGCTTTGTTTAATTCACTGAATTGCATCTAGATGAGTGGTCTGGTCTCCCCATATTTTCTGGCATAAAAGCAGCGGGTTGAGTCCTTTTTGGAGCCCAGACAGAAAAATTTCTTTCATTTTGGGGGACTGATGGAGCTGACCAGCTTGGAGGACGTTTCTAAGCCCTCCGATTCTATCCAATTCCTATCGGCATGCACCACAAAGGCATGGCTAGTTCAGTTGCAGTTTCTCCTGAAAGGACCAGTGTCCCGCTCTGGGCCTCCAGCAATCTCCTTAGCTAAAGCCGAGCGGGTGTGATCATTATCCTCTGACTTGTCACAGCTGGGGCACTTGCGCCAAAGAAGAATCCAAGTCACTCTTTTATGGAGGCCAGCAAATGGCCCTGCCTAGCAAGGCTTTGGTGGCAGGGGCTGTGGAGGGTGGATGGAGAGGGGGCGAGGGAGGGGGCAATTGGCAGGCTGCTTCTGGGAAGCCGAGGCAAGCTTGCCCTTGTCTGATGGAGCCGGTGCAGGTGGGCTTTGGAGGCTACAAAGTATCTGCCTTGCAGTGGGACTTGCTCCAGCTGCCCCCTCAGTTTGCTGGCCAGTGGGTAACATGCAGGCTGGGAAGGAAGCAAGATTGGGACTGAAGCAAGATTTGCTTTTCCTTAAGGACAGGCAGGAAAGCAGCAAAGCTGCCTGGCTTTTTCTCATATCTGGGATCTAGGCGTTAAAAGCAATGTGAAGGCCAGCAGTGTGGAAAGGCAATTCTGTAAGTGTTGCTTCCTTAGAGGAATGCCAGAGTCTTTTGGGACAACCACCGAGCTTCTCCAAGGGAGCTGGAAGAGGGATCTAGAAATTCTGCCTGAATGTTTGCTAGAGAAATGCCCGTGTGCTGTCCCTGGGTGTGTGTGTGTGTGTCCCCATCAGTTGGCCTGAAAAAGATCCTGTTTCTCCAAGTTTCAAGGGAGGAGTGATGAGGTGAGAGACCAGCTCAGAGGCCCAAAGGAGGGAAACCATGCAGTGACATTATTGGGCAGCAAAAGGAGAATTGAGAAAGGGGGCAGGATGAATGCCTCCACTTTGAGAGGAAGCTTTGGAGTTGGCTCTGTGCTAGGCAACTTGCAAATTCCAGCTCCTCTCAGAGCTGGAGGAGAGCCAGTGGGAGGAGCCCTTCTGGTTCTCCAGGGCAGGAGATGAGGTCTGGGCCCTTGCACAGAGGCAGGCTCCTGTGCACCTTCAGCTGGAGGAACCTTGCAGAGAAGCACCGGGAAGAGCCAGGGCTGTCCCTGCACTGCTTTTGCCCGTCTCATCAGACGACTGAGGAGAAAAGGCCCAATGGGAAGCTTCTCAGAGCAAACTTGCAGCAGAAGAAGTACAAGGGGCAGAGGCGGCCCATGCCCCTTTCTGTCCCATGGCTCCCCCAGGGGTTCTAGATGGAATGTTGGGCTGTGCCCATAGCAACTGTCGTTGTCTCCTGCTCCTGCGGCCCTTGCTGGAACACTGCTGGAGCAGCGCTGGAGCAGCAGCTGCAGGATCAGCTCCTGGGCTGTCCCTGACCAGCCGCCTTCTGCACTCAGCGCCAGACCCGGCCTCTGCACCGACATCCTGGTCTCCTCGTCTGCCTCCGGGCATCCCCAGAGCACTTGGGAACCCTCCAAGGTAAGAAAATCCCCGTTTGCCCTCAAAGCACTAGCACAAGGGCAGGAGGCTCCAGCTGCCTCTCCCACCAAGCACGACACACAGGCTGCGTGCTCACTTTCCCCAGACGAGCTTCCACGTGAAAGCAGGGTGCAGCTTCTGAAGGAATTGTGTTGCCTCCAGGGGAAACACAGACCTTTCCAGAGAGGACCTAGAGAGGTGTCCCAGTGCAGTTGCAGATCCTCGTCCACGCATCACCTGATTAAACGTTCTTGGCACCCATTTCAGTCCTCAAACTATCTTGTGCTGACCCCAAAACAAATTGTTCCTGGCTGAGCAGGTCAGGGCTTCAGTGTCAACAAATCCCCTTATGCCCTGACTCTGCTCACACCCGCTCCAAAGCTTCAAACACCACAATGATGGCACTTCTCCTCTGGCATCCCTGTCGTTCAGGGCATGGAAGCATTTGACTGGGCTTCTCTGCAAACACAGGCTTTCAACTTCAAAAACCATCTGGGATCAGCAATTCTTATCTACTTACGTATTTACATCGCCTATAGATCCATTCTATTTTAAGATCTTTAGAGATTCTTTTTTCAGTGCAGGTAGGGCTGGTTCTACCTCATGCTCAGGGGCGGCCGTCAAATGCCATCTCCTCAAGAGCACAATCACAGTAGCACAGAATTTTCTGCCTTGGAAGGGATTCTGAAAGATCACTGAGCCCAACTGCAGGGCCTGCCCGGGGCAGCCTCAACAATCACAGCCTGTGCCCAAGAGCAGTGTCCAAACACTTTTGGAGCTCAGTCAGCCTTGGTGCTGTGCCCCCTTCCCTGGGGAGGCTGTTGCAGTGCCCAAGCAGCCTGTGGCTGAAGAAGCTTTTCCTTCGATCCAACCTAAGCCTGCACTGGCAAATCTCCCCTGCCATTCTCTTGGCTCTTCTCCGTGGCCCCGGGAGTGAAGAGAGTAGTGCATGGCCTTCTGCTTGCCCTCCTGAGGAAGCTGCTGACTGCTGGAGGGTCCTGCCTAGGACATTCCATGTCAAAAAGGCAGCAATGACAGCAAAGAGAAAGGAGCTGGGACACGGGAGCTCGGGCTTTGCAATGATGAGGATGAGAAGGAAGGCTACTGACACATCCTTGGCAGAAGGATTTTGAACTGGAGCATTGCTTTGATCTCTTTCAGGTGGAAAGGAGAGGCACAATGAAAAGGAAAGCAAGAGCCCAGATTCAGCCGTGAGTTTTGGCCTAGGGTTAAAGGACAGCAAACTGGAGGAATGGCGAGGAGGAGAACTGCTCTTTCACAGTCAGGCTGGGATTGGTTCAAGCCTGTGGGTGCACAGCAAGGCTCTCTTGACCACTTGCCTTTCTCACCTCCACCTCCTTCTTCCTTTAGACACATCAATGTTGGCAGCGACTTTCAGGCTGAGCTCCCAGAGCTGCAGAACAGAGCACCAAGTGAGGATGAAGAGCCTGCAAGCCTGGTCTGGAAGCCCTGGGGAGAGGATGACTCTGACATGGAAAAACCTGACAGAGGTAGCTTTGCTTCAAGCTTTGCTTCCAGCCCTGAGCTACTTGGGTCTTGAAAAGGCTCCTTATGCCTAAAAAGGCAGCGTTTTGCAGGCTCTGCTTCTCTCCTTGTCTCGCCCATCTTCCCATGTAGAAGTGTTAGAGGCAAGGAGAAAGAGCAAGCACCTTGCTCTCCAAACTGGTCAGGGCCGTTTGCCACTGGAAGAGGGGAGATTGGCCCCCACTTCTTCTTACAGAAGCTGCTTTGGAGGGAGAGCCAGCACTGCGTGGGCCCTTGCTTCAGCTGGCTCTGTCTTTGCTCTCCTTTTCATGCTCTCTCTCCAAGCTGCTGTCTTTAGCTGCCGGCCTTTCCTTCTGCCTTGCATGGCAACCTTTGCCCTTTGCTGGCCTCCAGGCTGACTTTCGGTGGGTTTTTTCTTGTGCTTGCAGTAAGAGAACTGTTGGACATGGCCAGCTCCCGTGGCATTCCCGGGGCAGCAGCTAACCTGGAGCGCGCCCTGCACTGCCTGCACCAGGCACGCGGCAGCGTTCCGGTAAGAAGCGGCTGTTTGGGCGCAGAGGAGAGGGCACAGGGAATGCAGAAGGCCTGGGCACTGGGACAGCCTTTCCTGGCTGCTCTTGGAAGAAGGGTCTTAACAGGGAGCAGAGCACTTGCTGCCTGCTGGGTCTCCTCCAGCTGCGTCAGGGCTGAGCCCAAAGGGCTCCAGCAGGGAGAATCTCCCTCCTGGAGGCGGCGGCGGCGGAAGGTCCTGCTGCCTTGTAAATGGCCTGGAGATTTGGGTTCTCTAAGACATTTGGAGGGGAAATTCCCAGAAGCCTCAGTCAGCTGAGGCCATTCTGGCTGCAGGAGCAGCAAAATCCTCAGCTTGGTGAGCAAAAGGCCACTCTTGGGGACCAGGATCAAAGGGTTGGGCAGCAAAAACTAGGGACTGGGAGCAAATGACAGTGTTTCACCCACATGGGATACAGTTGCTTGAATGTCTGGAGAGGCAAAGGAGCTGAAAGGCAGCACCTGTGATTTTTTGGCTCATTTTTAATGTGCTGGGGCGGCTAAAGCCTTTTCCCTCTTGATCTTGCAGGAGGCTCTGGAGATGCTGCTCTCAGAGGGGCCTGCAACACCTCAAGGCCATCCCATGGCTGATTATCATTACGCAGGTAGGCAAAGCAGAGCTTCTTGCGTCCCTGACAGATGCTGCCGGCCCCTTCATTCTTGTGGCAAGCGTTTCTGCTTCAAGAAATTGTGCTTAACACCAGCACAAGGTCTTGTCTCCTCTGTGGGTGGGCAAAGCACCAGCATCTAGTCCTTCAGCTTTACTTGTTTTCCAATCCTTCTCCCCGGGCAATGCCTGCTCTTGTCTTCACGACCTTCTGAGGGAGCAGACACGTACACCCACGTGAATGACGGCCTGCGACCGTTTTCTTTCGGCAGCCAGAGGAATCTACTTGGTGTGGATCAAGGGATCTGTTTACTAGCCGCTGCTTTTTATTGCCAGGCTCTGATAGATGGACACCTGAGGAGAAGGAGTCCTTCCAAAAGGCTTTCCACACCTACGGCAAGGATTTTCATCTCATCCAGAAGCAGGTAAAGCCACGGGACATTCTTTACCCGAGCAGATCAGCAGCAGGAAAGCTTGCTTATTTCTGGGAACAAGCACTGGGCTTCAGTCTCTCTCTTCTCAAGGAGCAAGTATCTTCAAGTAGTAACAAAAGGGGACATCAAAAGCCTGTGTCAAAAGGATGATCCTGCCTCTCCAGCCCTTTTCTCCAAGCTCTTTTGGAAGATGAAGCTTTATTCTGTCAGACTTGTGGCACAGGTCTGCTGCTGCTTCCACAAGACGCTGTGCTGGCATAACTGGAGTGAAGCGGGGAAAGAAGAACTGTGCTAGGTGGATTTGTTGTTGATCTGTGCATTGCGTGTATTAGCACCTAGCATCATACAGGGTTTAAGACATTGCATGATGCCTCTCTTTCTCCATGTTGATTTCATTTTACACCCTACTCCATTTACTTCATGCTTTTACTTCCTAGTTCACTCCATAGTCTACTTTTTCCCCAGTGCACCCGACACCATTTGCGATTCCTTCTTTTTCTCTTCACAACAGATCCAGACTAAGACCGTGGCCCAGTGTGTGGAGTACTACTACTCCTGGAAAAAGGAGCATAAACTTGCCAGCACTCTTGCTCAGGTGAGGGGCAAGAAAATGGAGAGGTGCCAGGAAGGTCGAGAAACTGGGAGAAGGGGAGAAAAGCTGCTGGCGAGCCATGCCAGATGCCCCTTTGCCAGGATCACATCGTCCCATGTGCTGGGAAAGGCACAGCAGATGCTGCCCGGGCCTTCCTTGTGCTGCTGCCCTGAAGTATGCAATTCTGGAGCCTAACTTTGACCCAAGAAAGCAGCACCGCCACCAAAATGGGCTTTGACTCTCTACAGATGGGCTTCTCAAGGGCTGGCACCCTCGCTGACTCCAATCAGACCCCAAATTCCCCACTGCTTGCTGACATCAGCAGTCCAGGCTGCCTTTGTGGATATGCTGCAGATTTTCAGGGAGTTTTTCTAGCATGCCAGCATAGTCCCCAAGAAGGAGCTGCTGGTGCTGTGGCTCCCCTAAATCTTTCCTTAGCAGCAAAGAGCAATTTGCTTCCCATCATGTGAGAGAGAGAGAGAGAGAGAGAGAGAGAGACAGGGAGGGAGATTATTTTGGGGACTAGAAAATGGCTAAGCATGTGTCTACCCTAATTGGACTGAATTGAAATGCCATTGCCTAGACATTTGTGGAGGAAAAGCAGAGAGAAATAGATGTTAGGCAGAAAGGTAGAAATAAGAAATGTAGAGCTCTAAATAGCCAGGTCTTTCTCCCACCCCTTTGGCCTGTAGAAAAGAGGAGTATTTTCCTCCAAGCTCTGTGTTGGCAGCCCGCCGCAGCCCATTGGCAAAGGCAGCCGTTTTCTCAGCTCTTGAGGCTTTGGAAGGATTTGCTTAGGCCGATAGATTTTTGTGCTGGATGCTCTGATTTCCAGCTTTGTGAGAGGAAGGAAGCATTGATAAGGACTCTTTGATTTCCAGAGCGTGGGCAAAGCAAAGAGGAGCAAAAGCCCTCCCAGAAAGGAGAACGGGGAGCCAGGGAAGAGAAGCCGCAAGAGGGCTCGCAGCGCCGAGTGTCCCTGCTGCCAACCGCGCCAGCCGCCCCCTTCGGCGGGAGGCCCCTTTCCCTGCGGGCAGTGCAAACGGTGCGCAAGTTCCTCCTCTTTCTGCTCAAAGCTGCGCCTTTGGACTAAAAGGGGCTGACCCTTTTCAAAGGCACCGCAGGGGAAGCTGGGGGCACTTGCAGCATCTCCCCCGGCAGCCGTGCTCAAGCTTAACACCCACCTCAATCCCAAAGAGCTTAGGTAAAACCCAGCCTTCACAATGAAACCTTGCCGTGCCCCAACAAGACACAGTTGATACAAGTAGGAATAGATCCATCAAAGCTTGGTTTGATGCTGCTGATCAAATTCAAAAGAGGATGCAGCAAAAGGAGGAAGACATTTCAAGGCATTGAAAGTAGAACCATCAGACTCATGGTGCTGATCCATTGACAAATGTGCCACTGCCCGAAAAGACAGAAATTCATACTCAAACGGAGATCTTGGCACTTGGTTTCATGGTGTGTACTAGCGTGAGCAATGGATGGTTTGCTTCCTATCTTGCAGGGTGTTTGAAAGCATGAAGGAAAGGAACAAACACAGCAGAAGACATCGGCCTCGGAAGACAGCAGAGCCTCTCCCCAAGAAGAAAAGACCAAATTAGACAACCCTGCAGGTTGTCCAGGGCTAGCAAGAGTTAGGCAGATTAGTTAGATAGGAATACAACTGTTAGATATTAGTTAGATAGGAATAGGACTGTTTTTTAAGCTTTTTGGGTTGTTTAATCTTCTACTTCGTTAGTTTACATGATAGTAACCTCCTCAATTTAGTAGTTAAGGTACATTAGTATTATTCAGGACTCATTAGTATTATTAGATTTATCAGTAAATGTCAGAGGTTGGGTGTTTTGTATGCTCTGCCATATGCTCTTTGTCATTTTGCCTTTGTTGAGACCTAATCTGTCTTTATCATTAAACCAATGTTTGTTCCATTTTGTCTGTTTGTCTGTATGAAAGCACTCCAGCAATGTTTGTTCCATTTGCCTGGTGTTGCAAAGACGGCACTTGCCCTGAGAGAAGAAGCTGGGCAGGCGCCACCTCCCCCAGGCCCAGCCCCTTGCTCAGCTGGCAGGACTTCCTGAGGTGTGTCTCCTTTACTGCCAGTGAAATACCGCTGGGGCTTCAGCCTTTGATTCCTCAACATCTCAGCTGGGAGTGGAAAGGGAGGCTTTGTTTAATTCACTGAATTGCATCTAGATGAGTGGTCTGGTCTCCCCATATTTTCTGGCATAAAAGCAGCGGGTTGAGTCCTTTTTGGAGCCCAGACAGAAAAATTTCTTTCATTTTGGGGGACTGATGGAGCTGACCAGCTTGGAGGACGTTTCTAAGCCCTCCGATTCTATCCAATTCCTATCGGCATGCACCACAAAGGCATGGCTAGTTCAGTTGCAGTTTCTCCTGAAAGGACCAGTGTCCCGCTCTGGGCCTCCAGCAATCTCCTTAGCTAAAGCCGAGCGGGTGTGATCATTATCCTCTGACTTGTCACAGCTGGGGCACTTGCGCCAAAGAAGAATCCAAGTCACTCTTTTATGGAGGCCAGCAAATGGCCCTGCCTAGCAAGGCTTTGGTGGCAGGGGCTGTGGAGGGTGGATGGAGAGGGGGCGAGGGAGGGGGCAATTGGCAGGCTGCTTCTGGGAAGCCGAGGCAAGCTTGCCCTTGTCTGATGGAGCCGGTGCAGGTGGGCTTTGGAGGCTACAAAGTATCTGCCTTGCAGTGGGACTTGTTCCAGCTGCCCCCTCAGTTTGCTGGCCAGTGGGTAACATGCAGGCTGGGAAGGAAGCAAGATTGGGACTGAAGCAAGATTTGCTTTTCCTTAAGGACAGGCAGGAAAGCAGCAAAGCTGCCTGGCTTTTTCTCATATCTGGGATCTAGGCGTTAAAAGCAATGTGAAGGCCAGCAGTGTGGAAAGGCAATTCTGTAAGTGTTGCTTCCTTAGAGGAATGCCAGAGTCTTTTGGGACAACCACCGAGCTTCTCCAAGGGAGCTGGAAGAGGGATCTAGAAATTCTGCCTGAATGTTTGCTAGAGAAATGCCCGTGTGCTGTCCCTGGGTGTGTGTGTGTGTGTCCCCATCAGTTGGCCTGAAAAAGATCCTGTTTCTCCAAGTTTCAAGGGAGGAGTGATGAGGTGAGAGACCAGCTCAGAGGCCCAAAGGAGGGAAACCATGCAGTGACATTATTGGGCAGCAAAAGGAGAATTGAGAAAGGGGGCAGGATGAATGCCTCCACTTTGAGAGGAAGCTTTGGAGTTGGCTCTGTGCTAGGCAACTTGCAAATTCCAGCTCCTCTCAGAGCTGGAGGAGAGCCAGTGGGAGGAGCCCTTCTGGTTCTCCAGGGCAGGAGATGAGGTCTGGGCCCTTGCACAGAGGCAGGCTCCTGTGCACCTTCAGCTGGAGGCACCTTGCAGAGAAGCACCAGGAAGAGCCAGGGCTGTCCCTGCACTGCTTTTGCCCGTCTCATCAGACGACTGAGGAGAAAAGGCCCAATGGGAAGCTTCTCAGAGCAAACTTGCAGCAGAAGAAGTACAAGGGGCAGAGGCGGCCCATGCCCCTTTCTGTCCCATGGCTCCCCCAGGGGTTCTAGATGGAATGTTGGGCTGTGCCCATAGCAACTGTCGTTGTCTCCTGCTCCTGCGGCCCTTGCTGGAACACTGCTGGAGCAGCGCTGGAGCAGCAGCTGCAGGATCAGCTCCTGGGCTGTCCCTGACCAGCCGCCTTCTGCACTCAGCGCCAGACCCGGCCTCTGCACCGACATCCTGGTCTCCTCGTCTGCCTCCGGGCATCCCCAGAGCACTTGGGAACCCTCCAAGGTAAGAAAATCCCCGTTTGTCCTCAAAGCACTAGCACAAGGGCAGGAGGCTCCAGCTGCCTCTCCCACCAAGCACGACACACAGGCTGCGTGCTCACTTTCCCCAGACGAGCTTCCACGTGAAAGCAGGGTGCAGCTTCTGAAGGAATTGTGTTGCCTCCAGGGGAAACACAGACCTTTCCAGAGAGGACCTAGAGAGGTGTCCCAGTGCAGTTGCAGATCCTCGTCCACGCATCACCTGATTAAACGTTCTTGGCACCCATTTCAGTCCTCAAACTATCTTGTGCTGACCCCAAAACAAATTGTTCCTGGCTGAGCAGGTCAGGGCTTCAGTGTCAACAAATCCCCTTATGCCCTGACTCTGCTCACACCCGCTCCAAAGCTTCAAACACCACAATGATGGCACTTCTCCTCTGGCATCCCTGTCGTTCAGGGCATGGAAGCATTTGACTGGGCTTCTCTGCAAACACAGGCTTTCAACTTCAAAAACCATCTGGGATCAGCAATTCTTATCTACTTACGTATTTACATCGCCTATAGATCCATTCTATTTTAAGATCTTTAGAGATTCTTTTTTCAGTGCACGTAGGGCTGGTTCTACCTCATGCTCAGGGGCGGCCGTCAAATGCCATCTCCTCAAGAGCACAATCACAGTAGCACAGAATTTTCTGCCTTGGAAGGGATTCTGAAAGATCACTGAGCCCAACTGCAGGGCCTGCCCGGGGCAGCCTCAACAATCACAGCCTGTGCCCAAGAGCAGTGTCCAAACACTTTTGGAGCTCAGTCAGCCTTGGTGCTGTGCCCCCTTCCCTGGGGAGGCTGTTGCAGTGCCCAAGCAGCCTGTGGCTGAAGAAGCTTTTCCTTCGATCCAACCTAAGCCTGCACTGGCACATCTCCCCTGCCATTCTCTTGGCTCTTCTCCGTGGCCCCGGGAGTGAAGAGAGTAGTGCATGGCCTTCTGCTTGCCCTCCTGAGGAAGCTGCTGACTGCTGGAGGGTCCTGCCTAGGACATTCCATGTCAAAAAGGCAGCAATGACAGCAAAGAGAAAGGAGCTGGGACACGGGAGCTCGGGCTTTGCAATGATGAGGATGAGAAGGAAGGCTACTGACACATCCTTGGCAGAAGGATTTTGAACTGGAGCATTGCTTTGATCTCTTTCAGGTGGAAAGGAGAGGCACAATGAAAAGGAAAGCAAGAGCCCAGATTCAGCCGTGAGTTTTGGCCTAGGGTTAAAGGACAGCAAACTGGAGGAATGGCGAGGAGGAGAACTGCTCTTTCACAGTCAGGCTGGGATTGGTTCAAGCCTGTGGGTGCACAGCAAGGCTCTCTTGACCACTTGCCTTTCTCACCTCCACCTCCTTCTTCCTTTAGACACATCAATGTTGGCAGCGACTTTCAGGCTGAGCTCCCAGAGCTGCAGAACAGAGCACCAAGTGAGGATGAAGAGCCTGCAAGCCTGGTCTGGAAGCCCTGGGGAGAGGATGACTCTGACATGGAAAAACCTGACAGAGGTAGCTTTGCTTCAAGCTTTGCTTCCAGCCCTGAGCTACTTGGGTCTTGAAAAGGCTCCTTATGCCTAAAAAGGCAGCCTTTTGCAGGCTCTGCTTCTCTCCTTGTCTCGCCCATCTTCCCATGTAGAAGTGTTAGAGGCAAGGAGAAAGAGCAAGCACCTTGCTCTCCAAACTGGTCAGGGCCGTTTGCCACTGGAAGAGGGGAGATTGGCCCCCACTTCTTCTTACAGAAGCTGCTTTGGAGGGAGAGCCAGCACTGCGTGGGCCCTTGCTTCAGCTGGCTCTGTCTTTGCTCTCCTTTTCATGCTCTCTCTCCAAGCTGCTGTCTTTAGCTGCCGGCCTTTCCTTCTGCCTTGCATGGCAACCTTTGCCCTTTGCTGGCCTCCAGGCTGACTTTCGGTGGGTTTTTTCTTGTGCTTGCAGTAAGAGAACTGTTGGACATGGCCAGCTCCCGTGGCATTCCCGGGGCAGCAGCTAACCTGGAGCGCGCCCTGCACTGCCTGCACCAGGCACGCGGCAGCGTTCCGGTAAGAAGCGGCTGTTTGGGCGCAGAGGAGAGGGCACAGGGAATGCAGAGGGCCTGGGCACTGGGACAGCCTTTCCTGGCTGCTCTTGGAAGAAGGGTCTTAACAGGGAGCAGAGCACTTGCTGCCTGCTGGGTCTCCTCCAGCTGCGTCAGGGCTGAGCCCAAAGGGCTCCAGCAGGGAGAATCTCCCTCCTGGAGGCGGCGGCGGCGGAAGGTCCTGCTGCCTTGTAAATGGCCTGGAGATTTGGCTTCTCTAAGACATTTGGAGGGGAAATTCCCAGAAGCCTCAGTCAGCTGAGGCCATTCTGGCTGCAGGAGCAGCAAAATCCTCAGCTTGGTGAGCAAAAGGCCACTCTTGGGGACCAGGATCAAAGGGTTGGGCAGCAAAAACTAGGGACTGGGAGCAAATGACAGTGTTTCACCCACATGGGATACAGTTGCTTGAATGTCTGGAGAGGCAAAGGAGCTGAAAGGCAGCACCTGTGATTTTTTGGCTCATTTTTAATGTGCTGGGGCGGCTAAAGCCTTTTCCCTCTTGATCTTGCAGGAGGCTCTGGAGATGCTGCTCTCAGAGGGGCCTGCAACACCTCAAGGCCATCCCATGGCTGATTATCATTACGCAGGTAGGCAAAGCAGAGCTTCTTGCGTCCCTGACAGATGCTGCCGGCCCCTTCATTCTTGTGGCAAGCGTTTCTGCTTCAAGAAATTGTGCTTAACACCAGCACAAGGTCTTGTCTCCTCTGTGGGTGGGCAAAGCACCAGCATCTAGTCCTTCAGCTTTACTTGTTTTCCAATCCTTCTCCCCGGGCAATGCCTGCTCTTGTCTTCACGACCTTCTGAGGGAGCAGACACGTACACCCACGTGAATGACGGCCTGCGACCGTTTTCTTTCGGCAGCCAGAGGAATCTACTTGGTGTGGATCAAGGGATCTGTTTACTAGCCGCTGCTTTTTATTGCCAGGCTCTGATAGATGGACACCTGAGGAGAAGGAGTCCTTCCAAAAGGCTTTCCACACCTACGGCAAGGATTTTCATCTCATCCAGAAGCAGGTAAAGCCACGGGACATTCTTTACCCGAGCAGATCAGCAGCAGGAAAGCTTGCTTATTTCTGGGAACAAGCACTGGGCTTCAGTCTCTCTCTTCTCAAGGAGCAAGTATCTTCAAGTAGTAACAAAAGGGGACATCAAAAGCCTGTGTCAAAAGGATGATCCTGCCTCTCCAGCCCTTTTCTCCAAGCTCTTTTGGAAGATGAAGCTTTATTCTGTCAGACTTGTGGCACAGGTCTGCTGCTGCTTCCACAAGACGCTGTGCTGGCATAACTGGAGTGAAGCGGGGAAAGAAGAACTGTGCTAGGTGGATTTGTTGTTGATCTGTGCATTGCGTGTATTAGCACCTAGCATCATACAGGGTTTAAGACATTGCATGATGCCTCTCTTTCTCCATGTTGATTTCATTTTACACCCTACTCCATTTACTTCATGCTTTTACTTCCTAGTTCACTCCATAGTCTACTTTTTCCCCAGTGCACCCGACACCATTTGCGATTCCTTCTTTTTCTCTTCACAACAGATCCAGACTAAGACCGTGGCCCAGTGTGTGGAGTACTACTACTCCTGGAAAAAGGAGCATAAACTTGCCAGCACTCTTGCTCAGGTGAGGGGCAAGAAAATGGAGAGGTGCCAGGAAGGTCGAGAAACTGGGAGAAGGGGAGAAAAGCTGCTGGCGAGCCATGCCAGATGCCCCTTTGCCAGGATCACATCGTCCCATGTGCTGGGAAAGGCACAGCAGATGCTGCCCGGGCCTTCCTTGTGCTGCTGCCCTGAAGTATGCAATTCTGGAGCCTAACTTTGACCCAAGAAAGCAGCACCGCCACCAAAATGGGCTTTGACTCTCTACAGATGGGCTTCTCAAGGGCTGGCACCCTCGCTGACTCCAATCAGACCCCAAATTCCCCACTGCTTGCTGACATCAGCAGTCCAGGCTGCCTTTGTGGATATGCTGCAGATTTTCAGGGAGTTTTTCTAGCATGCCAGCATAGTCCCCAAGAAGGAGCTGCTGGTGCTGTGGCTCCCCTAAATCTTTCCTTAGCAGCAAAGAGCAATTTGCTTCCCATCATGTGAGAGAGAGAGAGAGAGAGAGAGAGAGAGACAGGGAGGGAGATTATTTTGGGGACTAGAAAATGGCTAAGCATGTGTCTACCCTAATTGGACTGAATTGAAATGCCATTGCCTAGACATTTGTGGAGGAAAAGCAGAGAGAAATAGATGTTAGGCAGAAAGGTAGAAATAAGAAATGTAGAGCTCTAAATAGCCAGGTCTTTCTCCCACCCCTTTGGCCTGTAGAAAAGAGGAGTATTTTCCTCCAAGCTCTGTGTTGGCAGCCCGCCGCAGCCCATTGGCAAAGGCAGCCGTTTTCTCAGCTCTTGAGGCTTTGGAAGGATTTGCTTAGGCCGATAGATTTTTGTGCTGGATGCTCTGATTTCCAGCTTTGTGAGAGGAAGGAAGCATTGATAAGGACTCTTTGATTTCCAGAGCGTGGGCAAAGCAAAGAGGAGCAAAAGCCCTCCCAGAAAGGAGAACGGGGAGCCAGGGAAGAGAAGCCGCAAGAGGGCTCGCAGCGCCGAGTGTCCCTGCTGCCAACCGCGCCAGCCGCCCCCTTCGGCGGGAGGCCCCTTTCCCTGCGGGCAGTGCAAACGGTGCGCAAGTTCCTCCTCTTTCTGCTCAAAGCTGCGCCTTTGGACTAAAAGGGGCTGACCCTTTTCAAAGGCACCGCAGGGGAAGCTGGGGGCACTTGCAGCATCTCCCCCGGCAGCCGTGCTCAAGCTTAACACCCACCTCAATCCCAAAGAGCTTAGGTAAAACCCAGCCTTCACAATGAAACCTTGCCGTGCCCCAACAAGACACAGTTGATACAAGTAGGAATAGATCCATCAAAGCTTGGTTTGATGCTGCTGATCAAATTCAAAAGAGGATGCAGCAAAAGGAGGAAGACATTTCAAGGCATTGAAAGTAGAACCATCAGACTCATGGTGCTGATCCATTGACAAATGTGCCACTGCCCGAAAAGACAGAAATTCATACTCAAACGGAGATCTTGGCACTTGGTTTCATGGTGTGTACTAGCGTGAGCAATGGATGGTTTGCTTCCTATCTTGCAGGGTGTTTGAAAGCATGAAGGAAAGGAACAAACACAGCAGAAGACATCGGCCTCGGAAGACAGCAGAGCCTCTCCCCAAGAAGAAAAGACCAAATTAGACAACCCTGCAGGTTGTCCAGGGCTAGCAAGAGTTAGGCAGATTAGTTAGATAGGAATACAACTGTTAGATATTAGTTAGATAGGAATAGGACTGTTTTTTAAGCTTTTTGGGTTGTTTAATCTTCTACTTAGTTAGTTTACATGATAGTAACCTCCTCAATTTAGTAGTTAAGGTACATTAGTATTATTCAGGACTCATTAGTATTATTAGATTTATCAGTAAATGTCAGAGGTTGGGTGTTTTGTATGCTCTGCCATATGCTCTTTGTCATTTTGCCTTTGTTGAGACCTAATCTGTCTTTATCATTAAACCAATGTTTGTTCCATTTTGTCTGTTTGTCTGTATGAAAGCACTCCAGCAATGTTTGTTCCATTTGCCTGGTGTTGCAAAGACGGCACTTGCCCTGAGAGAAGAAGCTGGGCAGGCGCCACCTCCCCCAGGCCCAGCCCCTTGCTAAGCTGGCAGGACTTCCTGACGTGTGTCTCCTTTACTGCCAGTGAAATACCGCTGGGGCTTCAGCCTTTGATTCCTCAACATCTCAGCTGGGAGTGGAAAGGGAGGCTTTGTTTAATTCACTGAATTGCATCTAGATGAGTGGTCTGGTCTCCCCATATTTTCTGGCATAAAAGCAGCGGGTTGAGTCCTTTTTGGAGCCCAGACAGAAAAATTTCTTTCATTTTGGGGGACTGATGGAGCTGACCAGCTTGGAGGACGTTTCTAAGCCCTCCGATTCTATCCAATTCCTATCGGCATGCACCACAAAGGCATGGCTAGTTCAGTTGCAGTTTCTCCTGAAAGGACCAGTGTCCCGCTCTGGGCCTCCAGCAATCTCCTTAGCTAAAGCCGAGCGGGTGTGATCATTATCCTCTGACTTGTCACAGCTGGGGCACTTGCGCCAAAGAAGAATCCAAGTCACTCTTTTATGGAGGCCAGCAAATGGCCCTGCCTAGCAAGGCTTTGGTGGCAGGGGCTGTGGAGGGTGGATGGAGAGGGGGCGAGGGAGGGGGCAATTGGCAGGCTGCTTCTGGGAAGCCGAGGCAAGCTTGCCCTTGTCTGATGGAGCCGGTGCAGGTGGGCTTTGGAGGCTACAAAGTATCTGCCTTGCAGTGGGACTTGTTCCAGCTGCCCCCTCAGTTTGCTGGCCAGTGGGTAACATGCAGGCTGGGAAGGAAGCAAGATTGGGACTGAAGCAAGATTTGCTTTTCCTTAAGGACAGGCAGGAAAGCAGCAAAGCTGCCTGGCTTTTTCTCATATCTGGGATCTAGGCGTTAAAAGCAATGTGAAGGCCAGCAGTGTGGAAAGGCAATTCTGTAAGTGTTGCTTCCTTAGAGGAATGCCAGAGTCTTTTGGGACAACCACCGAGCTTCTCCAAGGGAGCTGGAAGAGGGATCTAGAAATTCTGCCTGAATGTTTGCTAGAGAAATGCCCGTGTGCTGTCCCTGGGTGTGTGTGTGTGTGTCCCCATCAGTTGGCCTGAAAAAGATCCTGTTTCTCCAAGTTTCAAGGGAGGAGTGATGAGGTGAGAGACCAGCTCAGAGGCCCAAAGGAGGGAAACCATGCAGTGACATTATTGGGCAGCAAAAGGAGAATTGAGAAAGGGGGCAGGATGAATGCCTCCACTTTGAGAGGAAGCTTTGGAGTTGGCTCTGTGCTAGGCAACTTGCAAATTCCAGCTCCTCTCAGAGCTGGAGGAGAGCCAGTGGGAGGAGCCCTTCTGGTTCTCCAGGGCAGGAGATGAGGTCTGGGCCCTTGCACAGAGGCAGGCTCCTGTGCACCTTCAGCTGGAGGCACCTTGCAGAGAAGCACCAGGAAGAGCCAGGGCTGTCCCTGCACTGCTTTTGCCCGTCTCATCAGACGACTGAGGAGAAAAGGCCCAATGGGAAGCTTCTCAGAGCAAACTTGCAGCAGAAGAAGTACAAGGGGCAGAGGCGGCCCATGCCCCTTTCTGTCCCATGGCTCCCCCAGGGGTTCTAGATGGAATGTTGGGCTGTGCCCATAGCAACTGTCGTTGTCTCCTGCTCCTGCGGCCCTTGCTGGAACACTGCTGGAGCAGCGCTGGAGCAGCAGCTGCAGGATCAGCTCCTGGGCTGTCCCTGACCAGCCGCCTTCTGCACTCAGCGCCAGACCCGGCCTCTGCACCGACATCCTGGTCTCCTCGTCTGCCTCCGGGCATCCCCAGAGCACTTGGGAACCCTCCAAGGTAAGAAAATCCCCGTTTGTCCTCAAAGCACTAGCACAAGGGCAGGAGGCTCCAGCTGCCTCTCCCACCAAGCACGACACACAGGCTGCGTGCTCACTTTCCCCAGACGAGCTTCCACGTGAAAGCAGGGTGCAGCTTCTGAAGGAATTGTGTTGCCTCCAGGGGAAACACAGACCTTTCCAGAGAGGACCTAGAGAGGTGTCCCAGTGCAGTTGCAGATCCTCGTCCACGCATCACCTGATTAAACGTTCTTGGCACCCATTTCAGTCCTCAAACTATCTTGTGCTGACCCCAAAACAAATTGTTCCTGGCTGAGCAGGTCAGGGCTTCAGTGTCAACAAATCCCCTTATGCCCTGACTCTGCTCACACCCGCTCCAAAGCTTCAAACACCACAATGATGGCACTTCTCCTCTGGCATCCCTGTCGTTCAGGGCATGGAAGCATTTGACTGGGCTTCTCTGCAAACACAGGCTTTCAACTTCAAAAACCATCTGGGATCAGCAATTCTTATCTACTTACGTATTTACATCGCCTATAGATCCATTCTATTTTAAGATCTTTAGAGATTCTTTTTTCAGTGCACGTAGGGCTGGTTCTACCTCATGCTCAGGGGCGGCCGTCAAATGCCATCTCCTCAAGAGCACAATCACAGTAGCACAGAATTTTCTGCCTTGGAAGGGATTCTGAAAGATCACTGAGCCCAACTGCAGGGCCTGCCCGGGGCAGCCTCAACAATCACAGCCTGTGCCCAAGAGCAGTGTCCAAACACTTTTGGAGCTCAGTCAGCCTTGGTGCTGTGCCCCCTTCCCTGGGGAGGCTGTTGCAGTGCCCAAGCAGCCTGTGGCTGAAGAAGCTTTTCCTTCGATCCAACCTAAGCCTGCACTGGCACATCTCCCCTGCCATTCTCTTGGCTCTTCTCCGTGGCCCCGGGAGTGAAGAGAGTAGTGCATGGCCTTCTGCTTGCCCTCCTGAGGAAGCTGCTGACTGCTGGAGGGTCCTGCCTAGGACATTCCATGTCAAAAAGGCAGCAATGACAGCAAAGAGAAAGGAGCTGGGACACGGGAGCTCGGGCTTTGCAATGATGAGGATGAGAAGGAAGGCTACTGACACATCCTTGGCAGAAGGATTTTGAACTGGAGCATTGCTTTGATCTCTTTCAGGTGGAAAGGAGAGGCACAATGAAAAGGAAAGCAAGAGCCCAGATTCAGCCGTGAGTTTTGGCCTAGGGTTAAAGGACAGCAAACTGGAGGAATGGCGAGGAGGAGAACTGCTCTTTCACAGTCAGGCTGGGATTGGTTCAAGCCTGTGGGTGCACAGCAAGGCTCTCTTGACCACTTGCCTTTCTCACCTCCACCTCCTTCTTCCTTTAGACACATCAATGTTGGCAGCGACTTTCAGGCTGAGCTCCCAGAGCTGCAGAACAGAGCACCAAGTGAGGATGAAGAGCCTGCAAGCCTGGTCTGGAAGCCCTGGGGAGAGGATGACTCTGACATGGAAAAACCTGACAGAGGTAGCTTTGCTTCAAGCTTTGCTTCCAGCCCTGAGCTACTTGGGTCTTGAAAAGGCTCCTTATGCCTAAAAAGGCAGCCTTTTGCAGGCTCTGCTTCTCTCCTTGTCTCGCCCATCTTCCCATGTAGAAGTGTTAGAGGCAAGGAGAAAGAGCAAGCACCTTGCTCTCCAAACTGGTCAGGGCCGTTTGCCACTGGAAGAGGGGAGATTGGCCCCCACTTCTTCTTACAGAAGCTGCTTTGGAGGGAGAGCCAGCACTGCGTGGGCCCTTGCTTCAGCTGGCTCTGTCTTTGCTCTCCTTTTCATGCTCTCTCTCCAAGCTGCTGTCTTTAGCTGCCGGCCTTTCCTTCTGCCTTGCATGGCAACCTTTGCCCTTTGCTGGCCTCCAGGCTGACTTTCGGTGGGTTTTTTCTTGTGCTTGCAGTAAGAGAACTGTTGGACATGGCCAGCTCCCGTGGCATTCCCGGGGCAGCAGCTAACCTGGAGCGCGCCCTGCACTGCCTGCACCAGGCACGCGGCAGCGTTCCGGTAAGAAGCGGCTGTTTGGGCGCAGAGGAGAGGGCACAGGGAATGCAGAAGGCCCGGGCACTGGGACAGCCTTTCCTGGCTGCTCTTGGAAGAAGGGTCTTAACAGGGAGCAGAGCACTTGCTGCCTGCTGGGTCTCCTCCAGCTGCGTCAGGGCTGAGCCCAAAGGGCTCCAGCAGGGAGAATCTCCCTCCTGGAGGCGGCGGCGGCGGAAGGTCCTGCTGCCTTGTAAATGGCCTGGAGATTTGGGTTCTCTAAGACATTTGGAGGGGAAATTCCCAGAAGCCTCAGTCAGCTGAGGCCATTCTGGCTGCAGGAGCAGCAAAATCCTCAGCTTGGTGAGCAAAAGGCCACTCTTGGGGACCAGGATCAAAGGGTTGGGCAGCAAAAACTAGGGACTGGGAGCAAATGACAGTGTTTCACCCACATGGGATACAGTTGCTTGAATGTCTGGAGAGGCAAAGGAGCTGAAAGGCAGCACCTGTGATTTTTTGGCTCATTTTTAATGTGCTGGGGCGGCTAAAGCCTTTTCCCTCTTGATCTTGCAGGAGGCTCTGGAGATGCTGCTCTCAGAGGGGCCTGCAACACCTCAAGGCCATCCCATGGCTGATTATCATTACGCAGGTAGGCAAAGCAGAGCTTCTTGCGTCCCTGACAGATGCTGCCGGCCCCTTCATTCTTGTGGCAAGCGTTTCTGCTTCAAGAAATTGTGCTTAACACCAGCACAAGGTCTTGTCTCCTCTGTGGGTGGGCAAAGCACCAGCATCTAGTCCTTCAGCTTTACTTGTTTTCCAATCCTTCTCCCCGGGCAATGCCTGCTCTTGTCTTCACGACCTTCTGAGGGAGCAGACACGTACACCCACGTGAATGACGGCCTGCGACCGTTTTCTTTCGGCAGCCAGAGGAATCTACTTGGTGTGGATCAAGGGATCTGTTTACTAGCCGCTGCTTTTTATTGCCAGGCTCTGATAGATGGACACCTGAGGAGAAGGAGTCCTTCCAAAAGGCTTTCCACACCTACGGCAAGGATTTTCATCTCATCCAGAAGCAGGTAAAGCCACGGGACATTCTTTACCCGAGCAGATCAGCAGCAGGAAAGCTTGCTTATTTCTGGGAACAAGCACTGGGCTTCAGTCTCTCTCTTCTCAAGGAGCAAGTATCTTCAAGTAGTAACAAAAGGGGACATCAAAAGCCTGTGTCAAAAGGATGATCCTGCCTCTCCAGCCCTTTTCTCCAAGCTCTTTTGGAAGATGAAGCTTTATTCTGTCAGACTTGTGGCACAGGTCTGCTGCTGCTTCCACAAGACGCTGTGCTGGCATAACTGGAGTGAAGCGGGGAAAGAAGAACTGTGCTAGGTGGATTTGTTGTTGATCTGTGCATTGCGTGTATTAGCACCTAGCATCATACAGGGTTTAAGACATTGCATGATGCCTCTCTTTCTCCATGTTGATTTCATTTTACACCCTACTCCATTTACTTCATGCTTTTACTTCCTAGTTCACTCCATAGTCTACTTTTTCCCCAGTGCACCCGACACCATTTGCGATTCCTTCTTTTTCTCTTCACAACAGATCCAGACTAAGACCGTGGCCCAGTGTGTGGAGTACTACTACTCCTGGAAAAAGGAGCATAAACTTGCCAGCACTCTTGCTCAGGTGAGGGGCAAGAAAATGGAGAGGTGCCAGGAAGGTCGAGAAACTGGGAGAAGGGGAGAAAAGCTGCTGGCGAGCCATGCCAGATGCCCCTTTGCCAGGATCACATCGTCCCATGTGCTGGGAAAGGCACAGCAGATGCTGCCCGGGCCTTCCTTGTGCTGCTGCCCTGAAGTATGCAATTCTGGAGCCTAACTTTGACCCAAGAAAGCAGCACCGCCACCAAAATGGGCTTTGACTCTCTACAGATGGGCTTCTCAAGGGCTGGCACCCTCGCTGACTCCAATCAGACCCCAAATTCCCCACTGCTTGCTGACATCAGCAGTCCAGGCTGCCTTTGTGGATATGCTGCAGATTTTCAGGGAGTTTTTCTAGCATGCCAGCATAGTCCCCAAGAAGGAGCTGCTGGTGCTGTGGCTCCCCTAAATCTTTCCTTAGCAGCAAAGAGCAATTTGCTTCCCATCATGTGAGAGAGAGAGAGAGAGAGAGAGAGAGAGAGACAGGGAGGGAGATTATTTTGGGGACTAGAAAATGGCTAAGCATGTGTCTACCCTAATTGGACTGAATTGAAATGCCATTGCCTAGACATTTGTGGAGGAAAAGCAGAGAGAAATAGATGTTAGGCAGAAAGGTAGAAATAAGAAATGTAGAGCTCTAAATAGCCAGGTCTTTCTCCCACCCCTTTGGCCTGTAGAAAAGAGGAGTATTTTCCTCCAAGCTCTGTGTTGGCAGCCCGCCGCAGCCCATTGGCAAAGGCAGCCGTTTTCTCAGCTCTTGAGGCTTTGGAAGGATTTGCTTAGGCCGATAGATTTTTGTGCTGGATGCTCTGATTTCCAGCTTTGTGAGAGGAAGGAAGCATTGATAAGGACTCTTTGATTTCCAGAGCGTGGGCAAAGCAAAGAGGAGCAAAAGCCCTCCCAGAAAGGAGAACGGGGAGCCAGGGAAGAGAAGCCGCAAGAGGGCTCGCAGCGCCGAGTGTCCCTGCTGCCAACCGCGCCAGCCGCCCCCTTCGGCGGGAGGCCCCTTTCCCTGCGGGCAGTGCAAACGGTGCGCAAGTTCCTCCTCTTTCTGCTCAAAGCTGCGCCTTTGGACTAAAAGGGGCTGACCCTTTTCAAAGGCACCGCAGGGGAAGCTGGGGGCACTTGCAGCATCTCCCCCGGCAGCCGTGCTCAAGCTTAACACCCACCTCAATCCCAAAGAGCTTAGGTAAAACCCAGCCTTCACAATGAAACCTTGCCGTGCCCCAACAAGACACAGTTGATACAAGTAGGAATAGATCCATCAAAGCTTGGTTTGATGCTGCTGATCAAATTCAAAAGAGGATGCAGCAAAAGGAGGAAGACATTTCAAGGCATTGAAAGTAGAACCATCAGACTCATGGTGCTGATCCATTGACAAATGTGCCACTGCCCGAAAAGACAGAAATTCATACTCAAACGGAGATCTTGGCACTTGGTTTCATGGTGTGTACTAGCGTGAGCAATGGATGGTTTGCTTCCTATCTTGCAGGGTGTTTGAAAGCATGAAGGAAAGGAACAAACACAGCAGAAGACATCGGCCTCGGAAGACAGCAGAGCCTCTCCCCAAGAAGAAAAGACCAAATTAGACAACCCTGCAGGTTGTCCAGGGCTAGCAAGAGTTAGGCAGATTAGTTAGATAGGAATACAACTGTTAGATATTAGTTAGATAGGAATAGGACTGTTTTTTAAGCTTTTTGGGTTGTTTAATCTTCTACTTAGTTAGTTTACATGATAGTAACCTCCTCAATTTAGTAGTTAAGGTACATTAGTATTATTCAGGACTCATTAGTATTATTAGATTTATCAGTAAATGTCAGAGGTTGGGTGTTTTGTATGCTCTGCCATATGCTCTTTGTCATTTTGCCTTTGTTGAGACCTAATCTGTCTTTATCATTAAACCAATGTTTGTTCCATTTTGTCTGTTTGTCTGTATGAAAGCACTCCAGCAATGTTTGTTCCATTTGCCTGGTGTTGCAAAGACGGCACTTGCCCTGAGAGAAGAAGCTGGGCAGGCGCCACCTCCCCCAGGCCCAGCCCCTTGCTAAGCTGGCAGGACTTCCTGACGTGTGTCTCCTTTACTGCCAGTGAAATACCGCTGGGGCTTCAGCCTTTGATTCCTCAACATCTCAGCTGGGAGTGGAAAGGGAGGCTTTGTTTAATTCACTGAATTGCATCTAGATGAGTGGTCTGGTCTCCCCATATTTTCTGGCATAAAAGCAGCGGGTTGAGTCCTTTTTGGAGCCCAGACAGAAAAATTTCTTTCATTTTGGGGGACTGATGGAGCTGACCAGCTTGGAGGACGTTTCTAAGCCCTCCGATTCTATCCAATTCCTATCGGCATGCACCACAAAGGCATGGCTAGTTCAGTTGCAGTTTCTCCTGAAAGGACCAGTGTCCCGCTCTGGGCCTCCAGCAATCTCCTTAGCTAAAGCCGAGCGGGTGTGATCATTATCCTCTGACTTGTCACAGCTGGGGCACTTGCGCCAAAGAAGAATCCAAGTCACTCTTTTATGGAGGCCAGCAAATGGCCCTGCCTAGCAAGGCTTTGGTGGCAGGGGCTGTGGAGGGTGGATGGAGAGGGGGCGAGGGAGGGGGCAATTGGCAGGCTGCTTCTGGGAAGCCGAGGCAAGCTTGCCCTTGTCTGATGGAGCCGGTGCAGGTGGGCTTTGGAGGCTACAAAGTATCTGCCTTGCAGTGGGACTTGCTCCAGCTGCCCCCTCAGTTTGCTGGCCAGTGGGTAACATGCAGGCTGGGAAGGAAGCAAGATTGGGACTGAAGCAAGATTTGCTTTTCCTTAAGGACAGGCAGGAAAGCAGCAAAGCTGCCTGGCTTTTTCTCATATCTGGGATCTAGGCGTTAAAAGCAATGTGAAGGCCAGCAGTGTGGAAAGGCAATTCTGTAAGTGTTGCTTCCTTAGAGGAATGCCAGAGTCTTTTGGGACAACCACCGAGCTTCTCCAAGGGAGCTGGAAGAGGGATCTAGAAATTCTGCCTGAATGTTTGCTAGAGAAATGCCCGTGTGCTGTCCCTGGGTGTGTGTGTGTGTGTCCCCATCAGTTGGCCTGAAAAAGATCCTGTTTCTCCAAGTTTCAAGGGAGGAGTGATGAGGTGAGAGACCAGCTCAGAGGCCCAAAGGAGGGAAACCATGCAGTGACATTATTGGGCAGCAAAAGGAGAATTGAGAAAGGGGGCAGGATGAATGCCTCCACTTTGAGAGGAAGCTTTGGAGTTGGCTCTGTGCTAGGCAACTTGCAAATTCCAGCTCCTCTCAGAGCTGGAGGAGAGCCAGTGGGAGGAGCCCTTCTGGTTCTCCAGGGCAGGAGATGAGGTCTGGGCCCTTGCACAGAGGCAGGCTCCTGTGCACCTTCAGCTGGAGGCACCTTGCAGAGAAGCACCAGGAAGAGCCAGGGCTGTCCCTGCACTGCTTTTGCCCGTCTCATCAGACGACTGAGGAGAAAAGGCCCAATGGGAAGCTTCTCAGAGCAAACTTGCAGCAGAAGAAGTACAAGGGGCAGAGGCGGCCCATGCCCCTTTCTGTCCCATGGCTCCCCCAGGGGTTCTAGATGGAATGTTGGGCTGTGCCCATAGCAACTGTCGTTGTCTCCTGCTCCTGCGGCCCTTGCTGGAACACTGCTGGAGCAGCGCTGGAGCAGCAGCTGCAGGATCAGATCCTGGGCTGTCCCTGACCAGCCGCCTTCTGCACTCAGCGCCAGACCCGGCCTCTGCACCGACATCCTGGTCTCCTCGTCTGCCTCCGGGCATCCCCAGAGCACTTGGGAACCCTCCAAGGTAAGAAAATCCCCGTTTGCCCTCAAAGCACTAGCACAAGGGCAGGAGGCTCCAGCTGCCTCTCCCACCAAGCACGACACACAGGCTGCGTGCTCACTTTCCCCAGACGAGCTTCCACGTGAAAGCAGGGTGCAGCTTCTGAAGGAATTGTGTTGCCTCCAGGGGAAACACAGACCTTTCCAGAGAGGACCTAGAGAGGTGTCCCAGTGCAGTTGCAGATCCTCGTCCACGCATCACCTGATTAAACGTTCTTGGCACCCATTTCAGTCCTCAAACTATCTTGTGCTGACCCCAAAACAAATTGTTCCTGGCTGAGCAGGTCAGGGCTTCAGTGTCAACAAATCCCCTTATGCCCTGACTCTGCTCACACCCGCTCCAAAGCTTCAAACACCACAATGATGGCACTTCTCCTCTGGCATCCCTGTCGTTCAGGGCATGGAAGCATTTGACTGGGCTTCTCTGCAAACACAGGCTTTCAACTTCAAAAACCATCTGGGATCAGCAATTCTTATCTACTTACGTATTTACATCGCCTATAGATCCCTTCTATTTTAAGATCTTTAGAGATTCTTTTTTCAGTGCAGGTAGGGCTGGTTCTACCTCATGCTCAGGGGCGGCCGTCAAATGCCATCTCCTCAAGAGCACAATCACAGTAGCACAGAATTTTCTGCCTTGGAAGGGATTCTGAAAGATCACTGAGGCCAACTGCAGGGCCTGCCCGGGGCAGCCTCAACAATCACAGCCTGTGCCCAAGAGCAGTGTCCAAACACTTTTGGAGCTCAGTCAGCCTTGGTGCTGTGCCCCCTTCCCTGGGGAGGCTGTTGCAGTGCCCAAGCAGCCTCTGGCTGAAGAAGCTTTTCCTTCGATCCAACCTAAGCCTGCACTGGCACATCTCCCCTGCCATTCTCTTGGCTCTTCTCCGTGGCCCCGGGAGTGAAGAGAGTAGTGCATGGCCTTCTGCTTGCCCTCCTGAGGAAGCTGCTGACTGCTGGAGGGTCCTGCCTAGGACATTCCATGTCAAAAAGGCAGCAATGACAGCAAAGAGAAAGGAGCTGGGACACGGGAGCTCGGGCTTTGCAATGATGAGGATGAGAAGGAAGGCTACTGACACATCCTTGGCAGAAGGATTTTGAACTGGAGCATTGCTTTGATCTCTTTCAGGTGGAAAGGAGAGGCACAATGAAAAGGAAAGCAAGAGCCCAGATTCAGCCGTGAGTTTTGGCCTAGGGTTAAAGGACAGCAAACTGGAGGAATGGCGAGGAGGAGAACTGCTCTTTCACAGTCAGGCTGGGATTGGTTCAAGCCTGTGGGTGCACAGCAAGGCTCTCTTGACCACTTGCCTTTCTCACCTCCACCTCCTTCTTCCTTTAGACACATCAATGTTGGCAGCGACTTTCAGGCTGAGCTCCCAGAGCTGCAGAACAGAGCACCAAGTGAGGATGAAGAGCCTGCAAGCCTGGTCTGGAAGCCCTGGGGAGAGGATGACTCTGACATGGAAAAACCTGACAGAGGTAGCTTTGCTTCAAGCTTTGCTTCCAGCCCTGAGCTACTTGGGTCTTGAAAAGGCTCCTTATGCCTAAAAAGGCAGCCTTTTGCAGGCTCTGCTTCTCTCCTTGTCTCGCCCATCTTCCCATGTAGAAGTGTTAGAGGCAAGGAGAAAGAGCAAGCACCTTGCTCTCCAAACTGGTCAGGGCCGTTTGCCACTGGAAGAGGGGAGATTGGCCCCCACTTCTTCTTACAGAAGCTGCTTTGGAGGGAGAGCCAGCACTGCGTGGGCCCTTGCTTCAGCTGGCTCTGTCTTTGCTCTCCTTTTCATGCTCTCTCTCCAAGCTGCTGTCTTTAGCTGCCGGCCTTTCCTTCTGCCTTGCATGGCAACCTTTGCCCTTTGCTGGCCTCCAGGCTGACTTTCGGTGGGTTTTTTCTTGTGCTTGCAGTAAGAGAACTGTTGGACATGGCCAGCTCCCGTGGCATTCCCGGGGCAGCAGCTAACCTGGAGCGCGCCCTGCACTGCCTGCACCAGGCACGCGGCAGCGTTCCGGTAAGAAGCGGCTGTTTGGGCGCAGAGGAGAGGGCACAGGGAATGCAGAAGGCCCGGGCACTGGGACAGCCTTTCCTGGCTGCTCTTGGAAGAAGGGTCTTAACAGGGAGCAGAGCACTTGCTGCCTGCTGGGTCTCCTCCAGCTGCGTCAGGGCTGAGCCCAAAGGGCTCCAGCAGGGAGAATCTCCCTCCTGGAGGCGGCGGCGGCGGAAGGTCCTGCTGCCTTGTAAATGGCCTGGAGATTTGGGTTCTCTAAGACATTTGGAGGGGAAATTCCCAGAAGCCTCACTCAGCTGAGGCCATTCTGGCTGCAGGAGCAGCAAAATCCTCAGCTTGGTGAGCAAAAGGCCACTCTTGGGGACCAGGATCAAAGGGTTGGGCAGCAAAAACTAGGGACTGGGAGCAAATGACAGTGTTTCACCCACATGGGATACAGTTGCTTGAATGTCTGGAGAGGCAAAGGAGCTGAAAGGCAGCACCTGTGATTTTTTGGCTCATTTTTAATGTGCTGGGGCGGCTAAAGCCTTTTCCCTCTTGATCTTGCAGGAGGCTCTGGAGATGCTGCTCTCAGAGGGGCCTGCAACACCTCAAGGCCATCCCATGGCTGATTATCATTACGCAGGTAGGCAAAGCAGAGCTTCTTGCGTCCCTGACAGATGCTGCCGGCCCCTTCATTCTTGTGGCAAGCGTTTCTGCTTCAAGAAATTGTGCTTAACACCAGCACAAGGTCTTGTCTCCTCTGTGGGTGGGCAAAGCACCAGCATCTAGTCCTTCAGCTTTACTTGTTTTCCAATCCTTCTCCCCGGGCAATGCCTGCTCTTGTCTTCACGACCTTCTGAGGGAGCAGACACGTACACCCATGTGAATGACGGCCTGCGACCGTTTTCTTTCGGCAGCCAGAGGAATCTACTTGGTGTGGATCAAGGGATCCCTTTACTAGCCGCTGCTTTTTATTGCCAGGCTCTGATAGATGGACACCTGAGGAGAAGGAGTCCTTCCAAAAGGCTTTCCACACCTACGGCAAGGATTTTCATCTCATCCAGAAGCAGGTAAAGCCACGGGACATTCTTTACCCGAGCAGATCAGCAGCAGGAAAGCTTGCTTATTTCTGGGAACAAGCACTGGGCTTCAGTCTCTCTCTTCTCAAGGAGCAAGTATCTTCAAGTAGTAACAAAAGGGGACATCAAAAGCCTGTGTCAAAAGGATGATCCTGCCTCTCCAGCCCTTTTCTCCAAGCTCTTTTGGAAGATGAAGCTTTATTCTGTCAGACTTGTGGCACAGGTCTGCTGCTGCTTCCACAAGACGCTGTGCTGGCATAACTGGAGTGAAGCGGGGAAAGAAGAACTGTGCTAGGTGGATTTGTTGTTGATCTGTGCATTGCGTGTATTAGCACCTAGCATCATACAGGGTTTAAGACATTGCATGATGCCTCTCTTTCTCCATGTTGATTTCATTTTACACCCTACTCCATTTACTTCATGCTTTTACTTCCTAGTTCACTCCATAGTCTACTTTTTCCCCAGTGCACCTGACACCATTTGCGATTCCTTCTTTTTCTCTTCACAACAGATCCAGACTAAGACCGTGGCCCAGTGTGTGGAGTACTACTACTCCTGGAAAAAGGAGCATAAACTTGCCAGCACTCTTGCTCAGGTGAGGGGCAAGAAAATGGAGAGGTGCCAGGAAGGTCGAGAAACTGGGAGAAGGGGAGAAAAGCTGCTGGCGAGCCATGCCAGATGCCCCTTTGCCAGGATCACATCGTCCCATGTGCTGGGAAAGGCACAGCAGATGCTGCCCGGGCCTTCCTTGTGCTGCTGCCCTGAAGTATGCAATTCTGGAGCCTAACTTTGACCCAAGAAAGCAGCACCGCCACCAAAATGGGCTTTGACTCTCTACAGATGGGCTTCTCAAGGGCTGGCACCCTCGCTGACTCCAATCAGACCCCAAATTCCCCACTGCTTGCTGACATCAGCAGTCCAGGCTGCCTTTGTGGATATGCTGCAGATTTTCAGGGAGTTTTTCTAGCATGCCAGCATAGTCCCCAAGAAGGAGCTGCTGGTGCTGTGGCTCCCCTAAATCTTTCCTTAGCAGCAAAGAGCAATTTGCTTCCCATCATGTGAGAGAGAGAGAGAGAGAGAGAGAGAGAGACAGGGAGGGAGATTATTTTGGGGACTAGAAAATGGCTAAGCATGTGTCTACCCTAATTGGACTGAATTGAAATGCCATTGCCTAGACATTTGTGGAGGAAAAGCAGAGAGAAATAGATGTTAGGCAGAAAGGTAGAAATAAGAAATGTAGAGCTCTAAATAGCCAGGTCTTTCTCCCACCCCTTCGGCCTGTAGAAAAGAGGAGTATTTTCCTCCAAGCTCTGGCTTGGCAGCCCGCCGCAGCCCATTGGCAAAGGCAGCCGTTTTCTCAGCTCTTGAGGCTTTGGAAGGATTTGCTTAGGCCGATAGATTTTTGTGCTGGATGCTCTGATTTCCAGCTTTGTGAGAGGAAGGAAGCATTGATAAGGACTCTTTGATTTCCAGAGCGTGGGCAAAGCAAAGAGGAGCAAAAGCCCTCCCAGAAAGGAGAACGGGGAGCCAGGGAAGAGAAGCCGCAAGAGGGCTCGCAGCGCCCAGTGTCCCTGCTGCCAACCGCGCCAGCCGCCCCCTTCGGCGGGAGGCCCCTTTCCCTGCGGGCAGTGCAAACGGTGCGCAAGTTCCTCCTCTTTCTGCTCAAAGCTGCGCCTTTGGACTAAAAGGGGCTGACCCTTTTCAAAGGCACCGCAGGGGAAGCTGGGGGCACTTGCAGCATCTCCCCCGGCAGCCGTGCTCAAGCTTAACACCCACCTCAATCCCAAAGAGCTTAGGTAAAACCCAGCCTTCACAATGAAACCTTGCCGTGCCCCAACAAGACACAGTTGATACAAGTAGGAATAGATCCATCAAAGCTTGGTTTGATGCTGCTGATCAAATTCAAAAGAGGATGCAGCAAAAGGAGGAAGACATTTCAAGGCATTGAAAGTAGAACCATCAGACTCATGGTGCTGATCCATTGACAAATGTGCCACTGCCCGAAAAGACAGAAATTCATACTCAAACGGAGATCTTGGCACTTGGTTTCATGGTGTGTACTAGCGTGAGCAATGGATGGTTTGCTTCCTATCTTGCAGGGTGTTTGAAAGCATGAAGGAAAGGAACAAACACAGCAGAAGACATCGGCCTCGGAAGACAGCAGAGCCTCTCCCCAAGAAGAAAAGACCAAATTAGACAACCCTGCAGGTTGTCCAGGGCTAGCAAGAGTTAGGCAGATTAGTTAGATAGGAATACAACTGTTAGATATTAGTTAGATAGGAATAGGACTGTTTTTTAAGCTTTTTGGGTTGTTTAATCTTCTACTTCGTTAGTTTACATGATAGTAACCTCCTCAATTTAGTAGTTAAGGTACATTAGTATTATTCAGGACTCATTAGTATTATTAGATTTATCAGTAAATGTCAGAGGTTGGGTGTTTTGTATGCTCTGCCATATGCTCTTTGTCATTTTGCCTTTGTTGAGACCTAATCTGTCTTTATCATTAAACCAATGTTTGTTCCATTTTGTCTGTTTGTCTGTATGAAAGCACTCCAGCAATGTTTGTTCCATTTGCCTGGTGTTGCAAAGACGGCACTTGCCCTGAGAGAAGAAGCTGGGCAGGCGCCACCTCCCCCAGGCCCAGCCCCTTGCTAAGCTGGCAGGACTTCCTGAGGTGTGTCTCCTTTACTGCCAGTGAAATACCGCTGGGGCTTCAGCCTTTGATTCCTCAACATCTCAGCTGGGAGTGGAAAGGGAGGCTTTGTTTAATTCACTGAATTGCATCTAGATGAGTGGTCTGGTCTCACCATATTTTCTGGCATAAAAGCAGCGGGTTGAGTCCTTTTTGGAGCCCAGACAGAAAAATTTCTTTCATTTTGGGGGACTGATGGAGCTGACCAGCTTGGAGGACGTTTCTAAGCCCTCCGATTCTATCCAATTCCTATCGGCATGCACCACAAAGGCATGGCTAGTTCAGTTGCAGTTTCTCCTGAAAGGACCAGTGTCCCGCTCTGGGCCTCCAGCAATCTCCTTAGCTAAAGCCGAGCGGGTGTGATCATTATCCTCTGACTTGTCACAGCTGGGGCACTTGCGCCAAAGAAGAATCCAAGTCACTCTTTTATGGAGGCCAGCAAATGGCCCTGCCTAGCAAGGCTTTGGTGGCAGGGGCTGTGGAGGGTGGATGGAGAGGGGGCGAGGGAGGGGGCAATTGGCAGGCTGCTTCTGGGAAGCCGAGGCAAGCTTGCCCTTGTCTGATGGAGCCGGTGCAGGTGGGCTTTGGAGGCTACAAAGTATCTGCCTTGCAGTGGGACTTGCTCCAGCTGCCCCCTCAGTTTGCTGGCCAGTGGGTAACATGCAGGCTGGGAAGGAAGCAAGATTGGGACTGAAGCAAGATTTGCTTTTCCTTAAGGACAGGCAGGAAAGCAGCAAAGCTGCCTGGCTTTTTCTCATATCTGGGATCTAGGCGTTAAAAGCAATGTGAAGGCCAGCAGTGTGGAAAGGCAATTCTGTAAGTGTTGCTTCCTTAGAGGAATGCCAGAGTCTTTTGGGACAACCACCGAGCTTCTCCAAGGGAGCTGGAAGAGGGATCTAGAAATTCTGCCTGAATGTTTGCTAGAGAAATGCCCGTGTGCTGTCCCTGGGTGTGTGTGTGTGTGTCCCCATCAGTTGGCCTGAAAAAGATCCTGTTTCTCCAAGTTTCAAGGGAGGAGTGATGAGGTGAGAGACCAGCTCAGAGGCCCAAAGGAGGGAAACCATGCAGTGACATTATTGGGCAGCAAAAGGAGAATTGAGAAAGGGGGCAGGATGAATGCCTCCACTTTGAGAGGAAGCTTTGGAGTTGGCTCTGTGCTAGGCAACTTGCAAATTCCAGCTCCTCTCAGAGCTGGAGGAGAGCCAGTGGGAGGAGCCCTTCTGGTTCTCCAGGGCAGGAGATGAGGTCTGGGCCCTTGCACAGAGGCAGGCTCCTGTGCACCTTCAGCTGGAGGCACCTTGCAGAGAAGCACCAGGAAGAGCCAGGGCTGTCCCTGCACTGCTTTTGCCCGTCTCATCAGACGACTGAGGAGAAAAGGCCCAATGGGAAGCTTCTCAGAGCAAACTTGCAGCAGAAGAAGTACAAGGGGCAGAGGCGGCCCATGCCCCTTTCTGTCCCATGGCTCCCCCAGGGGTTCTAGATGGAATGTTGGGCTGTGCCCATAGCAACTGTCGTTGTCTCCTGCTCCTGCGGCCCTTGCTGGAACACTGCTGGAGCAGCGCTGGAGCAGCAGCTGCAGGATCAGATCCTGGGCTGTCCCTGACCAGCCGCCTTCTGCACTCAGCGCCAGACCCGGCCTCTGCACCGACATCCTGGTCTCCTCGTCTGCCTCCGGGCATCCCCAGAGCACTTGGGAACCCTCCAAGGTAAGAAAATCCCCGTTTGCCCTCAAAGCACTAGCACAAGGGCAGGAGGCTCCAGCTGCCTCTCCCACCAAGCACGACACACAGGCTGCGTGCTCACTTTCCCCAGACGAGCTTCCACGTGAAAGCAGGGTGCAGCTTCTGAAGGAATTGTGTTGCCTCCAGGGGAAACACAGACCTTTCCAGAGAGGACCTAGAGAGGTGTCCCAGTGCAGTTGCAGATCCTCGTCCACGCATCACCTGATTAAACGTTCTTGGCACCCATTTCAGTCCTCAAACTATCTTGTGCTGACCCCAAAACAAATTGTTCCTGGCTGAGCAGGTCAGGGCTTCAGTGTCAACAAATCCCCTTATGCCCTGACTCTGCTCACACCCGCTCCAAAGCTTCAAACACCACAATGATGGCACTTCTCCTCTGGCATCCCTGTCGTTCAGGGCATGGAAGCATTTGACTGGGCTTCTCTGCAAACACAGGCTTTCAACTTCAAAAACCATCTGGGATCAGCAATTCTTATCTACTTACGTATTTACATCGCCTATAGATCCATTCTATTTTAAGATCTTTAGAGATTCTTTTTTCAGTGCAGGTAGGGCTGGTTCTACCTCATGCTCAGGGGCGGCCGTCAAATGCCATCTCCTCAAGAGCACAATCACAGTAGCACAGAATTTTCTGCCTTGGAAGGGATTCTGAAAGATCACTGAGCCCAACTGCAGGGCCTGCCCGGGGCAGCCTCAACAATCACAGCCTGTGCCCAAGAGCAGTGTCCAAACACTTTTGGAGCTCAGTCAGCCTTGGTGCTGTGCCCCCTTCCCTGGGGAGGCTGTTGCAGTGCCCAAGCAGCCTGTGGCTGAAGAAGCTTTTCCTTCGATCCAACCTAAGCCTGCACTGGCACATCTCCCCTGCCATTCTCTTGGCTCTTCTCCGTGGCCCCGGGAGTGAAGAGAGTAGTGCATGGCCTTCTGCTTGCCCTCCTGAGGAAGCTGCTGACTGCTGGAGGGTCCTGCCTAGGACATTCCATGTCAAAAAGGCAGCAATGACAGCAAAGAGAAAGGAGCTGGGACACGGGAGCTCGGGCTTTGCAATGATGAGGATGAGAAGGAAGGCTACTGACACATCCTTGGCAGAAGGATTTTGAACTGGAGCATTGCTTTGATCTCTTTCAGGTGGAAAGGAGAGGCACAATGAAAAGGAAAGCAAGAGCCCAGATTCAGCCGTGAGTTTTGGCCTAGGGTTAAAGGACAGCAAACTGGAGGAATGGCGAGGAGGAGAACTGCTCTTTCACAGTCAGGCTGGGATTGGTTCAAGCCTGTGGGTGCACAGCAAGGCTCTCTTGACCACTTGCCTTTCTCACCTCCACCTCCTTCTTCCTTTAGACACATCAATGTTGGCAGCGACTTTCAGGCTGAGCTCCCAGAGCTGCAGAACAGAGCACCAAGTGAGGATGAAGAGCCTGCAAGCCTGGTCTGGAAGCCCTGGGGAGAGGATGACTCTGACATGGAAAAACCTGACAGAGGTAGCTTTGCTTCAAGCTTTGCTTCCAGCCCTGAGCTACTTGGGTCTTGAAAAGGCTCCTTATGCCTAAAAAGGCAGCCTTTTGCAGGCTCTGCTTCTCTCCTTGTCTCGCCCATCTTCCCATGTAGAAGTGTTAGAGGCAAGGAGAAAGAGCAAGCACCTTGCTCTCCAAACTGGTCAGGGCCGTTTGCCACTGGAAGAGGGGAGATTGGCCCCCACTTCTTCTTACAGAAGCTGCTTTGGAGGGAGAGCCAGCACTGCGTGGGCCCTTGCTTCAGCTGGCTCTGTCTTTGCTCTCCTTTTCATGCTCTCTCTCCAAGCTGCTGTCTTTAGCTGCCGGCCTTTCCTTCTGCCTTGCATGGCAACCTTTGCCCTTTGCTGGCCTCCAGGCTGACTTTCGGTGGGTTTTTTCTTGTGCTTGCAGTAAGAGAACTGTTGGACATGGCCAGCTCCCGTGGCATTCCCGGGGCAGCAGCTAACCTGGAGCGCGCCCTGCACTGCCTGCACCAGGCACGCGGCAGCGTTCCGGTAAGAAGCGGCTGTTTGGGCGCAGAGGAGAGGGCACAGGGAATGCAGAAGGCCCGGGCACTGGGACAGCCTTTCCTGGCTGCTCTTGGAAGAAGGGTCTTAACAGGGAGCAGAGCACTTGCTGCCTGCTGGGTCTCCTCCAGCTGCGTCAGGGCTGAGCCCAAAGGGCTCCAGCAGGGAGAATCTCCCTCCTGGAGGCGGCGGCGGCGGAAGGTCCTGCTGCCTTGTAAATGGCCTGGAGATTTGGGTTCTCTAAGACATTTGGAGGGGAAATTCCCAGAAGCCTCAGTCAGCTGAGGCCATTCTGGCTGCAGGAGCAGCAAAATCCTCAGCTTGGTGAGCAAAAGGCCACTCTTGGGGACCAGGATCAAAGGGTTGGGCAGCAAAAACTAGGGACTGGGAGCAAATGACAGTGTTTCACCCACATGGGATACAGTTGCTTGAATGTCTGGAGAGGCAAAGGAGCTGAAAGGCAGCACCTGTGATTTTTTGGCTCATTTTTAATGTGCTGGGGCGGCTAAAGCCTTTTCCCTCTTGATCTTGCAGGAGGCTCTGGAGATGCTGCTCTCAGAGGGGCCTGCAACACCTCAAGGCCATCCCATGGCTGATTATCATTACGCAGGTAGGCAAAGCAGAGCTTCTTGCGTCCCTGACAGATGCTGCCGGCCCCTTCATTCTTGTGGCAAGCGTTTCTGCTTCAAGAAATTGTGCTTAACACCAGCACAAGGTCTTGTCTCCTCTGTGGGTGGGCAAAGCACCAGCATCTAGTCCTTCAGCTTTACTTGTTTTCCAATCCTTCTCCCCGGGCAATGCCTGCTCTTGTCTTCACGACCTTCTGAGGGAGCAGACACGTACACCCACGTGAATGACGGCCTGCGACCGTTTTCTTTCGGCAGCCAGAGGAATCTACTTGGTGTGGATCAAGGGATCTGTTTACTAGCCGCTGCTTTTTATTGCCAGGCTCTGATAGATGGACACCTGAGGAGAAGGAGTCCTTCCAAAAGGCTTTCCACACCTACGGCAAGGATTTTCATCTCATCCAGAAGCAGGTAAAGCCACGGGACATTCTTTACCCGAGCAGATCAGCAGCAGGAAAGCTTGCTTATTTCTGGGAACAAGCACTGGGCTTCAGTCTCTCTCTTCTCAAGGAGCAAGTATCTTCAAGTAGTAACAAAAGGGGACATCAAAAGCCTGTGTCAAAAGGATGATCCTGCCTCTCCAGCCCTTTTCTCCAAGCTCTTTTGGAAGATGAAGCTTTATTCTGTCAGACTTGTGGCACAGGTCTGCTGCTGCTTCCACAAGACGCTGTGCTGGCATAACTGGAGTGAAGCGGGGAAAGAAGAACTGTGCTAGGTGGATTTGTTGTTGATCTGTGCATTGCGTGTATTAGCACCTAGCATCATACAGGGTTTAAGACATTGCATGATGCCTCTCTTTCTCCATGTTGATTTCATTTTACACCCTACTCCATTTACTTCATGCTTTTACTTCCTAGTTCACTCCATAGTCTACTTTTTCCCCAGTGCACCCGACACCATTTGCGATTCCTTCTTTTTCTCTTCACAACAGATCCAGACTAAGACCGTGGCCCAGTGTGTGGAGTACTACTACTCCTGGAAAAAGGAGCATAAACTTGCCAGCACTCTTGCTCAGGTGAGGGGCAAGAAAATGGAGAGGTGCCAGGAAGGTCGAGAAACTGGGAGAAGGGGAGAAAAGCTGCTGGCGAGCCATGCCAGATGCCCCTTTGCCAGGATCACATCGTCCCATGTGCTGGGAAAGGCACAGCAGATGCTGCCCGGGCCTTCCTTGTGCTGCTGCCCTGAAGTATGCAATTCTGGAGCCTAACTTTGACCCAAGAAAGCAGCACCGCCACCAAAATGGGCTTTGACTCTCTACAGATGGGCTTCTCAAGGGCTGGCACCCTCGCTGACTCCAATCAGACCCCAAATTCCCCACTGCTTGCTGACATCAGCAGTCCAGGCTGCCTTTGTGGATATGCTGCAGATTTTCAGGGAGTTTTTCTAGCATGCCAGCATAGTCCCCAAGAAGGAGCTGCTGGTGCTGTGGCTCCCCTAAATCTTTCCTTAGCAGCAAAGAGCAATTTGCTTCCCATCATGTGAGAGAGAGAGAGAGAGAGAGAGAGAGAGACAGGGAGGGAGATTATTTTGGGGACTAGAAAATGGCTAAGCATGTGTCTACCCTAATTGGACTGAATTGAAATGCCATTGCCTAGACATTTGTGGAGGAAAAGCAGAGAGAAATAGATGTTAGGCAGAAAGGTAGAAATAAGAAATGTAGAGCTCTAAATAGCCAGGTCTTTCTCCCACCCCTTTGGCCTGTAGAAAAGAGGAGTATTTTCCTCCAAGCTCTGTGTTGGCAGCCCGCCGCAGCCCATTGGCAAAGGCAGCCGTTTTCTCAGCTCTTGAGGCTTTGGAAGGATTTGCTTAGGCCGATAGATTTTTGTGCTGGATGCTCTGATTTCCAGCTTTGTGAGAGGAAGGAAGCATTGATAAGGACTCTTTGATTTCCAGAGCGTGGGCAAAGCAAAGAGGAGCAAAAGCCCTCCCAGAAAGGAGAACGGGGAGCCAGGGAAGAGAAGCCGCAAGAGGGCTCGCAGCGCCCAGTGTCCCTGCTGCCAACCGCGCCAGCCGCCCCCTTCGGCGGGAGGCCCCTTTCCCTGCGGGCAGTGCAAACGGTGCGCAAGTTCCTCCTCTTTCTGCTCAAAGCTGCGCCTTTGGACTAAAAGGGGCTGACCCTTTTCAAAGGCACCGCAGGGGAAGCTGGGGGCACTTGCAGCATCTCCCCCGGCAGCCGTGCTCAAGCTTAACACCCACCTCAATCCCAAAGAGCTTAGGTAAAACCCAGCCTTCACAATGAAACCTTGCCGTGCCCCAACAAGACACAGTTGATACAAGTAGGAATAGATCCATCAAAGCTTGGTTTGATGCTGCTGATCAAATTCAAAAGAGGATGCAGCAAAAGGAGGAAGACATTTCAAGGCATTGAAAGTAGAACCATCAGACTCATGGTGCTGATCCATTGACAAATGTGCCACTGCCCGAAAAGACAGAAATTCATACTCAAACGGAGATCTTGGCACTTGGTTTCATGGTGTGTACTAGCGTGAGCAATGGATGGTTTGCTTCCTATCTTGCAGGGTGTTTGAAAGCATGAAGGAAAGGAACAAACACAGCAGAAGACATCGGCCTCGGAAGACAGCAGAGCCTCTCCCCAAGAAGAAAAGACCAAATTAGACAACCCTGCAGGTTGTCCAGGGCTAGCAAGAGTTAGGCAGATTAGTTAGATAGGAATACAACTGTTAGATATTAGTTAGATAGGAATAGGACTGTTTTTTAAGCTTTTTGGGTTGTTTAATCTTCTACTTCGTTAGTTTACATGATAGTAACCTCCTCAATTTAGTAGTTAAGGTACATTAGTATTATTCAGGACTCATTAGTATTATTAGATTTATCAGTAAATGTCAGAGGTTGGGTGTTTTGTATGCTCTGCCATATGCTCTTTGTCATTTTGCCTTTGTTGAGACCTAATCTGTCTTTATCATTAAACCAATGTTTGTTCCATTTTGTCTGTTTGTCTGTATGAAAGCACTCCAGCAATGTTTGTTCCATTTGCCTGGTGTTGCAAAGACGGCACTTGCCCTGAGAGAAGAAGCTGGGCAGGCGCCACCTCCCCCAGGCCCAGCCCCTTGCTAAGCTGGCAGGACTTCCTGAGGTGTGTCTCCTTTACTGCCAGTGAAATACCGCTGGGGCTTCAGCCTTTGATTCCTCAACATCTCAGCTGGGAGTGGAAAGGGAGGCTTTGTTTAATTCACTGAATTGCATCTAGATGAGTGGTCTGGTCTCACCATATTTTCTGGCATAAAAGCAGCGGGTTGAGTCCTTTTTGGAGCCCAGACAGAAAAATTTCTTTCATTTTGGGGGACTGATGGAGCTGACCAGCTTGGAGGACGTTTCTAAGCCCTCCGATTCTATCCAATTCCTATCGGCATGCACCACAAAGGCATGGCTAGTTCAGTTGCAGTTTCTCCTGAAAGGACCAGTGTCCCGCTCTGGGCCTCCAGCAATCTCCTTAGCTAAAGCCGAGCGGGTGTGATCATTATCCTCTGACTTGTCACAGCTGGGGCACTTGCGCCAAAGAAGAATCCAAGTCACTCTTTTATGGAGGCCAGCAAATGGCCCTGCCTAGCAAGGCTTTGGTGGCAGGGGCTGTGGAGGGTGGATGGAGAGGGGGCGAGGGAGGGGGCAATTGGCAGGCTGCTTCTGGGAAGCCGAGGCAAGCTTGCCCTTGTCTGATGGAGCCGGTGCAGGTGGGCTTTGGAGGCTACAAAGTATCTGCCTTGCAGTGGGACTTGCTCCAGCTGCCCCCTCAGTTTGCTGGCCAGTGGGTAACATGCAGGCTGGGAAGGAAGCAAGATTGGGACTGAAGCAAGATTTGCTTTTCCTTAAGGACAGGCAGGAAAGCAGCAAAGCTGCCTGGCTTTTTCTCATATCTGGGATCTAGGCGTTAAAAGCAATGTGAAGGCCAGCAGTGTGGAAAGGCAATTCTGTAAGTGTTGCTTCCTTAGAGGAATGCCAGAGTCTTTTGGGACAACCACCGAGCTTCTCCAAGGGAGCTGGAAGAGGGATCTAGAAATTCTGCCTGAATGTTTGCTAGAGAAATGCCCGTGTGCTGTCCCTGGGTGTGTGTGTGTGTGTCCCCATCAGTTGGCCTGAAAAAGATCCTGTTTCTCCAAGTTTCAAGGGAGGAGTGATGAGGTGAGAGACCAGCTCAGAGGCCCAAAGGAGGGAAACCATGCAGTGACATTATTGGGCAGCAAAAGGAGAATTGAGAAAGGGGGCAGGATGAATGCCTCCACTTTGAGAGGAAGCTTTGGAGTTGGCTCTGTGCTAGGCAACTTGCAAATTCCAGCTCCTCTCAGAGCTGGAGGAGAGCCAGTGGGAGGAGCCCTTCTGGTTCTCCAGGGCAGGAGATGAGGTCTGGGCCCTTGCACAGAGGCAGGCTCCTGTGCACCTTCAGCTGGAGGCACCTTGCAGAGAAGCACCAGGAAGAGCCAGGGCTGTCCCTGCACTGCTTTTGCCCGTCTCATCAGACGACTGAGGAGAAAAGGCCCAATGGGAAGCTTCTCAGAGCAAACTTGCAGCAGAAGAAGTACAAGGGGCAGAGGCGGCCCATGCCCCTTTCTGTCCCATGGCTCCCCCAGGGGTTCTAGATGGAATGTTGGGCTGTGCCCATAGCAACTGTCGTTGTCTCCTGCTCCTGCGGCCCTTGCTGGAACACTGCTGGAGCAGCGCTGGAGCAGCAGCTGCAGGATCAGCTCCTGGGCTGTCCCTGACCAGCCGCCTTCTGCACTCAGCGCCAGACCCGGCCTCTGCACCGACATCCTGGTCTCCTCGTCTGCCTCCGGGCATCCCCAGAGCACTTGGGAACCCTCCAAGGTAAGAAAATCCCCGTTTGTCCTCAAAGCACTAGCACAAGGGCAGGAGGCTCCAGCTGCCTCTCCCACCAAGCACGACACACAGGCTGCGTGCTCACTTTCCCCAGACGAGCTTCCACGTGAAAGCAGGGTGCAGCTTCTGAAGGAATTGTGTTGCCTCCAGGGGAAACACAGACCTTTCCAGAGAGGACCTAGAGAGGTGTCCCAGTGCAGTTGCAGATCCTCGTCCACGCATCACCTGATTAAACGTTCTTGGCACCCATTTCAGTCCTCAAACTATCTTGTGCTGACCCCAAAACAAATTGTTCCTGGCTGAGCAGGTCAGGGCTTCAGTGTCAACAAATCCCCTTATGCCCTGACTCTGCTCACACCCGCTCCAAAGCTTCAAACACCACAATGATGGCACTTCTCCTCTGGCATCCCTGTCGTTCAGGGCATGGAAGCATTTGACTGGGCTTCTCTGCAAACACAGGCTTTCAACTTCAAAAACCATCTGGGATCAGCAATTCTTATCTACTTACGTATTTACATCGCCTATAGATCCATTCTATTTTAAGATCTTTAGAGATTCTTTTTTCAGTGCACGTAGGGCTGGTTCTACCTCATGCTCAGGGGCGGCCGTCAAATGCCATCTCCTCAAGAGCACAATCACAGTAGCACAGAATTTTCTGCCTTGGAAGGGATTCTGAAAGATCACTGAGCCCAACTGCAGGGCCTGCCCGGGGCAGCCTCAACAATCACAGCCTGTGCCCAAGAGCAGTGTCCAAACACTTTTGGAGCTCAGTCAGCCTTGGTGCTGTGCCCCCTTCCCTGGGGAGGCTGTTGCAGTGCCCAAGCAGCCTGTGGCTGAAGAAGCTTTTCCTTCGATCCAACCTAAGCCTGCACTGGCACATCTCCCCTGCCATTCTCTTGGCTCTTCTCCGTGGCCCCGGGAGTGAAGAGAGTAGTGCATGGCCTTCTGCTTGCCCTCCTGAGGAAGCTGCTGACTGCTGGAGGGTCCTGCCTAGGACATTCCATGTCAAAAAGGCAGCAATGACAGCAAAGAGAAAGGAGCTGGGACACGGGAGCTCGGGCTTTGCAATGATGAGGATGAGAAGGAAGGCTACTGACACATCCTTGGCAGAAGGATTTTGAACTGGAGCATTGCTTTGATCTCTTTCAGGTGGAAAGGAGAGGCACAATGAAAAGGAAAGCAAGAGCCCAGATTCAGCCGTGAGTTTTGGCCTAGGGTTAAAGGACAGCAAACTGGAGGAATGGCGAGGAGGAGAACTGCTCTTTCACAGTCAGGCTGGGATTGGTTCAAGCCTGTGGGTGCACAGCAAGGCTCTCTTGACCACTTGCCTTTCTCACCTCCACCTCCTTCTTCCTTTAGACACATCAATGTTGGCAGCGACTTTCAGGCTGAGCTCCCAGAGCTGCAGAACAGAGCACCAAGTGAGGATGAAGAGCCTGCAAGCCTGGTCTGGAAGCCCTGGGGAGAGGATGACTCTGACATGGAAAAACCTGACAGAGGTAGCTTTGCTTCAAGCTTTGCTTCCAGCCCTGAGCTACTTGGGTCTTGAAAAGGCTCCTTATGCCTAAAAAGGCAGCCTTTTGCAGGCTCTGCTTCTCTCCTTGTCTCGCCCATCTTCCCATGTAGAAGTGTTAGAGGCAAGGAGAAAGAGCAAGCACCTTGCTCTCCAAACTGGTCAGGGCCGTTTGCCACTGGAAGAGGGGAGATTGGCCCCCACTTCTTCTTACAGAAGCTGCTTTGGAGGGAGAGCCAGCACTGCGTGGGCCCTTGCTTCAGCTGGCTCTGTCTTTGCTCTCCTTTTCATGCTCTCTCTCCAAGCTGCTGTCTTTAGCTGCCGGCCTTTCCTTCTGCCTTGCATGGCAACCTTTGCCCTTTGCTGGCCTCCAGGCTGACTTTCGGTGGGTTTTTTCTTGTGCTTGCAGTAAGAGAACTGTTGGACATGGCCAGCTCCCGTGGCATTCCCGGGGCAGCAGCTAACCTGGAGCGCGCCCTGCACTGCCTGCACCAGGCACGCGGCAGCGTTCCGGTAAGAAGCGGCTGTTTGGGCGCAGAGGAGAGGGCACAGGGAATGCAGAAGGCCCGGGCACTGGGACAGCCTTTCCTGGCTGCTCTTGGAAGAAGGGTCTTAACAGGGAGCAGAGCACTTGCTGCCTGCTGGGTCTCCTCCAGCTGCGTCAGGGCTGAGCCCAAAGGGCTCCAGCAGGGAGAATCTCCCTCCTGGAGGCGGCGGCGGCGGAAGGTCCTGCTGCCTTGTAAATGGCCTGGAGATTTGGGTTCTCTAAGACATTTGGAGGGGAAATTCCCAGAAGCCTCAGTCAGCTGAGGCCATTCTGGCTGCAGGAGCAGCAAAATCCTCAGCTTGGTGAGCAAAAGGCCACTCTTGGGGACCAGGATCAAAGGGTTGGGCAGCAAAAACTAGGGACTGGGAGCAAATGACAGTGTTTCACCCACATGGGATACAGTCGCTTGAATGTCTGGAGAGGCAAAGGAGCTGAAAGGCAGCACCTGTGATTTTTTGGCTCATTTTTAATGTGCTGGGGCGGCTAAAGCCTTTTCCCTCTTGATCTTGCAGGAGGCTCTGGAGATGCTGCTCTCAGAGGGGCCTGCAACACCTCAAGGCCATCCCATGGCTGATTATCATTACGCAGGTAAGCAAAGCAGAGCTTCTTGCGTCCCTGACAGATGCTGCCGTCCCCTTCATTGTTGTGGCAAGCGTTTCTGCTTCAAGAAATTGTGCTTAACACCAGCACAAGGTCTTGTCTCCTCTGTGGGTGGGCAAAGCACCAGCATCTAGTCCTTCAGCTTTACTTGTTTTCCAATCCTTCTCCCCGGGCAATGCCTGCTCTTGTCTTCACGCCCTTCTGAGGGAGCAGACACGTACACCCACGTGAATGACGGCCTGCGACCGTTTTCTTTCGGCAGCCAGAGGAATCTACTTGGTGTGGATCAAGGGATCTGTTTACTAGCCGCTGCTTTTTATTGCCAGGCTCTGATAGATGGACACCTGAGGAGAAGGAGTCCTTCCAAAAGGCTTTCCACACCTACGGCAAGGATTTTCATCTCATCCAGAAGCAGGTAAAGCCACGGGACATTCTTTACCCGAGCAGATCAGCAGCAGGAAAGCTTGCTTATTTCTGGGAACAAGCACTGGGCTTCAGTCTCTCTCTTCTCAAGGAGCAAGTATCTTCAAGTAGTAACAAAAGGGGACATCAAAAGCCTGTGTCAAAAGGATGATCCTGCCTCTCCAGCCCTTTGCTCCAAGCTCTTTTGGAAGATGAAGCTTTATTCTGTCAGACTTGTGGCACAGGTCTGCTGCTGCTTCCACAAGACGCTGTGCTGGCATAACTGGAGTGAAGCGGGGAAAGAAGAACTGTGCTAGGTGGATTTGTTGTTGATCTGTGCATTGCGTGTATTAGCACCTAGCATCATACACGCTTTAAGACATTGCATGATGCCTCTCTTTCTCCATGTTGATTTCATTTTACACCCTACTCCATTTACTTCATGCTTTTACTTCCTAGTTCACTCCATAGTCTACTTTTTCCCCAGTGCACCTGACACCATTTGCGATTCCTTCTTTTTCTCTTCACAACAGATCCAGACTAAGACCGTGGCCCAGTGTGTGGAGTACTACTACTCCTGGAAAAAGGAGCATAAACTTGCCAGCACTCTTGCTCAGGTGAGGGGCAAGAAAATGGAGAGGTGCCAGGAAGGTCGAGAAACTGGGAGAAGGGGAGAAAAGCTGCTGGCGAGCCATGCCAGATGCCCCTTTGCCAGGATCACATCGTCCCATGTGCTGGGAAAGGCACAGCAGATGCTGCCCGGGCCTTCCTTGTGCTGCTGCCCTGAAGTATGCAATTCTGGAGCCTAACTTTGACCCAAGAAAGCAGCACCGCCACCAAAATGGGCTTTGACTCTCTACAGATGGGCTTCTCAAGGGCTGGCACCCTCGCTGACTCCAATCAGACCCCAAATTCCCCACTGCTTGCTGACATCAGCAGTCCAGGCTGCCTTTGTGGATATGCTGCAGATTTTCAGGGAGTTTTTCTAGCATGCCAGCATAGTCCCCAAGAAGGAGCTGCTGGTGCTGTGGCTCCCCTAAATCTTTCCTTAGCAGCAAAGAGCAATTTGCTTCCCATCATGTGAGAGAGAGAGAGAGAGAGAGAGAGAGAGACAGGGAGGGAGATTATTTTGGGGACTAGAAAATGGCTAAGCATGTGTCTACCCTAATTGGACTGAATTGAAATGCCATTGCCTAGACATTTGTGGAGGAAAAGCAGAGAGAAATAGATGTTAGGCAGAAAGGTAGAAATAAGAAATGTAGAGCTCTAAATAGCCAGGTCTTTCTCCCACCCCTTTGGCCTGTAGAAAAGAGGAGTATTTTCCTCCAAGCTCTGTGTTGGCAGCCCGCCGCAGCCCATTGGCAAAGGCAGCCGTTTTCTCAGCTCTTGAGGCTTTGGAAGGATTTGCTTAGGCCGATAGATTTTTGTGCTGGATGCTCTGATTTCCAGCTTTGTGAGAGGAAGGAAGCATTGATAAGGACTCTTTGATTTCCAGAGCGTGGGCAAAGCAAAGAGGAGCAAAAGCCCTCCCAGAAAGGAGAACGGGGAGCCAGGGAAGAGAAGCCGCAAGAGGGCTCGCAGCGCCCAGTGTCCCTGCTGCCAACCGCGCCAGCCGCCCCCTTCGGCGGGAGGCCCCTTTCCCTGCGGGCAGTGCAAACGGTGCGCAAGTTCCTCCTCTTTCTGCTCAAAGCTGCGCCTTTGGACTAAAAGGGGCTGACCCTTTTCAAAGGCACCGCAGGGGAAGCTGGGGGCACTTGCAGCATCTCCCCCGGCAGCCGTGCTCAAGCTTAACACCCACCTCAATCCCAAAGAGCTTAGGTAAAACCCAGCCTTCACAATGAAACCTTGCCGTGCCCCAACAAGACACAGTTGATACAAGTAGGAATAGATCCATCAAAGCTTGGTTTGATGCTGCTGATCAAATTCAAAAGAGGATGCAGCAAAAGGAGGAAGACATTTCAAGGCATTGAAAGTAGAACCATCAGACTCATGGTGCTGATCCATTGACAAATGTGCCACTGCCCGAAAAGACAGAAATTCATACTCAAACGGAGATCTTGGCACTTGGTTTCATGGTGTGTACTAGCGTGAGCAATGGATGGTTTGCTTCCTATCTTGCAGGGTGTTTGAAAGCATGAAGGAAAGGAACAAACACAGCAGAAGACATCGGCCTCGGAAGACAGCAGAGCCTCTCCCCAAGAAGAAAAGACCAAATTAGACAACCCTGCAGGTTGTCCAGGGCTAGCAAGAGTTAGGCAGATTAGTTAGATAGGAATACAACTGTTAGATATTAGTTAGATAGGAATAGGACTGTTTTTTAAGCTTTTTGGGTTGTTTAATCTTCTACTTCGTTAGTTTACATGATAGTAACCTCCTCAATTTAGTAGTTAAGGTACATTAGTATTATTCAGGACTCATTAGTATTATTAGATTTATCAGTAAATGTCAGAGGTTGGGTGTTTTGTATGCTCTGCCATATGCTCTTTGTCATTTTGCCTTTGTTGAGACCTAATCTGTCTTTATCATTAAACCAATGTTTGTTCCATTTTGTCTGTTTGTCTGTATGAAAGCACTCCAGCAATGTTTGTTCCATTTGCCTGGTGTTGCAAAGACGGCACTTGCCCTGAGAGAAGAAGCTGGGCAGGCGCCACCTCCCCCAGGCCCAGCCCCTTGCTAAGCTGGCAGGACTTCCTGAGGTGTGTCTCCTTTACTGCCAGTGAAATACCGCTGGGGCTTCAGCCTTTGATTCCTCAACATCTCAGCTGGGAGTGGAAAGGGAGGCTTTGTTTAATTCACTGAATTGCATCTAGATGAGTGGTCTGGTCTCACCATATTTTCTGGCATAAAAGCAGCGGGTTGAGTCCTTTTTGGAGCCCAGACAGAAAAATTTCTTTCATTTTGGGGGACTGATGGAGCTGACCAGCTTGGAGGACGTTTCTAAGCCCTCCGATTCTATCCAATTCCTATCGGCATGCACCACAAAGGCATGGCTAGTTCAGTTGCAGTTTCTCCTGAAAGGACCAGTGTCCCGCTCTGGGCCTCCAGCAATCTCCTTAGCTAAAGCCGAGCGGGTGTGATCATTATCCTCTGACTTGTCACAGCTGGGGCACTTGCGCCAAAGAAGAATCCAAGTCACTCTTTTATGGAGGCCAGCAAATGGCCCTGCCTAGCAAGGCTTTGGTGGCAGGGGCTGTGGAGGGTGGATGGAGAGGGGGCGAGGGAGGGGGCAATTGGCAGGCTGCTTCTGGGAAGCCGAGGCAAGCTTGCCCTTGTCTGATGGAGCCGGTGCAGGTGGGCTTTGGAGGCTACAAAGTATCTGCCTTGCAGTGGGACTTGCTCCAGCTGCCCCCTCAGTTTGCTGGCCAGTGGGTAACATGCAGGCTGGGAAGGAAGCAAGATTGGGACTGAAGCAAGATTTGCTTTTCCTTAAGGACAGGCAGGAAAGCAGCAAAGCTGCCTGGCTTTTTCTCATATCTGGGATCTAGGCGTTAAAAGCAATGTGAAGGCCAGCAGTGTGGAAAGGCAATTCTGTAAGTGTTGCTTCCTTAGAGGAATGCCAGAGTCTTTTGGGACAACCACCGAGCTTCTCCAAGGGAGCTGGAAGAGGGATCTAGAAATTCTGCCTGAATGTTTGCTAGAGAAATGCCCGTGTGCTGTCCCTGGGTGTGTGTGTGTGTGTCCCCATCAGTTGGCCTGAAAAAGATCCTGTTTCTCCAAGTTTCAAGGGAGGAGTGATGAGGTGAGAGACCAGCTCAGAGGCCCAAAGGAGGGAAACCATGCAGTGACATTATTGGGCAGCAAAAGGAGAATTGAGAAAGGGGGCAGGATGAATGCCTCCACTTTGAGAGGAAGCTTTGGAGTTGGCTCTGTGCTAGGCAACTTGCAAATTCCAGCTCCTCTCAGAGCTGGAGGAGAGCCAGTGGGAGGAGCCCTTCTGGTTCTCCAGGGCAGGAGATGAGGTCTGGGCCCTTGCACAGAGGCAGGCTCCTGTGCACCTTCAGCTGGAGGCACCTTGCAGAGAAGCACCAGGAAGAGCCAGGGCTGTCCCTGCACTGCTTTTGCCCGTCTCATCAGACGACTGAGGAGAAAAGGCCCAATGGGAAGCTTCTCAGAGCAAACTTGCAGCAGAAGAAGTACAAGGGGCAGAGGCGGCCCATGCCCCTTTCTGTCCCATGGCTCCCCCAGGGGTTCTAGATGGAATGTTGGGCTGTGCCCATAGCAACTGTCGTTGTCTCCTGCTCCTGCGGCCCTTGCTGGAACACTGCTGGAGCAGCGCTGGAGCAGCAGCTGCAGGATCAGCTCCTGGGCTGTCCCTGACCAGCCGCCTTCTGCACTCAGCGCCAGACCCGGCCTCTGCACCGACATCCTGGTCTCCTCGTCTGCCTCCGGGCATCCCCAGAGCACTTGGGAACCCTCCAAGGTAAGAAAATCCCCGTTTGTCCTCAAAGCACTAGCACAAGGGCAGGAGGCTCCAGCTGCCTCTCCCACCAAGCACGACACACAGGCTGCGTGCTCACTTTCCCCAGACGAGCTTCCACGTGAAAGCAGGGTGCAGCTTCTGAAGGAATTGTGTTGCCTCCAGGGGAAACACAGACCTTTCCAGAGAGGACCTAGAGAGGTGTCCCAGTGCAGTTGCAGATCCTCGTCCACGCATCACCTGATTAAACGTTCTTGGCACCCATTTCAGTCCTCAAACTATCTTGTGCTGACCCCAAAACAAATTGTTCCTGGCTGAGCAGGTCAGGGCTTCAGTGTCAACAAATCCCCTTATGCCCTGACTCTGCTCACACCCGCTCCAAAGCTTCAAACACCACAATGATGGCACTTCTCCTCTGGCATCCCTGTCGTTCAGGGCATGGAAGCATTTGACTGGGCTTCTCTGCAAACACAGGCTTTCAACTTCAAAAACCATCTGGGATCAGCAATTCTTATCTACTTACGTATTTACATCGCCTATAGATCCATTCTATTTTAAGATCTTTAGAGATTCTTTTTTCAGTGCACGTAGGGCTGGTTCTACCTCATGCTCAGGGGCGGCCGTCAAATGCCATCTCCTCAAGAGCACAATCACAGTAGCACAGAATTTTCTGCCTTGGAAGGGATTCTGAAAGATCACTGAGCCCAACTGCAGGGCCTGCCCGGGGCAGCCTCAACAATCACAGCCTGTGCCCAAGAGCAGTGTCCAAACACTTTTGGAGCTCAGTCAGCCTTGGTGCTGTGCCCCCTTCCCTGGGGAGGCTGTTGCAGTGCCCAAGCAGCCTGTGGCTGAAGAAGCTTTTCCTTCGATCCAACCTAAGCCTGCACTGGCACATCTCCCCTGCCATTCTCTTGGCTCTTCTCCGTGGCCCCGGGAGTGAAGAGAGTAGTGCATGGCCTTCTGCTTGCCCTCCTGAGGAAGCTGCTGACTGCTGGAGGGTCCTGCCTAGGACATTCCATGTCAAAAAGGCAGCAATGACAGCAAAGAGAAAGGAGCTGGGACACGGGAGCTCGGGCTTTGCAATGATGAGGATGAGAAGGAAGGCTACTGACACATCCTTGGCAGAAGGATTTTGAACTGGAGCATTGCTTTGATCTCTTTCAGGTGGAAAGGAGAGGCACAATGAAAAGGAAAGCAAGAGCCCAGATTCAGCCGTGAGTTTTGGCCTAGGGTTAAAGGACAGCAAACTGGAGGAATGGCGAGGAGGAGAACTGCTCTTTCACAGTCAGGCTGGGATTGGTTCAAGCCTGTGGGTGCACAGCAAGGCTCTCTTGACCACTTGCCTTTCTCACCTCCACCTCCTTCTTCCTTTAGACACATCAATGTTGGCAGCGACTTTCAGGCTGAGCTCCCAGAGCTGCAGAACAGAGCACCAAGTGAGGATGAAGAGCCTGCAAGCCTGGTCTGGAAGCCCTGGGGAGAGGATGACTCTGACATGGAAAAACCTGACAGAGGTAGCTTTGCTTCAAGCTTTGCTTCCAGCCCTGAGCTACTTGGGTCTTGAAAAGGCTCCTTATGCCTAAAAAGGCAGCCTTTTGCAGGCTCTGCTTCTCTCCTTGTCTCGCCCATCTTCCCATGTAGAAGTGTTAGAGGCAAGGAGAAAGAGCAAGCACCTTGCTCTCCAAACTGGTCAGGGCCGTTTGCCACTGGAAGAGGGGAGATTGGCCCCCACTTCTTCTTACAGAAGCTGCTTTGGAGGGAGAGCCAGCACTGCGTGGGCCCTTGCTTCAGCTGGCTCTGTCTTTGCTCTCCTTTTCATGCTCTCTCTCCAAGCTGCTGTCTTTAGCTGCCGGCCTTTCCTTCTGCCTTGCATGGCAACCTTTGCCCTTTGCTGGCCTCCAGGCTGACTTTCGGTGGGTTTTTTCTTGTGCTTGCAGTAAGAGAACTGTTGGACATGGCCAGCTCCCGTGGCATTCCCGGGGCAGCAGCTAACCTGGAGCGCGCCCTGCACTGCCTGCACCAGGCACGCGGCAGCGTTCCGGTAAGAAGCGGCTGTTTGGGCGCAGAGGAGAGGGCACAGGGAATGCAGAAGGCCCGGGCACTGGGACAGCCTTTCCTGGCTGCTCTTGGAAGAAGGGTCTTAACAGGGAGCAGAGCACTTGCTGCCTGCTGGGTCTCCTCCAGCTGCGTCAGGGCTGAGCCCAAAGGGCTCCAGCAGGGAGAATCTCCCTCCTGGAGGCGGCGGCGGCGGAAGGTCCTGCTGCCTTGTAAATGGCCTGGAGATTTGGGTTCTCTAAGACATTTGGAGGGGAAATTCCCAGAAGCCTCAGTCAGCTGAGGCCATTCTGGCTGCAGGAGCAGCAAAATCCTCAGCTTGGTGAGCAAAAGGCCACTCTTGGGGACCAGGATCAAAGGGTTGGGCAGCAAAAACTAGGGACTGGGAGCAAATGACAGTGTTTCACCCACATGGGATACAGTTGCTTGAATGTCTGGAGAGGCAAAGGAGCTGAAAGGCAGCACCTGTGATTTTTTGGCTCATTTTTAATGTGCTGGGGCGGCTAAAGCCTTTTCCCTCTTGATCTTGCAGGAGGCTCTGGAGATGCTGCTCTCAGAGGGGCCTGCAACACCTCAAGGCCATCCCATGGCTGATTATCATTACGCAGGTAGGCAAAGCAGAGCTTCTTGCGTCCCTGACAGATGCTGCCGGCCCCTTCATTCTTGTGGCAAGCGTTTCTGCTTCAAGAAATTGTGCTTAACACCAGCACAAGGTCTTGTCTCCTCTGTGGGTGGGCAAAGCACCAGCATCTAGTCCTTCAGCTTTACTTGTTTTCCAATCCTTCTCCCCGGGCAATGCCTGCTCTTGTCTTCACGACCTTCTGAGGGAGCAGACACGTACACCCACGTGAATGACGGCCTGCGACCGTTTTCTTTCGGCAGCCAGAGGAATCTACTTGGTGTGGATCAAGGGATCTGTTTACTAGCCGCTGCTTTTTATTGCCAGGCTCTGATAGATGGACACCTGAGGAGAAGGAGTCCTTCCAAAAGGCTTTCCACACCTACGGCAAGGATTTTCATCTCATCCAGAAGCAGGTAAAGCCACGGGACATTCTTTACCCGAGCAGATCAGCAGCAGGAAAGCTTGCTTATTTCTGGGAACAAGCACTGGGCTTCAGTCTCTCTCTTCTCAAGGAGCAAGTATCTTCAAGTAGTAACAAAAGGGGACATCAAAAGCCTGTGTCAAAAGGATGATCCTGCCTCTCCAGCCCTTTTCTCCAAGCTCTTTTGGAAGATGAAGCTTTATTCTGTCAGACTTGTGGCACAGGTCTGCTGCTGCTTCCACAAGACGCTGTGCTGGCATAACTGGAGTGAAGCGGGGAAAGAAGAACTGTGCTAGGTGGATTTGTTGTTGATCTGTGCATTGCGTGTATTAGCACCTAGCATCATACAGGGTTTAAGACATTGCATGATGCCTCTCTTTCTCCATGTTGATTTCATTTTACACCCTACTCCATTTACTTCATGCTTTTACTTCCTAGTTCACTCCATAGTCTACTTTTTCCCCAGTGCACCTGACACCATTTGCGATTCCTTCTTTTTCTCTTCACAACAGATCCAGACTAAGACCGTGGCCCAGTGTGTGGAGTACTACTACTCCTGGAAAAAGGAGCATAAACTTGCCAGCACTCTTGCTCAGGTGAGGGGCAAGAAAATGGAGAGGTGCCAGGAAGGTCGAGAAACTGGGAGAAGGGGAGAAAAGCTGCTGGCGAGCCATGCCAGATGCCCCTTTGCCAGGATCACATCGTCCCATGTGCTGGGAAAGGCACAGCAGATGCTGCCCGGGCCTTCCTTGTGCTGCTGCCCTGAAGTATGCAATTCTGGAGCCTAACTTTGACCCAAGAAAGCAGCACCGCCACCAAAATGGGCTTTGACTCTCTACAGATGGGCTTCTCAAGGGCTGGCACCCTCGCTGACTCCAATCAGACCCCAAATTCCCCACTGCTTGCTGACATCAGCAGTCCAGGCTGCCTTTGTGGATATGCTGCAGATTTTCAGGGAGTTTTTCTAGCATGCCAGCATAGTCCCCAAGAAGGAGCTGCTGGTGCTGTGGCTCCCCTAAATCTTTCCTTAGCAGCAAAGAGCAATTTGCTTCCCATCATGTGAGAGAGAGAGAGAGAGAGAGAGAGAGAGACAGGGAGGGAGATTATTTTGGGGACTAGAAAATGGCTAAGCATGTGTCTACCCTAATTGGACTGAATTGAAATGCCATTGCCTAGACATTTGTGGAGGAAAAGCAGAGAGAAATAGATGTTAGGCAGAAAGGTAGAAATAAGAAATGTAGAGCTCTAAATAGCCAGGTCTTTCTCCCACCCCTTTGGCCTGTAGAAAAGAGGAGTATTTTCCTCCAAGCTCTGTGTTGGCAGCCCGCCGCAGCCCATTGGCAAAGGCAGCCGTTTTCTCAGCTCTTGAGGCTTTGGAAGGATTTGCTTAGGCCGATAGATTTTTGTGCTGGATGCTCTGATGTCCAGCTTTGTGAGAGGAAGGAAGCATTGATAAGGACTCTTTGATTTCCAGAGTGTGGGCAAAGCAAAGAGGAGCAAAAGCCCTCCCAGAAAGGAGAACGGGGAGCCAGGGAAGAGAAGCCGCAAGAGGGCTCGCAGCGCCCAGTGTCCCTGCTGCCAACCGCGCCAGCCGCCCCCTTCGGCGGGAGGCCCCTTTCCCTGCGGGCAGTGCAAACGGTGCGCAAGTTCCTCCTCTTTCTGCTCAAAGCTGCGCCTTTGGACTAAAAGGGGCTGACCCTTTTCAAAGGCACCGCAGGGGAAGCTGGGGGCACTTGCAGCATCTCCCCCGGCAGCCGTGCTCAAGCTTAACACCCACCTCAATCCCAAAGAGCTTAGGTAAAACCCAGCCTTCACAATGAAACCTTGCCGTGCCCCAACAAGACACAGTTGATACAAGTAGGAATAGATCCATCAAAGCTTGGTTTGATGCTGCTGATCAAATTCAAAAGAGGATGCAGCAAAAGGAGGAAGACATTTCAAGGCATTGAAAGTAGAACCATCAGACTCATGGTGCTGATCCATTGACAAATGTGCCACTGCCCGAAAAGACAGAAATTCATACTCAAACGGAGATCTTGGCACTTGGTTTCATGGTGTGTACTAGCGTGAGCAATGGATGGTTTGCTTCCTATCTTGCAGGGTGTTTGAAAGCATGAAGGAAAGGAACAAACACAGCAGAAGACATCGGCCTCGGAAGACAGCAGAGCCTCTCCCCAAGAAGAAAAGACCAAATTAGACAACCCTGCAGGTTGTCCAGGGCTAGCAAGAGTTAGGCAGATTAGTTAGATAGGAATACAACTGTTAGATATTAGTTAGATAGGAATAGGACTGTTTTTTAAGCTTTTTGGGTTGTTTAATCTTCTACTTCGTTAGTTTACATGATAGTAACCTCCTCAATTTAGTAGTTAAGGTACATTAGTATTATTCAGGACTCATTAGTATTATTAGATTTATCAGTAAATGTCAGAGGTTGGGTGTTTTGTATGCTCTGCCATATGCTCTTTGTCATTTTGCCTTTGTTGAGACCTAATCTGTCTTTATCATTAAACCAATGTTTGTTCCATTTTGTCTGTTTGTCTGTATGAAAGCACTCCAGCAATGTTTGTTCCATTTGCCTGGTGTTGCAAAGACGGCACTTGCCCTGAGAGAAGAAGCTGGGCAGGCGCCACCTCCCCCAGGCCCAGCCCCTTGCTAAGCTGGCAGGACTTCCTGAGGTGTGTCTCCTTTACTGCCAGTGAAATACCGCTGGGGCTTCAGCCTTTGATTCCTCAACATCTCAGCTGGGAGTGGAAAGGGAGGCTTTGTTTAATTCACTGAATTGCATCTAGATGAGTGGTCTGGTCTCACCATATTTTCTGGCATAAAAGCAGCGGGTTGAGTCCTTTTTGGAGCCCAGCCAGAAAAATTTCTTTCATTTTGGGGGACTGATGGAGCTGACCAGCTTGGAGGACGTTTCTAAGCCCTCCGATTCTATCCAATTCCTATCGGCATGCACCACAAAGGCATGGCTAGTTCAGTTGCAGTTTCTCCTGAAAGGACCAGTGTCCCGCTCTGGGCCTCCAGCAATCTCCTTAGCTAAAGCCGAGCGGGTGTGATCATTATCCTCTGACTTGTCACAGCTGGGGCACTTGCGCCAAAGAAGAATCCAAGTCACTCTTTTATGGAGGCCAGCAAATGGCCCTGCCTAGCAAGGCTTTGGTGGCAGGGGCTGTGGAGGGTGGATGGAGAGGGGGCGAGGGAGGGGGCAATTGGCAGGCTGCTTCTGGGAAGCCGAGGCAAGCTTGCCCTTGTCTGATGGAGCCGGTGCAGGTGGGCTTTGGAGGCTACAAAGTATCTGCCTTGCAGTGGGACTTGCTCCAGCTGCCCCCTCAGTTTGCTGGCCAGTGGGTAACATGCAGGCTGGGAAGGAAGCAAGATTGGGACTGAAGCAAGATTTGCTTTTCCTTAAGGACAGGCAGGAAAGCAGCAAAGCTGCCTGGCTTTTTCTCATATCTGGGATCTAGGCGTTAAAAGCAATGTGAAGGCCAGCAGTGTGGAAAGGCAATTCTGTAAGTGTTGCTTCCTTAGAGGAATGCCAGAGTCTTTTGGGACAACCACCGAGCTTCTCCAAGGGAGCTGGAAGAGGGATCTAGAAATTCTGCCTGAATGTTTGCTAGAGAAATGCCCGTGTGCTGTCCCTGGGTGTGTGTGTGTGTGTCCCCATCAGTTGGCCTGAAAAAGATCCTGTTTCTCCAAGTTTCAAGGGAGGAGTGATGAGGTGAGAGACCAGCTCAGAGGCCCAAAGGAGGGAAACCATGCAGTGACATTATTGGGCAGCAAAAGGAGAATTGAGAAAGGGGGCAGGATGAATGCCTCCACTTTGAGAGGAAGCTTTGGAGTTGGCTCTGTGCTAGGCAACTTGCAAATTCCAGCTCCTCTCAGAGCTGGAGGAGAGCCAGTGGGAGGAGCCCTTCTGGTTCTCCAGGGCAGGAGATGAGGTCTGGGCCCTTGCACAGAGGCAGGCTCCTGTGCACCTTCAGCTGGAGGAACCTTGCAGAGAAGCACCGGGAAGAGCCAGGGCTGTCCCTGCACTGCTTTTGCCCGTCTCATCAGACGACTGAGGAGAAAAGGCCCAATGGGAAGCTTCTCAGAGCAAACTTGCAGCAGAAGAAGTACAAGGGGCAGAGGCGGCCCATGCCCCTTTCTGTCCCATGGCTCCCCCAGGGGTTCTAGATGGAATGTTGGGCTGTGCCCATAGCAACTGTCGTTGTCTCCTGCTCCTGCGGCCCTTGCTGGAACACTGCTGGAGCAGCGCTGGAGCAGCAGCTGCAGGATCAGCTCCTGGGCTGTCCCTGACCAGCCGCCTTCTGCACTCAGCGCCAGACCCGGCCTCTGCACCGACATCCTGGTCTCCTCGTCTGCCTCCGGGCATCCCCAGAGCACTTGGGAACCCTCCAAGGTAAGAAAATCCCCGTTTGTCCTCAAAGCACTAGCACAAGGGCAGGAGGCTCCAGCTGCCTCTCCCACCAAGCACGACACACAGGCTGCGTGCTCACTTTCCCCAGACGAGCTTCCACGTGAAAGCAGGGTGCAGCTTCTGAAGGAATTGTGTTGCCTCCAGGGGAAACATAGACCTTTCCAGAGAGGACCTAGAGAGGTGTCCCAGTGCAGTTGCAGATCCTCGTCCACGCATCACCTGATTAAACGTTCTTGGCACCCATTTCAGTCCTCAAACTATCTTGTGCTGACCCCAAAACAAATTGTTCCTGGCTGAGCAGGTCAGGGCTTCAGTGTCAACAAATCCCCTTATGCCCTGACTCTGCTCACACCCGCTCCAAAGCTTCAAACACCACAATGATGGCACTTCTCCTCTGGCATCCCTGTCGTTCAGGGCATGGAAGCATTTGACTGGGCTTCTCTGCAAACACAGGCTTTCAACTTCAAAAACCATCTGGGATCAGCAATTCTTATCTACTTACGTATTTACATCGCCTATAGATCCATTCTATTTTAAGATCTTTAGAGATTCTTTTTTCAGTGCACGTAGGGCTGGTTCTACCTCATGCTCAGGGGCGGCCGTCAAATGCCATCTCCTCAAGAGCACAATCACAGTAGCACAGAATTTTCTGCCTTGGAAGGGATTCTGAAAGATCACTGAGGCCAACTGCAGGGCCTGCCCGGGGCAGCCTCAACAATCACAGCCTGTGCCCAAGAGCAGTGTCCAAACACTTTTGGAGCTCAGTCAGCCTTGGTGCTGTGCCCCCTTCCCTGGGGAGGCTGTTGCAGTGCCCAAGCAGCCTCTGGCTGAAGAAGCTTTTCCTTCGATCCAACCTAAGCCTGCACTGGCACATCTCCCCTGCCATTCTCTTGGCTCTTCTCCGTGGCCCCGGGAGTGAAGAGAGTAGTGCATGGCCTTCTGCTTGCCCTCCTGAGGAAGCTGCTGACTGCTGGAGGGTCCTGCCTAGGACATTCCATGTCAAAAAGGCAGCAATGACAGCAAAGAGAAAGGAGCTGGGACACGGGAGCTCGGGCTTTGCAATGATGAGGATGAGAAGGAAGGCTACTGACACATCCTTGGCAGAAGGATTTTGAACTGGAGCATTGCTTTGATCTCTTTCAGGTGGAAAGGAGAGGCACAATGAAAAGGAAAGCAAGAGCCCAGATTCAGCCGTGAGTTTTGGCCTAGGGTTAAAGGACAGCAAACTGGAGGAATGGCGAGGAGGAGAACTGCTCTTTCACAGTCAGGCTGGGATTGGTTCAAGCCTGTGGGTGCACAGCAAGGCTCTCTTGACCACTTGCCTTTCTCACCTCCACCTCCTTCTTCCTTTAGACACATCAATGTTGGCAGCGACTTTCAGGCTGAGCTCCCAGAGCTGCAGAACAGAGCACCAAGTGAGGATGAAGAGCCTGCAAGCCTGGTCTGGAAGCCCTGGGGAGAGGATGACTCTGACATGGAAAAACCTGACAGAGGTAGCTTTGCTTCAAGCTTTGCTTCCAGCCCTGAGCTACTTGGGTCTTGAAAAGGCTCCTTATGCCTAAAAAGGCAGCCTTTTGCAGGCTCTGCTTCTCTCCTTGTCTCGCCCATCTTCCCATGTAGAAGTGTTAGAGGCAAGGAGAAAGAGCAAGCACCTTGCTCTCCAAACTGGTCAGGGCCGTTTGCCACTGGAAGAGGGGAGATTGGCCCCCACTTCTTCTTACAGAAGCTGCTTTGGAGGGAGAGCCAGCACTGTGTGGGCCCTTGCTTCAGCTGGCTCTGTCTTTGCTCTCCTTTTCATGCTCTCTCTCCAAGCTGCTGTCTTTAGCTGCCGGCCTTTCCTTCTGCCTTGCATGGCAACCTTTGCCCTTTGCTGGCCTCCAGGCTGACTTTCGGTGGGTTTTTTCTTGTGCTTGCAGTAAGAGAACTGTTGGACATGGCCAGCTCCCGTGGCATTCCCGGGGCAGCAGCTAACCTGGAGCGCGCCCTGCACTGCCTGCACCAGGCACGCGGCAGCGTTCCGGTAAGAAGCGGCTGTTTGGGCGCAGAGGAGAGGGCACAGGGAATGCAGAAGGCCTGGGCACTGGGACAGCCTTTCCTGGCTGCTCTTGGAAGAAGGGTCTTAACAGGGAGCAGAGCACTTGCTGCCTGCTGGGTCTCCTCCAGCTGCGTCAGGGCTGAGCCCAAAGGGCTCCAGCAGGGAGAATCTCCCTCCTGGAGGCGGCGGCGGCGGAAGGTCCTGCTGCCTTGTAAATGGCCTGGAGATTTGGCTTCTCTAAGACATTTGGAGGGGAAATTCCCAGAAGCCTCAGTCAGCTGAGGCCATTCTGGCTGCAGGAGCAGCAAAATCCTCAGCTTGGTGAGCAAAAGGCCACTCTTGGGGACCAGGATCAAAGGGTTGGGCAGCAAAAACTAGGGACTGGGAGCAAATGACAGTGTTTCACCCACATGGGATACAGTTGCTTGAATGTCTGGAGAGGCAAAGGAGCTGAAAGGCAGCACCTGTGATTTTTTGGCTCATTTTTAATGTGCTGGGGCGGCTAAAGCCTTTTCCCTCTTGATCTTGCAGGAGGCTCTGGAGATGCTGCTCTCAGAGGGGCCTGCAACACCTCAAGGCCATCCCATGGCTGATTATCATTACGCAGGTAGGCAAAGCAGAGCTTCTTGCGTCCCTGACAGATGCTGCCGGCCCCTTCATTCTTGTGGCAAGCGTTTCTGCTTCAAGAAATTGTGCTTAACACCAGCACAAGGTCTTGTCTCCTCTGTGGGTGGGCAAAGCACCAGCATCTAGTCCTTCAGCTTTACTTGTTTTCCAATCCTTCTCCCCGGGCAATGCCTGCTCTTGTCTTCACGACCTTCTGAGGGAGCAGACACGTACACCCACGTGAATGACGGCCTGCGACCGTTTTCTTTCGGCAGCCAGAGGAATCTACTTGGTGTGGATCAAGGGATCTGTTTACTAGCCGCTGCTTTTTATTGCCAGGCTCTGATAGATGGACACCTGAGGAGAAGGAGTCCTTCCAAAAGGCTTTCCACACCTACGGCAAGGATTTTCATCTCATCCAGAAGCAGGTAAAGCCACGGGACATTCTTTACCCGAGCAGATCAGCAGCAGGAAAGCTTGCTTATTTCTGGGAACAAGCACTGGGCTTCAGTCTCTCTCTTCTCAAGGAGCAAGTATCTTCAAGTAGTAACAAAAGGGGACATCAAAAGCCTGTGTCAAAAGGATGATCCTGCCTCTCCAGCCCTTTTCTCCAAGCTCTTTTGGAAGATGAAGCTTTATTCTGTCAGACTTGTGGCACAGGTCTGCTGCTGCTTCCACAAGACGCTGTGCTGGCATAACTGGAGTGAAGCGGGGAAAGAAGAACTATGCTAGGTGGATTTGTTGTTGATCTGTGCATTGCGTGTATTAGCACCTAGCATCATACAGGGTTTAAGACATTGCATGATGCCTCTCTTTCTCCATGTTGATTTCATTTTACACCCTACTCCATTTACTTCATGCTTTTACTTCCTAGTTCACTCCATAGTCTACTTTTTCCCCAGTGCACCTGACACCATTTGCGATTCCTTCTTTTTCTCTTCACAACAGATCCAGACTAAGACCGTGGCCCAGTGTGTGGAGTACTACTACTCCTGGAAAAAGGAGCATAAACTTGCCAGCACTCTTGCTCAGGTGAGGGGCAAGAAAATGGAGAGGTGCCAGGAAGGTCGAGAAACTGGGAGAAGGGGAGAAAAGCTGCTGGCGAGCCATGCCAGATGCCCCTTTGCCAGGATCACATCGTCCCATGTGCTGGGAAAGGCACAGCAGATGCTGCCCGGGCCTTCCTTGTGCTGCTGCCCTGAAGTATGCAATTCTGGAGCCTAACTTTGACCCAAGAAAGCAGCACCGCCACCAAAATGGGCTTTGACTCTCTACAGATGGGCTTCTCAAGGGCTGGCACCCTCGCTGACTCCAATCAGACCCCAAATTCCCCACTGCTTGCTGACATCAGCAGTCCAGGCTGCCTTTGTGGATATGCTGCAGATTTTCAGGGAGTTTTTCTAGCATGCCAGCATAGTCCCCAAGAAGGAGCTGCTGGTGCTGTGGCTCCCCTAAATCTTTCCTTAGCAGCAAAGAGCAATTTGCTTCCCATCATGTGAGAGAGAGAGAGAGAGAGAGAGAGAGAGACAGGGAGGGAGATTATTTTGGGGACTAGAAAATGGCTAAGCATGTGTCTACCCTAATTGGACTGAATTGAAATGCCATTGCCTAGACATTTGTGGAGGAAAAGCAGAGAGAAATAGATGTTAGGCAGAAAGGTAGAAATAAGAAATGTAGAGCTCTAAATAGCCAGGTCTTTCTCCCACCCCTTTGGCCTGTAGAAAAGAGGAGTATTTTCCTCCAAGCTCTGTGTTGGCAGCCCGCCGCAGCCCATTGGCAAAGGCAGCCGTTTTCTCAGCTCTTGAGGCTTTGGAAGGATTTGCTTAGGCCGATAGATTTTTGTGCTGGATGCTCTGATTTCCAGCTTTGTGAGAGGAAGGAAGCATTGATAAGGACTCTTTGATTTCCAGAGCGTGGGCAAAGCAAAGAGGAGCAAAAGCCCTCCCAGAAAGGAGAACGGGGAGCCAGGGAAGAGAAGCCGCAAGAGGGCTCGCAGCGCCGAGTGTCCCTGCTGCCAACCGCGCCAGCCGCCCCCTTCGGCGGGAGGCCCCTTTCCCTGCGGGCAGTGCAAACGGTGCGCAAGTTCCTCCTCTTTCTGCTCAAAGCTGCGCCTTTGGACTAAAAGGGGCTGACCCTTTTCAAAGGCACCGCAGGGGAAGCTGGGGGCACTTGCAGCATCTCCCCCGGCAGCCGTGCTCAAGCTTAACACCCACCTCAATCCCAAAGAGCTTAGGTAAAACCCAGCCTTCACAATGAAACCTTGCCGTGCCCCAACAAGACACAGTTGATACAAGTAGGAATAGATCCATCAAAGCTTGGTTTGATGCTGCTGATCAAATTCAAAAGAGGATGCAGCAAAAGGAGGAAGACATTTCAAGGCATTGAAAGTAGAACCATCAGACTCATGGTGCTGATCCATTGACAAATGTGCCACTGCCCGAAAAGACAGAAATTCATACTCAAACGGAGATCTTGGCACTTGGTTTCATGGTGTGTACTAGCGTGAGCAATGGATGGTTTGCTTCCTATCTTGCAGGGTGTTTGAAAGCATGAAGGAAAGGAACAAACACAGCAGAAGACATCGGCCTCGGAAGACAGCAGAGCCTCTCCCCAAGAAGAAAAGACCAAATTAGACAACCCTGCAGGTTGTCCAGGGCTAGCAAGAGTTAGGCAGATTAGTTAGATAGGAATACAACTGTTAGATATTAGTTAGATAGGAATAGGACTGTTTTTTAAGCTTTTTGGGTTGTTTAATCTTCTACTTCGTTAGTTTACATGATAGTAACCTCCTCAATTTAGTAGTTAAGGTACATTAGTATTATTCAGGACTCATTAGTATTATTAGATTTATCAGTAAATGTCAGAGGTTGGGTGTTTTGTATGCTCTGCCATATGCTCTTTGTCATTTTGCCTTTGTTGAGACCTAATCTGTCTTTATCATTAAACCAATGTTTGTTCCATTTTGTCTGTTTGTCTGTATGAAAGCACTCCAGCAATGTTTGTTCCATTTGCCTGGTGTTGCAAAGACGGCACTTGCCCTGAGAGAAGAAGCTGGGCAGGCGCCACCTCCCCCAGGCCCAGCCCCTTGCTAAGCTGGCAGGACTTCCTGACGTGTGTCTCCTTTACTGCCAGTGAAATACCGCTGGGGCTTCAGCCTTTGATTCCTCAACATCTCAGCTGGGAGTGGAAAGGGAGGCTTTGTTTAATTCACTGAATTGCATCTAGATGAGTGGTCTGGTCTCCCCATATTTTCTGGCATAAAAGCAGCGGGTTGAGTCCTTTTTGGAGCCCAGACAGAAAAATTTCTTTCATTTTGGGGGACTGATGGAGCTGACCAGCTTGGAGGACGTTTCTAAGCCCTCCGATTCTATCCAATTCCTATCGGCATGCACCACAAAGGCATGGCTAGTTCAGTTGCAGTTTCTCCTGAAAGGACCAGTGTCCCGCTCTGGGCCTCCAGCAATCTCCTTAGCTAAAGCCGAGCGGGTGTGATCATTATCCTCTGACTTGTCACAGCTGGGGCACTTGCGCCAAAGAAGAATCCAAGTCACTCTTTTATGGAGGCCAGCAAATGGCCCTGCCTAGCAAGGCTTTGGTGGCAGGGGCTGTGGAGGGTGGATGGAGAGGGGGCGAGGGAGGGGGCAATTGGCAGGCTGCTTCTGGGAAGCCGAGGCAAGCTTGCCCTTGTCTGATGGAGCCGGTGCAGGTGGGCTTTGGAGGCTACAAAGTATCTGCCTTGCAGTGGGACTTGCTCCAGCTGCCCCCTCAGTTTGCTGGCCAGTGGGTAACATGCAGGCTGGGAAGGAAGCAAGATTGGGACTGAAGCAAGATTTGCTTTTCCTTAAGGACAGGCAGGAAAGCAGCAAAGCTGCCTGGCTTTTTCTCATATCTGGGATCTAGGCGTTAAAAGCAATGTGAAGGCCAGCAGTGTGGAAAGGCAATTCTGTAAGTGTTGCTTCCTTAGAGGAATGCCAGAGTCTTTTGGGACAACCACCGAGCTTCTCCAAGGGAGCTGGAAGAGGGATCTAGAAATTCTGCCTGAATGTTTGCTAGAGAAATGCCCGTGTGCTGTCCCTGGGTGTGTGTGTGTGTGTCCCCATCAGTTGGCCTGAAAAAGATCCTGTTTCTCCAAGTTTCAAGGGAGGAGTGATGAGGTGAGAGACCAGCTCAGAGGCCCAAAGGAGGGAAACCATGCAGTGACATTATTGGGCAGCAAAAGGAGAATTGAGAAAGGGGGCAGGATGAATGCCTCCACTTTGAGAGGAAGCTTTGGAGTTGGCTCTGTGCTAGGCAACTTGCAAATTCCAGCTCCTCTCAGAGCTGGAGGAGAGCCAGTGGGAGGAGCCCTTCTGGTTCTCCAGGGCAGGAGATGAGGTCTGGGCCCTTGCACAGAGGCAGGCTCCTGTGCACCTTCAGCTGGAGGAACCTTGCAGAGAAGCACCGGGAAGAGCCAGGGCTGTCCCTGCACTGCTTTTGCCCGTCTCATCAGACGACTGAGGAGAAAAGGCCCAATGGGAAGCTTCTCAGAGCAAACTTGCAGCAGAAGAAGTACAAGGGGCAGAGGCGGCCCATGCCCCTTTCTGTCCCATGGCTCCCCCAGGGGTTCTAGATGGAATGTTGGGCTGTGCCCATAGCAACTGTCGTTGTCTCCTGCTCCTGCGGCCCTTGCTGGAACACTGCTGGAGCAGCGCTGGAGCAGCAGCTGCAGGATCAGCTCCTGGGCTGTCCCTGACCAGCCGCCTTCTGCACTCAGCGCCAGACCCGGCCTCTGCACCGACATCCTGGTCTCCTCGTCTGCCTCCGGGCATCCCCAGAGCACTTGGGAACCCTCCAAGGTAAGAAAATCCCCGTTTGTCCTCAAAGCACTAGCACAAGGGCAGGAGGCTCCAGCTGCCTCTCCCACCAAGCACGACACACAGGCTGCGTGCTCACTTTCCCCAGACGAGCTTCCACGTGAAAGCAGGGTGCAGCTTCTGAAGGAATTGTGTTGCCTCCAGGGGAAACACAGACCTTTCCAGAGAGGACCTAGAGAGGTGTCCCAGTGCAGTTGCAGATCCTCGTCCACGCATCACCTGATTAAACGTTCTTGGCACCCATTTCAGTCCTCAAACTATCTTGTGCTGACCCCAAAACAAATTGTTCCTGGCTGAGCAGGTCAGGGCTTCAGTGTCAACAAATCCCCTTATGCCCTGACTCTGCTCACACCCGCTCCAAAGCTTCAAACACCACAATGATGGCACTTCTCCTCTGGCATCCCTGTCGTTCAGGGCATGGAAGCATTTGACTGGGCTTCTCTGCAAACACAGGCTTTCAACTTCAAAAACCATCTGGGATCAGCAATTCTTATCTACTTACGTATTTACATCGCCTATAGATCCATTCTATTTTAAGATCTTTAGAGATTCTTTTTTCAGTGCACGTAGGGCTGGTTCTACCTCATGCTCAGGGGCGGCCGTCAAATGCCATCTCCTCAAGAGCACAATCACAGTAGCACAGAATTTTCTGCCTTGGAAGGGATTCTGAAAGATCACTGAGCCCAACTGCAGGGCCTGCCCGGGGCAGCCTCAACAATCACAGCCTGTGCCCAAGAGCAGTGTCCAAACACTTTTGGAGCTCAGTCAGCCTTGGTGCTGTGCCCCCTTCCCTGGGGAGGCTGTTGCAGTGCCCAAGCAGCCTGTGGCTGAAGAAGCTTTTCCTTCGATCCAACCTAAGCCTGCACTGGCACATCTCCCCTGCCATTCTCTTGGCTCTTCTCCGTGGCCCCGGGAGTGAAGAGAGTAGTGCATGGCCTTCTGCTTGCCCTCCTGAGGAAGCTGCTGACTGCTGGAGGGTCCTGCCTAGGACATTCCATGTCAAAAAGGCAGCAATGACAGCAAAGAGAAAGGAGCTGGGACACGGGAGCTCGGGCTTTGCAATGATGAGGATGAGAAGGAAGGCTACTGACACATCCTTGGCAGAAGGATTTTGAACTGGAGCATTGCTTTGATCTCTTTCAGGTGGAAAGGAGAGGCACAATGAAAAGGAAAGCAAGAGCCCAGATTCAGCCGTGAGTTTTGGCCTAGGGTTAAAGGACAGCAAACTGGAGGAATGGCGAGGAGGAGAACTGCTCTTTCACAGTCAGGCTGGGATTGGTTCAAGCCTGTGGGTGCACAGCAAGGCTCTCTTGACCACTTGCCTTTCTCACCTCCACCTCCTTCTTCCTTTAGACACATCAATGTTGGCAGCGACTTTCAGGCTGAGCTCCCAGAGCTGCAGAACAGAGCACCAAGTGAGGATGAAGAGCCTGCAACCCTGGTCTGGAAGCCCTGGGGAGAGGATGACTCTGACATGGAAAAACCTGACAGAGGTAGCTTTGCTTCAAGCTTTGCTTCCAGCCCTGAGCTACTTGGGTCTTGAAAAGGCTCCTTATGCCTAAAAAGGCAGCCTTTTGCAGGCTCTGCTTCTCTCCTTGTCTCGCCCATCTTCCCATGTAGAAGTGTTAGAGGCAAGGAGAAAGAGCAAGCACCTTGCTCTCCAAACTGGTCAGGGCCGTTTGCCACTGGAAGAGGGGAGATTGGCCCCCACTTCTTCTTACAGAAGCTGCTTTGGAGGGAGAGCCAGCACTGCGTGGGCCCTTGCTTCAGCTGGCTCTGTCTTTGCTCTCCTTTTCATGCTCTCTCTCCAAGCTGCTGTCTTTAGCTGCCGGCCTTTCCTTCTGCCTTGCATGGCAACCTTTGCCCTTTGCTGGCCTCCAGGCTGACTTTCGGTGGGTTTTTTCTTGTGCTTGCAGTAAGAGAACTGTTGGACATGGCCAGCTCCCGTGGCATTCCCGGGGCAGCAGCTAACCTGGAGCGCGCCCTGCACTGCCTGCACCAGGCACGCGGCAGCGTTCCGGTAAGAAGCGGCTGTTTGGGCGCAGAGGAGAGGGCACAGGGAATGCAGAAGGCCTGGGCACTGGGACAGCCTTTCCTGGCTGCTCTTGGAAGAAGGGTCTTAACAGGGAGCAGAGCACTTGCTGCCTGCTGGGTCTCCTCCAGCTGCGTCAGGGCTGAGCCCAAAGGGCTCCAGCAGGGAGAATCTCCCTCCTGGAGGCGGCGGCGGCGGAAGGTCCTGCTGCCTTGTAAATGGCCTGGAGATTTGGGTTCTCTAAGACATTTGGAGGGGAAATTCCCAGAAGCCTCAGTCAGCTGAGGCCATTCTGGCTGCAGGAGCAGCAAAATCCTCAGCTTGGTGAGCAAAAGGCCACTCTTGGGGACCAGGATCAAAGGGTTGGGCAGCAAAAACTAGGGACTGGGAGCAAATGACAGTGTTTCACCCACATGGGATACAGTTGCTTGAATGTCTGGAGAGGCAAAGGAGCTGAAAGGCAGCACCTGTGATTTTTTGGCTCATTTTTAATGTGCTGGGGCGGCTAAAGCCTTTTCCCTCTTGATCTTGCAGGAGGCTCTGGAGATGCTGCTCTCAGAGGGGCCTGCAACACCTCAAGGCCATCCCATGGCTGATTATCATTACGCAGGTAGGCAAAGCAGAGCTTCTTGCGTCCCTGACAGATGCTGCCGGCCCCTTCATTCTTGTGGCAAGCGTTTCTGCTTCAAGAAATTGTGCTTAACACCAGCACAAGGTCTTGTCTCCTCTGTGGGTGGGCAAAGCACCAGCATCTAGTCCTTCAGCTTTACTTGTTTTCCAATCCTTCTCCCCGGGCAATGCCTGCTCTTGTCTTCACGACCTTCTGAGGGAGCAGACACGTACACCCACGTGAATGACGGCCTGCGACCGTTTTCTTTCGGCAGCCAGAGGAATCTACTTGGTGTGGATCAAGGGATCTGTTTACTAGCCGCTGCTTTTTATTGCCAGGCTCTGATAGATGGACACCTGAGGAGAAGGAGTCCTTCCAAAAGGCTTTCCACACCTACGGCAAGGATTTTCATCTCATCCAGAAGCAGGTAAAGCCACGGGACATTCTTTACCCGAGCAGATCAGCAGCAGGAAAGCTTGCTTATTTCTGGGAACAAGCACTGGGCTTCAGTCTCTCTCTTCTCAAGGAGCAAGTATCTTCAAGTAGTAACAAAAGGGGACATCAAAAGCCTGTGTCAAAAGGATGATCCTGCCTCTCCAGCCCTTTTCTCCAAGCTCTTTTGGAAGATGAAGCTTTATTCTGTCAGACTTGTGGCACAGGTCTGCTGCTGCTTCCACAAGACGCTGTGCTGGCATAACTGGAGTGAAGCGGGGAAAGAAGAACTGTGCTAGGTGGATTTGTTGTTGATCTGTGCATTGCGTGTATTAGCACCTAGCATCATACAGGGTTTAAGACATTGCATGATGCCTCTCTTTCTCCATGTTGATTTCATTTTACACCCTACTCCATTTACTTCATGCTTTTACTTCCTAGTTCACTCCATAGTCTACTTTTTCCCCAGTGCACCCGACACCATTTGCGATTCCTTCTTTTTCTCTTCACAACAGATCCAGACTAAGACCGTGGCCCAGTGTGTGGAGTACTACTACTCCTGGAAAAAGGAGCATAAACTTGCCAGCACTCTTGCTCAGGTGAGGGGCAAGAAAATGGAGAGGTGCCAGGAAGGTCGAGAAACTGGGAGAAGGGGAGAAAAGCTGCTGGCGAGCCATGCCAGATGCCCCTTTGCCAGGATCACATCGTCCCATGTGCTGGGAAAGGCACAGCAGATGCTGCCCGGGCCTTCCTTGTGCTGCTGCCCTGAAGTATGCAATTCTGGAGCCTAACTTTGACCCAAGAAAGCAGCACCGCCACCAAAATGGGCTTTGACTCTCTACAGATGGGCTTCTCAAGGGCTGGCACCCTCGCTGACTCCAATCAGACCCCAAATTCCCCACTGCTTGCTGACATCAGCAGTCCAGGCTGCCTTTGTGGATATGCTGCAGATTTTCAGGGAGTTTTTCTAGCATGCCAGCATAGTCCCCAAGAAGGAGCTGCTGGTGCTGTGGCTCCCCTAAATCTTTCCTTAGCAGCAAAGAGCAATTTGCTTCCCATCATGTGAGAGAGAGAGAGAGAGAGAGAGAGAGAGACAGGGAGGGAGATTATTTTGGGGACTAGAAAATGGCTAAGCATGTGTCTACCCTAATTGGACTGAATTGAAATGCCATTGCCTAGACATTTGTGGAGGAAAAGCAGAGAGAAATAGATGTTAGGCAGAAAGGTAGAAATAAGAAATGTAGAGCTCTAAATAGCCAGGTCTTTCTCCCACCCCTTTGGCCTGTAGAAAAGAGGAGTATTTTCCTCCAAGCTCTGTGTTGGCAGCCCGCCGCAGCCCATTGGCAAAGGCAGCCGTTTTCTCAGCTCTTGAGGCTTTGGAAGGATTTGCTTAGGCCGATAGATTTTTGTGCTGGATGCTCTGATTTCCAGCTTTGTGAGAGGAAGGAAGCATTGATAAGGACTCTTTGATTTCCAGAGCGTGGGCAAAGCAAAGAGGAGCAAAAGCCCTCCCAGAAAGGAGAACGGGGAGCCAGGGAAGAGAAGCCGCAAGAGGGCTCGCAGCGCCGAGTGTCCCTGCTGCCAACCGCGCCAGCCGCCCCCTTCGGCGGGAGGCCCCTTTCCCTGCGGGCAGTGCAAACGGTGCGCAAGTTCCTCCTCTTTCTGCTCAAAGCTGCGCCTTTGGACTAAAAGGGGCTGACCCTTTTCAAAGGCACCGCAGGGGAAGCTGGGGGCACTTGCAGCATCTCCCCCGGCAGCCGTGCTCAAGCTTAACACCCACCTCAATCCCAAAGAGCTTAGGTAAAACCCAGCCTTCACAATGAAACCTTGCCGTGCCCCAACAAGACACAGTTGATACAAGTAGGAATAGATCCATCAAAGCTTGGTTTGATGCTGCTGATCAAATTCAAAAGAGGATGCAGCAAAAGGAGGAAGACATTTCAAGGCATTGAAAGTAGAACCATCAGACTCATGGTGCTGATCCATTGACAAATGTGCCACTGCCCGAAAAGACAGAAATTCATACTCAAACGGAGATCTTGGCACTTGGTTTCATGGTGTGTACTAGCGTGAGCAATGGATGGTTTGCTTCCTATCTTGCAGGGTGTTTGAAAGCATGAAGGAAAGGAACAAACACAGCAGAAGACATCAGCCTCGGAAGACAGCAGAGCCTCTCCCCAAGAAGAAAAGACCAAATTAGACAACCCTGCAGGTTGTCCAGGGCTAGCAAGAGTTAGGCAGATTAGTTAGATAGGAATACAACTGTTAGATATTAGTTAGATAGGAATAGGACTGTTTTTTAAGCTTTTTGGGTTGTTTAATCTTCTACTTCGTTAGTTTACATGATAGTAACCTCCTCAATTTAGTAGTTAAGGTACATTAGTATTATTCAGGACTCATTAGTATTATTAGATTTATCAGTAAATGTCAGAGGTTGGGTGTTTTGTATGCTCTGCCATATGCTCTTTGTCATTTTGCCTTTGTTGAGACCTAATCTGTCTTTATCATTAAACCAATGTTTGTTCCATTTTGTCTGTTTGTCTGTATGAAAGCACTCCAGCAATGTTTGTTCCATTTGCCTGGTGTTGCAAAGACGGCACTTGCCCTGAGAGAAGAAGCTGGGCAGGCGCCACCTCCCCCAGGCCCAGCCCCTTGCTAAGCTGGCAGGACTTCCTGAGGTGTGTCTCCTTTACTGCCAGTGAAATACCGCTGGGGCTTCAGCCTTTGATTCCTCAACATCTCAGCTGGGAGTGGAAAGGGAGGCTTTGTTTAATTCACTGAATTGCATCTAGATGAGTGGTCTGGTCTCCCCATATTTTCTGGCATAAAAGCAGCGGGTTGAGTCCTTTTTGGAGCCCAGACAGAAAAATTTCTTTCATTTTGGGGGACTGATGGAGCTGACCAGCTTGGAGGACGTTTCTAAGCCCTCCGATTCTATCCAATTCCTATCGGCATGCACCACAAAGGCATGGCTAGTTCAGTTGCAGTTTCTCCTGAAAGGACCAGTGTCCCGCTCTGGGCCTCCAGCAATCTCCTTAGCTAAAGCCGAGCGGGTGTGATCATTATCCTCTGACTTGTCACAGCTGGGGCACTTGCGCCAAAGAAGAATCCAAGTCACTCTTTTATGGAGGCCAGCAAATGGCCCTGCCTAGCAAGGCTTTGGTGGCAGGGGCTGTGGAGGGTGGATGGAGAGGGGGCGAGGGAGGGGGCAATTGGCAGGCTGCTTCTGGGAAGCCGAGGCAAGCTTGCCCTTGTCTGATGGAGCCGGTGCAGGTGGGCTTTGGAGGCTACAAAGTATCTGCCTTGCAGTGGGACTTGTTCCAGCTGCCCCCTCAGTTTGCTGGCCAGTGGGTAACATGCAGGCTGGGAAGGAAGCAAGATTGGGACTGAAGCAAGATTTGCTTTTCCTTAAGGACAGGCAGGAAAGCAGCAAAGCTGCCTGGCTTTTTCTCATATCTGGGATCTAGGCGTTAAAAGCAATGTGAAGGCCAGCAGTGTGGAAAGGCAATTCTGTAAGTGTTGCTTCCTTAGAGGAATGCCAGAGTCTTTTGGGACAACCACCGAGCTTCTCCAAGGGAGCTGGAAGAGGGATCTAGAAATTCTGCCTGAATGTTTGCTAGAGAAATGCCCGTGTGCTGTCCCTGGGTGTGTGTGTGTGTGTCCCCATCAGTTGGCCTGAAAAAGATCCTGTTTCTCCAAGTTTCAAGGGAGGAGTGATGAGGTGAGAGACCAGCTCAGAGGCCCAAAGGAGGGAAACCATGCAGTGACATTATTGGGCAGCAAAAGGAGAATTGAGAAAGGGGGCAGGATGAATGCCTCCACTTTGAGAGGAAGCTTTGGAGTTGGCTCTGTGCTAGGCAACTTGCAAATTCCAGCTCCTCTCAGAGCTGGAGGAGAGCCAGTGGGAGGAGCCCTTCTGGTTCTCCAGGGCAGGAGATGAGGTCTGGGCCCTTGCACAGAGGCAGGCTCCTGTGCACCTTCAGCTGGAGGAACCTTGCAGAGAAGCACCGGGAAGAGCCAGGGCTGTCCCTGCACTGCTTTTGCCCGTCTCATCAGACGACTGAGGAGAAAAGGCCCAATGGGAAGCTTCTCAGAGCAAACTTGCAGCAGAAGAAGTACAAGGGGCAGAGGCGGCCCATGCCCCTTTCTGTCCCATGGCTCCCCCAGGGGTTCTAGATGGAATGTTGGGCTGTGCCCATAGCAACTGTCGTTGTCTCCTGCTCCTGCGGCCCTTGCTGGAACACTGCTGGAGCAGCGCTGGAGCAGCAGCTGCAGGATCAGCTCCTGGGCTGTCCCTGACCAGCCGCCTTCTGCACTCAGCGCCAGACCCGGCCTCTGCACCGACATCCTGGTCTCCTCGTCTGCCTCCGGGCATCCCCAGAGCACTTGGGAACCCTCCAAGGTAAGAAAATCCCCGTTTGCCCTCAAAGCACTAGCACAAGGGCAGGAGGCTCCAGCTGCCTCTCCCACCAAGCACGACACACAGGCTGCGTGCTCACTTTCCCCAGACGAGCTTCCACGTGAAAGCAGGGTGCAGCTTCTGAAGGAATTGTGTTGCCTCCAGGGGAAACACAGACCTTTCCAGAGAGGACCTAGAGAGGTGTCCCAGTGCAGTTGCAGATCCTCGTCCACGCATCACCTGATTAAACGTTCTTGGCACCCATTTCAGTCCTCAAACTATCTTGTGCTGACCCCAAAACAAATTGTTCCTGGCTGAGCAGGTCAGGGCTTCAGTGTCAACAAATCCCCTTATGCCCTGACTCTGCTCACACCCGCTCCAAAGCTTCAAACACCACAATGATGGCACTTCTCCTCTGGCATCCCTGTCGTTCAGGGCATGGAAGCATTTGACTGGGCTTCTCTGCAAACACAGGCTTTCAACTTCAAAAACCATCTGGGATCAGCAATTCTTATCTACTTACGTATTTACATCGCCTATAGATCCATTCTATTTTAAGATCTTTAGAGATTCTTTTTTCAGTGCACGTAGGGCTGGTTCTACCTCATGCTCAGGGGCGGCCGTCAAATGCCATCTCCTCAAGAGCACAATCACAGTAGCACAGAATTTTCTGCCTTGGAAGGGATTCTGAAAGATCACTGAGGCCAACTGCAGGGCCTGCCCGGGGCAGCCTCAACAATCACAGCCTGTGCCCAAGAGCAGTGTCCAAACACTTTTGGAGCTCAGTCAGCCTTGGTGCTGTGCCCCCTTCCCTGGGGAGGCTGTTGCAGTGCCCAAGCAGCCTCTGGCTGAAGAAGCTTTTCCTTCGATCCAACCTAAGCCTGCACTGGCACATCTCCCCTGCCATTCTCTTGGCTCTTCTCCGTGGCCCCGGGAGTGAAGAGAGTAGTGCATGGCCTTCTGCTTGCCCTCCTGAGGAAGCTGCTGACTGCTGGAGGGTCCTGCCTAGGACATTCCATGTCAAAAAGGCAGCAATGACAGCAAAGAGAAAGGAGCTGGGACACGGGAGCTCGGGCTTTGCAATGATGAGGATGAGAAGGAAGGCTACTGACACATCCTTGGCAGAAGGATTTTGAACTGGAGCATTGCTTTGATCTCTTTCAGGTGGAAAGGAGAGGCACAATGAAAAGGAAAGCAAGAGCCCAGATTCAGCCGTGAGTTTTGGCCTAGGGTTAAAGGACAGCAAACTGGAGGAATGGCGAGGAGGAGAACTGCTCTTTCACAGTCAGGCTGGGATTGGTTCAAGCCTGTGGGTGCACAGCAAGGCTCTCTTGACCACTTGCCTTTCTCACCTCCACCTCCTTCTTCCTTTAGACACATCAATGTTGGCAGCGACTTTCAGGCTGAGCTCCCAGAGCTGCAGAACAGAGCACCAAGTGAGGATGAAGAGCCTGCAAGCCTGGTCTGGAAGCCCTGGGGAGAGGATGACTCTGACATGGAAAAACCTGACAGAGGTAGCTTTGCTTCAAGCTTTGCTTCCAGCCCTGAGCTACTTGGGTCTTGAAAAGGCTCCTTATGCCTAAAAAGGCAGCCTTTTGCAGGCTCTGCTTCTCTCCTTGTCTCGCCCATCTTCCCATGTAGAAGTGTTAGAGGCAAGGAGAAAGAGCAAGCACCTTGCTCTCCAAACTGGTCAGGGCCGTTTGCCACTGGAAGAGGGGAGATTGGCCCCCACTTCTTCTTACAGAAGCTGCTTTGGAGGGAGAGCCAGCACTGCGTGGGCCCTTGCTTCAGCTGGCTCTGTCTTTGCTCTCCTTTTCATGCTCTCTCTCCAAGCTGCTGTCTTTAGCTGCCGGCCTTTCCTTCTGCCTTGCATGGCAACCTTTGCCCTTTGCTGGCCTCCAGGCTGACTTTCGGTGGGTTTTTTCTTGTGCTTGCAGTAAGAGAACTGTTGGACATGGCCAGCTCCCGTGGCATTCCCGGGGCAGCAGCTAACCTGGAGCGCGCCCTGCACTGCCTGCACCAGGCACGCGGCAGCGTTCCGGTAAGAAGCGGCTGTTTGGGCGCAGAGGAGAGGGCACAGGGAATGCAGAAGGCCTGGGCACTGGGACAGCCTTTCCTGGCTGCTCTTGGAAGAAGGGTCTTAACAGGGAGCAGAGCACTTGCTGCCTGCTGGGTCTCCTCCAGCTGCGTCAGGGCTGAGCCCAAAGGGCTCCAGCAGGGAGAATCTCCCTCCTGGAGGCGGCGGCGGCGGAAGGTCCTGCTGCCTTGTAAATGGCCTGGAGATTTGGGTTCTCTAAGACATTTGGAGGGGAAATTCCCAGAAGCCTCAGTCAGCTGAGGCCATTCTGGCTGCAGGAGCAGCAAAATCCTCAGCTTGGTGAGCAAAAGGCCACTCTTGGGGACCAGGATCAAAGGGTTGGGCAGCAAAAACTAGGGACTGGGAGCAAATGACAGTGTTTCACCCACATGGGATACAGTCGCTTGAATGTCTGGAGAGGCAAAGGAGCTGAAAGGCAGCACCTGTGATTTTTTGGCTCATTTTTAATGTGCTGGGGCGGCTAAAGCCTTTTCCCTCTTGATCTTGCAGGAGGCTCTGGAGATGCTGCTCTCAGAGGGGCCTGCAACACCTCAAGGCCATCCCATGGCTGATTATCATTACGCAGGTAGGCAAAGCAGAGCTTCTTGCGTCCCTGACAGATGCTGCCGGCCCCTTCATTCTTGTGGCAAGCGTTTCTGCTTCAAGAAATTGTGCTTAACACCAGCACAAGGTCTTGTCTCCTCTGTGGGTGGGCAAAGCACCAGCATCTAGTCCTTCAGCTTTACTTGTTTTCCAATCCTTCTCCCCGGGCAATGCCTGCTCTTGTCTTCACGACCTTCTGAGGGAGCAGACACGTACACCCACGTGAATGACGGCCTGCGACCGTTTTCTTTCGGCAGCCAGAGGAATCTACTTGGTGTGGATCAAGGGATCTGTTTACTAGCCGCTGCTTTTTATTGCCAGGCTCTGATAGATGGACACCTGAGGAGAAGGAGTCCTTCCAAAAGGCTTTCCACACCTACGGCAAGGATTTTCATCTCATCCAGAAGCAGGTAAAGCCACGGGACATTCTTTACCCGAGCAGATCAGCAGCAGGAAAGCTTGCTTATTTCTGGGAACAAGCACTGGGCTTCAGTCTCTCTCTTCTCAAGGAGCAAGTATCTTCAAGTAGTAACAAAAGGGGACATCAAAAGCCTGTGTCAAAAGGATGATCCTGCCTCTCCAGCCCTTTGCTCCAAGCTCTTTTGGAAGATGAAGCTTTATTCTGTCAGACTTGTGGCACAGGTCTGCTGCTGCTTCCACAAGACGCTGTGCTGGCATAACTGGAGTGAAGCGGGGAAAGAAGAACTGTGCTAGGTGGATTTGTTGTTGATCTGTGCATTGCGTGTATTAGCACCTAGCATCATACAGGGTTTAAGACATTGCATGATGCCTCTCTTTCTCCATGTTGATTTCATTTTACACCCTACTCCATTTACTTCATGCTTTTACTTCCTAGTTCACTCCATAGTCTACTTTTTCCCCAGTGCACCTGACACCATTTGCGATTCCTTCTTTTTCTCTTCACAACAGATCCAGACTAAGACCGTGGCCCAGTGTGTGGAGTACTACTACTCCTGGAAAAAGGAGCATAAACTTGCCAGCACTCTTGCTCAGGTGAGGGGCAAGAAAATGGAGAGGTGCCAGGAAGGTCGAGAAACTGGGAGAAGGGGAGAAAAGCTGCTGGCGAGCCATGCCAGATGCCCCTTTGCCAGGATCACATCGTCCCATGTGCTGGGAAAGGCACAGCAGATGCTGCCCGGGCCTTCCTTGTGCTGCTGCCCTGAAGTATGCAATTCTGGAGCCTAACTTTGACCCAAGAAAGCAGCACCGCCACCAAAATGGGCTTTGACTCTCTACAGATGGGCTTCTCAAGGGCTGGCACCCTCGCTGACTCCAATCAGACCCCAAATTCCCCACTGCTTGCTGACATCAGCAGTCCAGGCTGCCTTTGTGGATATGCTGCAGATTTTCAGGGAGTTTTTCTAGCATGCCAGCATAGTCCCCAAGAAGGAGCTGCTGGTGCTGTGGCTCCCCTAAATCTTTCCTTAGCAGCAAAGAGCAATTTGCTTCCCATCATGTGAGAGAGAGAGAGAGAGAGAGAGAGAGAGACAGGGAGGGAGATTATTTTGGGGACTAGAAAATGGCTAAGCATGTGTCTACCCTAATTGGACTGAATTGAAATGCCATTGCCTAGACATTTGTGGAGGAAAAGCAGAGAGAAATAGATGTTAGGCAGAAAGGTAGAAATAAGAAATGTAGAGCTCTAAATAGCCAGGTCTTTCTCCCACCCCTTTGGCCTGTAGAAAAGAGGAGTATTTTCCTCCAAGCTCTGTGTTGGCAGCCCGCCGCAGCCCATTGGCAAAGGCAGCCGTTTTCTCAGCTCTTGAGGCTTTGGAAGGATTTGCTTAGGCCGATAGATTTTTGTGCTGGATGCTCTGATTTCCAGCTTTGTGAGAGGAAGGAAGCATTGATAAGGACTCTTTGATTTCCAGAGCGTGGGCAAAGCAAAGAGGAGCAAAAGCCCTCCCAGAAAGGAGAACGGGGAGCCAGGGAAGAGAAGCCGCAAGAGGGCTCGCAGCGCCGAGTGTCCCTGCTGCCAACCGCGCCAGCCGCCCCCTTCGGCGGGAGGCCCCTTTCCCTGCGGGCAGTGCAAACGGTGCGCAAGTTCCTCCTCTTTCTGCTCAAAGCTGCACCTTTGGACTAAAAGGGGCTGACCCTTTTCAAAGGCACCACAGGGGAAGCTGGGGGCACTTGCAGCATCGCCCCCGGCAGCCGTGCTCAAGCTTAACACCCACCTCAATCCCAAAGAGCTTAGGTAAAACCCAGCCTTCACAATGAAACCTTGCCGTGCCCCAACAAGACACAGTTGATACAAGTAGGAATAGATCCATCAAAGCTTGGTTTGATGCTGCTGATCAAATTCAAAAGAGGATGCAGCAAAAGGAGGAAGACATTTCAAGGCATTGAAAGTAGAACCATCAGACTCATGGTGCTGATCCATTGACAAATGTGCCACTGCCCGAAAAGACAGAAATTCATACTCAAACGGAGATCTTGGCACTTGGTTTCATGGTGTGTACTAGCGTGAGCAATGGATGGTTTGCTTCCTATCTTGCAGGGTGTTTGAAAGCATGAAGGAAAGGAACAAACACAGCAGAAGACATCGGCCTCGGAAGACAGCAGAGCCTCTCCCCAAGAAGAAAAGACCAAATTAGACAACCCTGCAGGTTGTCCAGGGCTAGCAAGAGTTAGGCAGATTAGTTAGATAGGAATACAACTGTTAGATATTAGTTAGATAGGAATAGGACTGGTTTTTAAGCTTTTTGGGTTGTTTAATCTTCTACTTCGTTAGTTTACATGATAGTAACCTCCTCAATTTAGTAGTTAAGGTACATTAGTATTATTCAGGACTCATTAGTATTATTAGATTTATCAGTAAATGTCAGAGGTTGGGTGTTTTGTATGCTCTGCCATATGCTCTTTGTCATTTTGCCTTTGTTGAGACCTAATCTGTCTTTATCATTAAACCAATGTTTGTTCCATTTTGTCTGTTTGTCTGTATGAAAGCACTCCAGCAATGTTTGTTCCATTTGCCTGGTGTTGCAAAGACGGCACTTGCCCTGAGAGAAGAAGCTGGGCAGGCGCCACCTCCCCCAGGCCCAGCCCCTTGCTCAGCTGGCAGGACTTCCTGAGGTGTGTCTCCTTTACTGCCAGTGAAATACCGCTGGGGCTTCAGCCTTTGATTCCTCAACATCTCAGCTGGGAGTGGAAAGGGAGGCTTTGTTTAATTCACTGAATTGCATCTAGATGAGTGGTCTGGTCTCCCCATATTTTCTGGCATAAAAGCAGCGGGTTGAGTCCTTTTTGGAGCCCAGACAGAAAAATTTCTTTCATTTTGGGGGACTGATGGAGCTGACCAGCTTGGAGGACGTTTCTAAGCCCTCCGATTCTATCCAATTCCTATCGGCATGCACCACAAAGGCATGGCTAGTTCAGTTGCAGTTTCTCCTGAAAGGACCAGTGTCCCGCTCTGGGCCTCCAGCAATCTCCTTAGCTAAAGCCGAGCGGGTGTGATCATTATCCTCTGACTTGTCACAGCTGGGGCACTTGCGCCAAAGAAGAATCCAAGTCACTCTTTTATGGAGGCCAGCAAATGGCCCTGCCTAGCAAGGCTTTGGTGGCAGGGGCTGTGGAGGGTGGATGGAGAGGGGGCGAGGGAGGGGGCAATTGGCAGGCTGCTTCTGGGAAGCCGAGGCAAGCTTGCCCTTGTCTGATGGAGCCGGTGCAGGTGGGCTTTGGAGGCTACAAAGTATCTGCCTTGCAGTGGGACTTGCTCCAGCTGCCCCCTCAGTTTGCTGGCCAGTGGGTAACATGCAGGCTGGGAAGGAAGCAAGATTGGGACTGAAGCAAGATTTGCTTTTCCTTAAGGACAGGCAGGAAAGCAGCAAAGCTGCCTGGCTTTTTCTCATATCTGGGATCTAGGCGTTAAAAGCAATGTGAAGGCCAGCAGTGTGGAAAGGCAATTCTGTAAGTGTTGCTTCCTTAGAGGAATGCCAGAGTCTTTTGGGACAACCACCGAGCTTCTCCAAGGGAGCTGGAAGAGGGATCTAGAAATTCTGCCTGAATGTTTGCTAGAGAAATGCCCGTGTGCTGTCCCTGGGTGTGTGTGTGTGTGTCCCCATCAGTTGGCCTGAAAAAGATCCTGTTTCTCCAAGTTTCAAGGGAGGAGTGATGAGGTGAGAGACCAGCTCAGAGGCCCAAAGGAGGGAAACCATGCAGTGACATTATTGGGCAGCAAAAGGAGAATTGAGAAAGGGGGCAGGATGAATGCCTCCACTTTGAGAGGAAGCTTTGGAGTTGGCTCTGTGCTAGGCAACTTGCAAATTCCAGCTCCTCTCAGAGCTGGAGGAGAGCCAGTGGGAGGAGCCCTTCTGGTTCTCCAGGGCAGGAGATGAGGTCTGGGCCCTTGCACAGAGGCAGGCTCCTGTGCACCTTCAGCTGGAGGAACCTTGCAGAGAAGCACCGGGAAGAGCCAGGGCTGTCCCTGCACTGCTTTTGCCCGTCTCATCAGACGACTGAGGAGAAAAGGCCCAATGGGAAGCTTCTCAGAGCAAACTTGCAGCAGAAGAAGTACAAGGGGCAGAGGCGGCCCATGCCCCTTTCTGTCCCATGGCTCCCCCAGGGGTTCTAGATGGAATGTTGGGCTGTGCCCATAGCAACTGTCGTTGTCTCCTGCTCCTGCGGCCCTTGCTGGAACACTGCTGGAGCAGCGCTGGAGCAGCAGCTGCAGGATCAGCTCCTGGGCTGTCCCTGACCAGCCGCCTTCTGCACTCAGCGCCAGACCCGGCCTCTGCACCGACATCCTGGTCTCCTCGTCTGCCTCCGGGCATCCCCAGAGCACTTGGGAACCCTCCAAGGTAAGAAAATCCCCGTTTGTCCTCAAAGCACTAGCACAAGGGCAGGAGGCTCCAGCTGCCTCTCCCACCAAGCACGACACACAGGCTGCGTGCTCACTTTCCCCAGACGAGCTTCCACGTGAAAGCAGGGTGCAGCTTCTGAAGGAATTGTGTTGCCTCCAGGGGAAACACAGACCTTTCCAGAGAGGACCTAGAGAGGTGTCCCAGTGCAGTTGCAGATCCTCGTCCACGCATCACCTGATTAAACGTTCTTGGCACCCATTTCAGTCCTCAAACTATCTTGTGCTGACCCCAAAACAAATTGTTCCTGGCTGAGCAGGTCAGGGCTTCAGTGTCAACAAATCCCCTTATGCCCTGACTCTGCTCACACCCGCTCCAAAGCTTCAAACACCACAATGATGGCACTTCTCCTCTGGCATCCCTGTCGTTCAGGGCATGGAAGCATTTGACTGGGCTTCTCTGCAAACACAGGCTTTCAACTTCAAAAACCATCTGGGATCAGCAATTCTTATCTACTTACGTATTTACATCGCCTATAGATCCATTCTATTTTAAGATCTTTAGAGATTCTTTTTTCAGTGCAGGTAGGGCTGGTTCTACCTCATGCTCAGGGGCGGCCGTCAAATGCCATCTCCTCAAGAGCACAATCACAGTAGCACAGAATTTTCTGCCTTGGAAGGGATTCTGAAAGATCACTGAGCCCAACTGCAGGGCCTGCCCGGGGCAGCCTCAACAATCACAGCCTGTGCCCAAGAGCAGTGTCCAAACACTTTTGGAGCTCAGTCAGCCTTGGTGCTGTGCCCCCTTCCCTGGGGAGGCTGTTGCAGTGCCCAAGCAGCCTGTGGCTGAAGAAGCTTTTCCTTCGATCCAACCTAAGCCTGCACTGGCACATCTCCCCTGCCATTCTCTTGGCTCTTCTCCGTGGCCCCGGGAGTGAAGAGAGTAGTGCATGGCCTTCTGCTTGCCCTCCTGAGGAAGCTGCTGACTGCTGGAGGGTCCTGCCTAGGACATTCCATGTCAAAAAGGCAGCAATGACAGCAAAGAGAAAGGAGCTGGGACACGGGAGCTCGGGCTTTGCAATGATGAGGATGAGAAGGAAGGCTACTGACACATCCTTGGCAGAAGGATTTTGAACTGGAGCATTGCTTTGATCTCTTTCAGGTGGAAAGGAGAGGCACAATGAAAAGGAAAGCAAGAGCCCAGATTCAGCCGTGAGTTTTGGCCTAGGGTTAAAGGACAGCAAACTGGAGGAATGGCGAGGAGGAGAACTGCTCTTTCACAGTCAGGCTGGGATTGGTTCAAGCCTGTGGGTGCACAGCAAGGCTCTCTTGACCACTTGCCTTTCTCACCTCCACCTCCTTCTTCCTTTAGACACATCAATGTTGGCAGCGACTTTCAGGCTGAGCTCCCAGAGCTGCAGAACAGAGCAGCAAGTGAGGATGAAGAGCCTGCAAGCCTGGTCTGGAAGCCCTGGGGAGAGGATGACTCTGACATGGAAAAACCTGACAGAGGTAGCTTTGCTTCAAGCTTTGCTTCCAGCCCTGAGCTACTTGGGTCTTGAAAAGGCTCCTTATGCCTAAAAAGGCAGCGTTTTGCAGGCTCTGCTTCTCTCCTTGTCTCGCCCATCTTCCCATGTAGAAGTGTTAGAGGCAAGGAGAAAGAGCAAGCACCTTGCTCTCCAAACTGGTCAGGGCCGTTTGCCACTGGAAGAGGGGAGATTGGCCCCCACTTCTTCTTACAGAAGCTGCTTTGGAGGGAGAGCCAGCACTGCGTGGGCCCTTGCTTCAGCTGGCTCTGTCTTTGCTCTCCTTTTCATGCTCTCTCTCCAAGCTGCTGTCTTTAGCTGCCGGCCTTTCCTTCTGCCTTGCATGGCAACCTTTGCCCTTTGCTGGCCTCCAGGCTGACTTTCGGTGGGTTTTTTCTTGTGCTTGCAGTAAGAGAACTGTTGGACATGGCCAGCTCCCGTGGCATTCCCGGGGCAGCAGCTAACCTGGAGCGCGCCCTGCACTGCCTGCACCAGGCACGCGGCAGCGTTCCGGTAAGAAGCGGCTGTTTGGGCGCAGAGGAGAGGGCACAGGGAATGCAGAAGGCCTGGGCACTGGGACAGCCTTTCCTGGCTGCTCTTGGAAGAAGGGTCTTAACAGGGAGCAGAGCACTTGCTGCCTGCTGGGTCTCCTCCAGCTGCGTCAGGGCTGAGCCCAAAGGGCTCCAGCAGGGAGAATCTCCCTCCTGGAGGCGGCGGCGGCGGAAGGTCCTGCTGCCTTGTAAATGGCCTGGAGATTTGGGTTCTCTAAGACATTTGGAGGGGAAATTCCCAGAAGCCTCAGTCAGCTGAGGCCATTCTGGCTGCAGGAGCAGCAAAATCCTCAGCTTGGTGAGCAAAAGGCCACTCTTGGGGACCAGGATCAAAGGGTTGGGCAGCAAAAACTAGGGACTGGGAGCAAATGACAGTGTTTCACCCACATGGGATACAGTCGCTTGAATGTCTGGAGAGGCAAAGGAGCTGAAAGGCAGCACCTGTGATTTTTTGGCTCATTTTTAATGTGCTGGGGCGGCTAAAGCCTTTTCCCTCTTGATCTTGCAGGAGGCTCTGGAGATGCTGCTCTCAGAGGGGCCTGCAACACCTCAAGGCCATCCCATGGCTGATTATCATTACGCAGGTAGGCAAAGCAGAGCTTCTTGCGTCCCTGACAGATGCTGCCGGCCCCTTCATTCTTGTGGCAAGCGTTTCTGCTTCAAGAAATTGTGCTTAACACCAGCACAAGGTCTTGTCTCCTCTGTGGGTGGGCAAAGCACCAGCATCTAGTCCTTCAGCTTTACTTGTTTTCCAATCCTTCTCCCCGGGCAATGCCTGCTCTTGTCTTCACGACCTTCTGAGGGAGCAGACACGTACACCCACGTGAATGACGGCCTGCGACCGTTTTCTTTCGGCAGCCAGAGGAATCTACTTGGTGTGGATCAAGGGATCTGTTTACTAGCCGCTGCTTTTTATTGCCAGGCTCTGATAGATGGACACCTGAGGAGAAGGAGTCCTTCCAAAAGGCTTTCCACACCTACGGCAAGGATTTTCATCTCATCCAGAAGCAGGTAAAGCCACGGGACATTCTTTACCCGAGCAGATCAGCAGCAGGAAAGCTTGCTTATTTCTGGGAACAAGCACTGGGCTTCAGTCTCTCTCTTCTCAAGGAGCAAGTATCTTCAAGTAGTAACAAAAGGGGACATCAAAAGCCTGTGTCAAAAGGATGATCCTGCCTCTCCAGCCCTTTGCTCCAAGCTCTTTTGGAAGATGAAGCTTTATTCTGTCAGACTTGTGGCACAGGTCTGCTGCTGCTTCCACAAGACGCTGTGCTGGCATAACTGGAGTGAAGCGGGGAAAGAAGAACTGTGCTAGGTGGATTTGTTGTTGATCTGTGCATTGCGTGTATTAGCACCTAGCATCATACAGGGTTTAAGACATTGCATGATGCCTCTCTTTCTCCATGTTGATTTCATTTTACACCCTACTCCATTTACTTCATGCTTTTACTTCCTAGTTCACTCCATAGTCTACTTTTTCCCCAGTGCACCTGACACCATTTGCGATTCCTTCTTTTTCTCTTCACAACAGATCCAGACTAAGACCGTGGCCCAGTGTGTGGAGTACTACTACTCCTGGAAAAAGGAGCATAAACTTGCCAGCACTCTTGCTCAGGTGAGGGGCAAGAAAATGGAGAGGTGCCAGGAAGGTCGAGAAACTGGGAGAAGGGGAGAAAAGCTGCTGGCGAGCCATGCCAGATGCCCCTTTGCCAGGATCACATCGTCCCATGTGCTGGGAAAGGCACAGCAGATGCTGCCCGGGCCTTCCTTGTGCTGCTGCCCTGAAGTATGCAATTCTGGAGCCTAACTTTGACCCAAGAAAGCAGCACCGCCACCAAAATGGGCTTTGACTCTCTACAGATGGGCTTCTCAAGGGCTGGCACCCTCGCTGACTCCAATCAGACCCCAAATTCCCCACTGCTTGCTGACATCAGCAGTCCAGGCTGCCTTTGTGGATATGCTGCAGATTTTCAGGGAGTTTTTCTAGCATGCCAGCATAGTCCCCAAGAAGGAGCTGCTGGTGCTGTGGCTCCCCTAAATCTTTCCTTAGCAGCAAAGAGCAATTTGCTTCCCATCATGTGAGAGAGAGAGAGAGAGAGAGAGAGAGAGACAGGGAGGGAGATTATTTTGGGGACTAGAAAATGGCTAAGCATGTGTCTACCCTAATTGGACTGAATTGAAATGCCATTGCCTAGACATTTGTGGAGGAAAAGCAGAGAGAAATAGATGTTAGGCAGAAAGGTAGAAATAAGAAATGTAGAGCTCTAAATAGCCAGGTCTTTCTCCCACCCCTTTGGCCTGTAGAAAAGAGGAGTATTTTCCTCCAAGCTCTGTGTTGGCAGCCCGCCGCAGCCCATTGGCAAAGGCAGCCGTTTTCTCAGCTCTTGAGGCTTTGGAAGGATTTGCTTAGGCCGATAGATTTTTGTGCTGGATGCTCTGATTTCCAGCTTTGTGAGAGGAAGGAAGCATTGATAAGGACTCTTTGATTTCCAGAGCGTGGGCAAAGCAAAGAGGAGCAAAAGCCCTCCCAGAAAGGAGAACGGGGAGCCAGGGAAGAGAAGCCGCAAGAGGGCTCGCAGCGCCGAGTGTCCCTGCTGCCAACCGCGCCAGCCGCCCCCTTCGGCGGGAGGCCCCTTTCCCTGCGGGCAGTGCAAACGGTGCGCAAGTTCCTCCTCTTTCTGCTCAAAGCTGCACCTTTGGACTAAAAGGGGCTGACCCTTTTCAAAGGCACCACAGGGGAAGCTGGGGGCACTTGCAGCATCGCCCCCGGCAGCCGTGCTCAAGCTTAACACCCACCTCAATCCCAAAGAGCTTAGGTAAAACCCAGCCTTCACAATGAAACCTTGCCGTGCCCCAACAAGACACAGTTGATACAAGTAGGAATAGATCCATCAAAGCTTGGTTTGATGCTGCTGATCAAATTCAAAAGAGGATGCAGCAAAAGGAGGAAGACATTTCAAGGCATTGAAAGTAGAACCATCAGACTCATGGTGCTGATCCATTGACAAATGTGCCACTGCCCGAAAAGACAGAAATTCATACTCAAACGGAGATCTTGGCACTTGGTTTCATGGTGTGTACTAGCGTGAGCAATGGATGGTTTGCTTCCTATCTTGCAGGGTGTTTGAAAGCATGAAGGAAAGGAACAAACACAGCAGAAGACATCGGCCTCGGAAGACAGCAGAGCCTCTCCCCAAGAAGAAAAGACCAAATTAGACAACCCTGCAGGTTGTCCAGGGCTAGCAAGAGTTAGGCAGATTAGTTAGATAGGAATACAACTGTTAGATATTAGTTAGATAGGAATAGGACTGGTTTTTAAGCTTTTTGGGTTGTTTAATCTTCTACTTCGTTAGTTTACATGATAGTAACCTCCTCAATTTAGTAGTTAAGGTACATTAGTATTATTCAGGACTCATTAGTATTATTAGATTTATCAGTAAATGTCAGAGGTTGGGTGTTTTGTATGCTCTGCCATATGCTCTTTGTCATTTTGCCTTTGTTGAGACCTAATCTGTCTTTATCATTAAACCAATGTTTGTTCCATTTTGTCTGTTTGTCTGTATGAAAGCACTCCAGCAATGTTTGTTCCATTTGCCTGGTGTTGCAAAGACGGCACTTGCCCTGAGAGAAGAAGCTGGGCAGGCGCCACCTCCCCCAGGCCCAGCCCCTTGCTCAGCTGGCAGGACTTCCTGAGGTGTGTCTCCTTTACTGCCAGTGAAATACCGCTGGGGCTTCAGCCTTTGATTCCTCAACATCTCAGCTGGGAGTGGAAAGGGAGGCTTTGTTTAATTCACTGAATTGCATCTAGATGAGTGGTCTGGTCTCCCCATATTTTCTGGCATAAAAGCAGCGGGTTGAGTCCTTTTTGGAGCCCAGACAGAAAAATTTCTTTCATTTTGGGGGACTGATGGAGCTGACCAGCTTGGAGGACGTTTCTAAGCCCTCCGATTCTATCCAATTCCTATCGGCATGCACCACAAAGGCATGGCTAGTTCAGTTGCAGTTTCTCCTGAAAGGACCAGTGTCCCGCTCTGGGCCTCCAGCAATCTCCTTAGCTAAAGCCGAGCGGGTGTGATCATTATCCTCTGACTTGTCACAGCTGGGGCACTTGCGCCAAAGAAGAATCCAAGTCACTCTTTTATGGAGGCCAGCAAATGGCCCTGCCTAGCAAGGCTTTGGTGGCAGGGGCTGTGGAGGGTGGATGGAGAGGGGGCGAGGGAGGGGGCAATTGGCAGGCTGCTTCTGGGAAGCCGAGGCAAGCTTGCCCTTGTCTGATGGAGCCGGTGCAGGTGGGCTTTGGAGGCTACAAAGTATCTGCCTTGCAGTGGGACTTGCTCCAGCTGCCCCCTCAGTTTGCTGGCCAGTGGGTAACATGCAGGCTGGGAAGGAAGCAAGATTGGGACTGAAGCAAGATTTGCTTTTCCTTAAGGACAGGCAGGAAAGCAGCAAAGCTGCCTGGCTTTTTCTCATATCTGGGATCTAGGCGTTAAAAGCAATGTGAAGGCCAGCAGTGTGGAAAGGCAATTCTGTAAGTGTTGCTTCCTTAGAGGAATGCCAGAGTCTTTTGGGACAACCACCGAGCTTCTCCAAGGGAGCTGGAAGAGGGATCTAGAAATTCTGCCTGAATGTTTGCTAGAGAAATGCCCGTGTGCTGTCCCTGGGTGTGTGTGTGTGTGTCCCCATCAGTTGGCCTGAAAAAGATCCTGTTTCTCCAAGTTTCAAGGGAGGAGTGATGAGGTGAGAGACCAGCTCAGAGGCCCAAAGGAGGGAAACCATGCAGTGACATTATTGGGCAGCAAAAGGAGAATTGAGAAAGGGGGCAGGATGAATGCCTCCACTTTGAGAGGAAGCTTTGGAGTTGGCTCTGTGCTAGGCAACTTGCAAATTCCAGCTCCTCTCAGAGCTGGAGGAGAGCCAGTGGGAGGAGCCCTTCTGGTTCTCCAGGGCAGGAGATGAGGTCTGGGCCCTTGCACAGAGGCAGGCTCCTGTGCACCTTCAGCTGGAGGAACCTTGCAGAGAAGCACCGGGAAGAGCCAGGGCTGTCCCTGCACTGCTTTTGCCCGTCTCATCAGACGACTGAGGAGAAAAGGCCCAATGGGAAGCTTCTCAGAGCAAACTTGCAGCAGAAGAAGTACAAGGGGCAGAGGCGGCCCATGCCCCTTTCTGTCCCATGGCTCCCCCAGGGGTTCTAGATGGAATGTTGGGCTGTGCCCATAGCAACTGTCGTTGTCTCCTGCTCCTGCGGCCCTTGCTGGAACACTGCTGGAGCAGCGCTGGAGCAGCAGCTGCAGGATCAGCTCCTGGGCTGTCCCTGACCAGCCGCCTTCTGCACTCAGCGCCAGACCCGGCCTCTGCACCGACATCCTGGTCTCCTCGTCTGCCTCCGGGCATCCCCAGAGCACTTGGGAACCCTCCAAGGTAAGAAAATCCCCGTTTGTCCTCAAAGCACTAGCACAAGGGCAGGAGGCTCCAGCTGCCTCTCCCACCAAGCACGACACACAGGCTGCGTGCTCACTTTCCCCAGACGAGCTTCCACGTGAAAGCAGGGTGCAGCTTCTGAAGGAATTGTGTTGCCTCCAGGGGAAACACAGACCTTTCCAGAGAGGACCTAGAGAGGTGTCCCAGTGCAGTTGCAGATCCTCGTCCACGCATCACCTGATTAAACGTTCTTGGCACCCATTTCAGTCCTCAAACTATCTTGTGCTGACCCCAAAACAAATTGTTCCTGGCTGAGCAGGTCAGGGCTTCAGTGTCAACAAATCCCCTTATGCCCTGACTCTGCTCACACCCGCTCCAAAGCTTCAAACACCACAATGATGGCACTTCTCCTCTGGCATCCCTGTCGTTCAGGGCATGGAAGCATTTGACTGGGCTTCTCTGCAAACACAGGCTTTCAACTTCAAAAACCATCTGGGATCAGCAATTCTTATCTACTTACGTATTTACATCGCCTATAGATCCATTCTATTTTAAGATCTTTAGAGATTCTTTTTTCAGTGCAGGTAGGGCTGGTTCTACCTCATGCTCAGGGGCGGCCGTCAAATGCCATCTCCTCAAGAGCACAATCACAGTAGCACAGAATTTTCTGCCTTGGAAGGGATTCTGAAAGATCACTGAGCCCAACTGCAGGGCCTGCCCGGGGCAGCCTCAACAATCACAGCCTGTGCCCAAGAGCAGTGTCCAAACACTTTTGGAGCTCAGTCAGCCTTGGTGCTGTGCCCCCTTCCCTGGGGAGGCTGTTGCAGTGCCCAAGCAGCCTGTGGCTGAAGAAGCTTTTCCTTCGATCCAACCTAAGCCTGCACTGGCACATCTCCCCTGCCATTCTCTTGGCTCTTCTCCGTGGCCCCGGGAGTGAAGAGAGTAGTGCATGGCCTTCTGCTTGCCCTCCTGAGGAAGCTGCTGACTGCTGGAGGGTCCTGCCTAGGACATTCCATGTCAAAAAGGCAGCAATGACAGCAAAGAGAAAGGAGCTGGGACACGGGAGCTCGGGCTTTGCAATGATGAGGATGAGAAGGAAGGCTACTGACACATCCTTGGCAGAAGGATTTTGAACTGGAGCATTGCTTTGATCTCTTTCAGGTGGAAAGGAGAGGCACAATGAAAAGGAAAGCAAGAGCCCAGATTCAGCCGTGAGTTTTGGCCTAGGGTTAAAGGACAGCAAACTGGAGGAATGGCGAGGAGGAGAACTGCTCTTTCACAGTCAGGCTGGGATTGGTTCAAGCCTGTGGGTGCACAGCAAGGCTCTCTTGACCACTTGCCTTTCTCACCTCCACCTCCTTCTTCCTTTAGACACATCAATGTTGGCAGCGACTTTCAGGCTGAGCTCCCAGAGCTGCAGAACAGAGCACCAAGTGAGGATGAAGAGCCTGCAAGCCTGGTCTGGAAGCCCTGGGGAGAGGATGACTCTGACATGGAAAAACCTGACAGAGGTAGCTTTGCTTCAAGCTTTGCTTCCAGCCCTGAGCTACTTGGGTCTTGAAAAGGCTCCTTATGCCTAAAAAGGCAGCGTTTTGCAGGCTCTGCTTCTCTCCTTGTCTCGCCCATCTTCCCATGTAGAAGTGTTAGAGGCAAGGAGAAAGAGCAAGCACCTTGCTCTCCAAACTGGTCAGGGCCGTTTGCCACTGGAAGAGGGGAGATTGGCCCCCACTTCTTCTTACAGAAGCTGCTTTGGAGGGAGAGCCAGCACTGCGTGGGCCCTTGCTTCAGCTGGCTCTGTCTTTGCTCTCCTTTTCATGCTCTCTCTCCAAGCTGCTGTCTTTAGCTGCCGGCCTTTCCTTCTGCCTTGCATGGCAACCTTTGCCCTTTGCTGGCCTCCAGGCTGACTTTCGGTGGGTTTTTTCTTGTGCTTGCAGTAAGAGAACTGTTGGACATGGCCAGCTCCCGTGGCATTCCCGGGGCAGCAGCTAACCTGGAGCGCGCCCTGCACTGCCTGCACCAGGCACGCGGCAGCGTTCCGGTAAGAAGCGGCTGTTTGGGCGCAGAGGAGAGGGCACAGGGAATGCAGAAGGCCTGGGCACTGGGACAGCCTTTCCTGGCTGCTCTTGGAAGAAGGGTCTTAACAGGGAGCAGAGCACTTGCTGCCTGCTGGGTCTCCTCCAGCTGCGTCAGGGCTGAGCCCAAAGGGCTCCAGCAGGGAGAATCTCCCTCCTGGAGGCGGCGGCGGCGGAAGGTCCTGCTGCCTTGTAAATGGCCTGGAGATTTGGGTTCTCTAAGACATTTGGAGGGGAAATTCCCAGAAGCCTCAGTCAGCTGAGGCCATTCTGGCTGCAGGAGCAGCAAAATCCTCAGCTTGGTGAGCAAAAGGCCACTCTTGGGGACCAGGATCAAAGGGTTGGGCAGCAAAAACTAGGGACTGGGAGCAAATGACAGTGTTTCACCCACATGGGATACAGTTGCTTGAATGTCTGGAGAGGCAAAGGAGCTGAAAGGCAGCACCTGTGATTTTTTGGCTCATTTTTAATGTGCTGGGGCGGCTAAAGCCTTTTCCCTCTTGATCTTGCAGGAGGCTCTGGAGATGCTGCTCTCAGAGGGGCCTGCAACACCTCAAGGCCATCCCATGGCTGATTATCATTACGCAGGTAGGCAAAGCAGAGCTTCTTGCGTCCCTGACAGATGCTGCCGGCCCCTTCATTCTTGTGGCAAGCGTTTCTGCTTCAAGAAATTGTGCTTAACACCAGCACAAGGTCTTGTCTCCTCTGTGGGTGGGCAAAGCACCAGCATCTAGTCCTTCAGCTTTACTTGTTTTCCAATCCTTCTCCCCGGGCAATGCCTGCTCTTGTCTTCACGACCTTCTGAGGGAGCAGACACGTACACCCACGTGAATGACGGCCTGCGACCGTTTTCTTTCGGCAGCCAGAGGAATCTACTTGGTGTGGATCAAGGGATCTGTTTACTAGCCGCTGCTTTTTATTGCCAGGCTCTGATAGATGGACACCTGAGGAGAAGGAGTCCTTCCAAAAGGCTTTCCACACCTACGGCAAGGATTTTCATCTCATCCAGAAGCAGGTAAAGCCACGGGACATTCTTTACCCGAGCAGATCAGCAGCAGGAAAGCTTGCTTATTTCTGGGAACAAGCACTGGGCTTCAGTCTCTCTCTTCTCAAGGAGCAAGTATCTTCAAGTAGTAACAAAAGGGGACATCAAAAGCCTGTGTCAAAAGGATGATCCTGCCTCTCCAGCCCTTTTCTCCAAGCTCTTTTGGAAGATGAAGCTTTATTCTGTCAGACTTGTGGCACAGGTCTGCTGCTGCTTCCACAAGACGCTGTGCTGGCATAACTGGAGTGAAGCGGGGAAAGAAGAACTGTGCTAGGTGGATTTGTTGTTGATCTGTGCATTGCGTGTATTAGCACCTAGCATCATACAGGGTTTAAGACATTGCATGATGCCTCTCTTTCTCCATGTTGATTTCATTTTACACCCTACTCCATTTACTTCATGCTTTTACTTCCTAGTTCACTCCATAGTCTACTTTTTCCCCAGTGCACCCGACACCATTTGCGATTCCTTCTTTTTCTCTTCACAACAGATCCAGACTAAGACCGTGGCCCAGTGTGTGGAGTACTACTACTCCTGGAAAAAGGAGCATAAACTTGCCAGCACTCTTGCTCAGGTGAGGGGCAAGAAAATGGAGAGGTGCCAGGAAGGTCGAGAAACTGGGAGAAGGGGAGAAAAGCTGCTGGCGAGCCATGCCAGATGCCCCTTTGCCAGGATCACATCGTCCCATGTGCTGGGAAAGGCACAGCAGATGCTGCCCGGGCCTTCCTTGTGCTGCTGCCCTGAAGTATGCAATTCTGGAGCCTAACTTTGACCCAAGAAAGCAGCACCGCCACCAAAATGGGCTTTGACTCTCTACAGATGGGCTTCTCAAGGGCTGGCACCCTCGCTGACTCCAATCAGACCCCAAATTCCCCACTGCTTGCTGACATCAGCAGTCCAGGCTGCCTTTGTGGATATGCTGCAGATTTTCAGGGAGTTTTTCTAGCATGCCAGCATAGTCCCCAAGAAGGAGCTGCTGGTGCTGTGGCTCCCCTAAATCTTTCCTTAGCAGCAAAGAGCAATTTGCTTCCCATCATGTGAGAGAGAGAGAGAGAGAGAGAGAGAGAGACAGGGAGGGAGATTATTTTGGGGACTAGAAAATGGCTAAGCATGTGTCTACCCTAATTGGACTGAATTGAAATGCCATTGCCTAGACATTTGTGGAGGAAAAGCAGAGAGAAATAGATGTTAGGCAGAAAGGTAGAAATAAGAAATGTAGAGCTCTAAATAGCCAGGTCTTTCTCCCACCCCTTTGGCCTGTAGAAAAGAGGAGTATTTTCCTCCAAGCTCTGTGTTGGCAGCCCGCCGCAGCCCATTGGCAAAGGCAGCCGTTTTCTCAGCTCTTGAGGCTTTGGAAGGATTTGCTTAGGCCGATAGATTTTTGTGCTGGATGCTCTGATTTCCAGCTTTGTGAGAGGAAGGAAGCATTGATAAGGACTCTTTGATTTCCAGAGCGTGGGCAAAGCAAAGAGGAGCAAAAGCCCTCCCAGAAAGGAGAACGGGGAGCCAGGGAAGAGAAGCCGCAAGAGGGCTCGCAGCGCCGAGTGTCCCTGCTGCCAACCGCGCCAGCCGCCCCCTTCGGCGGGAGGCCCCTTTCCCTGCGGGCAGTGCAAACGGTGCGCAAGTTCCTCCTCTTTCTGCTCAAAGCTGCGCCTTTGGACTAAAAGGGGCTGACCCTTTTCAAAGGCACCGCAGGGGAAGCTGGGGGCACTTGCAGCATCGCCCCCGGCAGCCGTGCTCAAGCTTAACACCCACCTCAATCCCAAAGAGCTTAGGTAAAACCCAGCCTTCACAATGAAACCTTGCCGTGCCCCAACAAGACACAGTTGATACAAGTAGGAATAGATCCATCAAAGCTTGGTTTGATGCTGCTGATCAAATTCAAAAGAGGATGCAGCAAAAGGAGGAAGACATTTCAAGGCATTGAAAGTAGAACCATCAGACTCATGGTGCTGATCCATTGACAAATGTGCCACTGCCCGAAAAGACAGAAATTCATACTCAAACGGAGATCTTGGCACTTGGTTTCATGGTGTGTACTAGCGTGAGCAATGGATGGTTTGCTTCCTATCTTGCAGGGTGTTTGAAAGCATGAAGGAAAGGAACAAACACAGCAGAAGACATCGGCCTCGGAAGACAGCAGAGCCTCTCCCCAAGAAGAAAAGACCAAATTAGACAACCCTGCAGGTTGTCCAGGGCTAGCAAGAGTTAGGCAGATTAGTTAGATAGGAATACAACTGTTAGATATTAGTTAGATAGGAATAGGACTGTTTTTTAAGCTTTTTGGGTTGTTTAATCTTCTACTTCGTTAGTTTACATGATAGTAACCTCCTCAATTTAGTAGTTAAGGTACATTAGTATTATTCAGGACTCATTAGTATTATTAGATTTATCAGTAAATGTCAGAGGTTGGGTGTTTTGTATGCTCTGCCATATGCTCTTTGTCATTTTGCCTTTGTTGAGACCTAATCTGTCTTTATCATTAAACCAATGTTTGTTCCATTTTGTCTGTTTGTCTGTATGAAAGCACTCCAGCAATGTTTGTTCCATTTGCCTGGTGTTGCAAAGACGGCACTTGCCCTGAGAGAAGAAGCTGGGCAGGCGCCACCTCCCCCAGGCCCAGCCCCTTGCTCAGCTGGCAGGACTTCCTGAGGTGTGTCTCCTTTACTGCCAGTGAAATACCGCTGGGGCTTCAGCCTTTGATTCCTCAACATCTCAGCTGGGAGTGGAAAGGGAGGCTTTGTTTAATTCACTGAATTGCATCTAGATGAGTGGTCTGGTCTCACCATATTTTCTGGCATAAAAGCAGCGGGTTGAGTCCTTTTTGGAGCCCAGACAGAAAAATTTCTTTCATTTTGGGGGACTGATGGAGCTGACCAGCTTGGAGGACGTTTCTAAGCCCTCCGATTCTATCCAATTCCTATCGGCATGCACCACAAAGGCATGGCTAGTTCAGTTGCAGTTTCTCCTGAAAGGACCAGTGTCCCGCTCTGGGCCTCCAGCAATCTCCTTAGCTAAAGCCGAGCGGGTGTGATCATTATCCTCTGACTTGTCACAGCTGGGGCACTTGCGCCAAAGAAGAATCCAAGTCACTCTTTTATGGAGGCCAGCAAATGGCCCTGCCTAGCAAGGCTTTGGTGGCAGGGGCTGTGGAGGGTGGATGGAGAGGGGGCGAGGGAGGGGGCAATTGGCAGGCTGCTTCTGGGAAGCCGAGGCAAGCTTGCCCTTGTCTGATGGAGCCGGTGCAGGTGGGCTTTGGAGGCTACAAAGTATCTGCCTTGCAGTGGGACTTGCTCCAGCTGCCCCCTCAGTTTGCTGGCCAGTGGGTAACATGCAGGCTGGGAAGGAAGCAAGATTGGGACTGAAGCAAGATTTGCTTTTCCTTAAGGACAGGCAGGAAAGCAGCAAAGCTGCCTGGCTTTTTCTCATATCTGGGATCTAGGCGTTAAAAGCAATGTGAAGGCCAGCAGTGTGGAAAGGCAATTCTGTAAGTGTTGCTTCCTTAGAGGAATGCCAGAGTCTTTTGGGACAACCACCGAGCTTCTCCAAGGGAGCTGGAAGAGGGATCTAGAAATTCTGCCTGAATGTTTGCTAGAGAAATGCCCGTGTGCTGTCCCTGGGGGTGTGTGTGTGTGTCCCCATCAGTTGGCCTGAAAAAGATCCTGTTTCTCCAAGTTTCAAGGGAGGAGTGATGAGGTGAGAGACCAGCTCAGAGGCCCAAAGGAGGGAAACCATGCAGTGACATTATTGGGCAGCAAAAGGAGAATTGAGAAAGGGGGCAGGATGAATGCCTCCACTTTGAGAGGAAGCTTTGGAGTTGGCTCTGTGCTAGGCAACTTGCAAATTCCAGCTCCTCTCAGAGCTGGAGGAGAGCCAGTGGGAGGAGCCCTTCTGGTTCTCCAGGGCAGGAGATGAGGTCTGGGCCCTTGCACAGAGGCAGGCTCCTGTGCACCTTCAGCTGGAGGAACCTTGCAGAGAAGCACCGGGAAGAGCCAGGGCTGTCCCTGCACTGCTTTTGCCCGTCTCATCAGACGACTGAGGAGAAAAGGCCCAATGGGAAGCTTCTCAGAGCAAACTTGCAGCAGAAGAAGTACAAGGGGCAGAGGCGGCCCATGCCCCTTTCTGTCCCATGGCTCCCCCAGGGGTTCTAGATGGAATGTTGGGCTGTGCCCATAGCAACTGTCGTTGTCTCCTGCTCCTGCGGCCCTTGCTGGAACACTGCTGGAGCAGCGCTGGAGCAGCAGCTGCAGGATCAGCTCCTGGGCTGTCCCTGACCAGCCGCCTTCTGCACTCAGCGCCAGACCCGGCCTCTGCACCGACATCCTGGTCTCCTCGTCTGCCTCCGGGCATCCCCAGAGCACTTGGGAACCCTCCAAGGTAAGAAAATCCCCGTTTGTCCTCAAAGCACTAGCACAAGGGCAGGAGGCTCCAGCTGCCTCTCCCACCAAGCACGACACACAGGCTGCGTGCTCACTTTCCCCAGACGAGCTTCCACGTGAAAGCAGGGTGCAGCTTCTGAAGGAATTGTGTTGCCTCCAGGGGAAACACAGACCTTTCCAGAGAGGACCTAGAGAGGTGTCCCAGTGCAGTTGCAGATCCTCGTCCACGCATCACCTGATTAAACGTTCTTGGCACCCATTTCAGTCCTCAAACTATCTTGTGCTGACCCCAAAACAAATTGTTCCTGGCTGAGCAGGTCAGGGCTTCAGTGTCAACAAATCCCCTTATGCCCTGACTCTGCTCACACCCGCTCCAAAGCTTCAAACACCACAATGATGGCACTTCTCCTCTGGCATCCCTGTTGTTCAGGGCATGGAAGCATTTGACTGGGCTTCTCTGCAAACACAGGCTTTCAACTTCAAAAACCATCTGGGATCAGCAATTCTTATCTACTTACGTATTTACATCGCCTATAGATCCATTCTATTTTAAGATCTTTAGAGATTCTTTTTTCAGTGCACGTAGGGCTGGTTCTACCTCATGCTCAGGGGCGGCCGTCAAATGCCATCTCCTCAAGAGCACAATCACAGTAGCACAGAATTTTCTGCCTTGGAAGGGATTCTGAAAGATCACTGAGGCCAACTGCAGGGCCTGCCCGGGGCAGCCTCAACAATCACAGCCTGTGCCCAAGAGCAGTGTCCAAACACTTTTGGAGCTCAGTCAGCCTTGGTGCTGTGCCCCCTTCCCTGGGGAGGCTGTTGCAGTGCCCAAGCAGCCTCTGGCTGAAGAAGCTTTTCCTTCGATCCAACCTAAGCCTGCACTGGCACATCTCCCCTGCCATTCTCTTGGCTCTTCTCCGTGGCCCCGGGAGTGAAGAGAGTAGTGCATGGCCTTCTGCTTGCCCTCCTGAGGAAGCTGCTGACTGCTGGAGGGTCCTGCCTAGGACATTCCATGTCAAAAAGGCAGCAATGACAGCAAAGAGAAAGGAGCTGGGACACGGGAGCTCGGGCTTTGCAATGATGAGGATGAGAAGGAAGGCTACTGACACATCCTTGGCAGAAGGACTTTGAACTGGAGCATTGCTTTGATCTCTTTCAGGTGGAAAGGAGAGGCACAATGAAAAGGAAAGCAAGAGCCCAGATTCAGCCGTGAGTTTTGGCCTAGGGTTAAAGGACAGCAAACTGGAGGAATGGCGAGGAGGAGAACTGCTCTTTCACAGTCAGGCTGGGATTGGTTCAAGCCTGTGGGTGCACAGCAAGGCTCTCTTGACCACTTGCCTTTCTCACCTCCACCTCCTTCTTCCTTTAGACACATCAATGTTGGCAGCGACTTTCAGGCTGAGCTCCCAGAGCTGCAGAACAGAGCAGCAAGTGAGGATGAAGAGCCTGCAAGCCTGGTCTGGAAGCCCTGGGGAGAGGATGACTCTGACATGGAAAAACCTGACAGAGGTAGCTTTGCTTCAAGCTTTGCTTCCAGCCCTGAGCTACTTGGGTCTTGAAAAGGCTCCTTATGCCTAAAAAGGCAGCCTTTTGCAGGCTCTGCTTCTCTCCTTGTCTCGCCCATCTTCCCATGTAGAAGTGTTAGAGGCAAGGAGAAAGAGCAAGCACCTTGCTCTCCAAACTGGTCAGGGCCGTTTGCCACTGGAAGAGGGGAGATTGGCCCCCACTTCTTCTTACAGAAGCTGCTTTGGAGGGAGAGCCAGCACTGCGTGGGCCCTTGCTTCAGCTGGCTCTGTCTTTGCTCTCCTTTTCATGCTCTCTCTCCAAGCTGCTGTCTTTAGCTGCCGGCCTTTCCTTCTGCCTTGCATGGCAACCTTTGCCCTTTGCTGGCCTCCAGGCTGACTTTCGGTGGGTTTTTTCTTGTGCTTGCAGTAAGAGAACTGTTGGACATGGCCAGCTCCCGTGGCATTCCCGGGGCAGCAGCTAACCTGGAGCGCGCCCTGCACTGCCTGCACCAGGCACGCGGCAGCGTTCCGGTAAGAAGCGGCTGTTTGGGCGCAGAGGAGAGGGCACAGGGAATGCAGAAGGCCTGGGCACTGGGACAGCCTTTCCTGGCTGCTCTTGGAAGAAGGGTCTTAACAGGGAGCAGAGCACTTGCTGCCTGCTGGGTCTCCTCCAGCTGCGTCAGGGCTGAGCCCAAAGGGCTCCAGCAGGGAGAATCTCCCTCCTGGAGGCGGCGGCGGCGGAAG